>NC_070627.1:27321463-27664775 GCF_947347685.1 Pleuronectes platessa | reverse complement strand
TGTTTGTCATTAAGCTTTCCCTTTTTATACCCTGTGTTTGCCCTCACCCTCTGCCAGATTTTCATCGTCCTGTTGGTGTGCACATGCCTAAAGTTCCGTGTATTTGCCTGCCTGGTTTTGGACTCTGTCTGGATATCGGATTTTGTGTTTTCCCTGAATGGACTTGCTTGCTTGCACAGACTGCTTACGACCTTTGGATGAAGTAAAGTTTTATTTTGAACTGCATTTTTGTGATCTGCGCTTCCTTCTGCGCCTGATTTCCTGCCTTGTATTGAGTCGTCACACTTGGGAAACTTATAGGAACTTATCATTATAGCAAAATGCCTTGAATTGTCCCACACTTGTGGTTAGGGATGTACAAAACGTGGAACACTTTTAGGCACTTAACATTTTGGCAACAATGCATAGAAATGTCCCGACCAATCAGAATGAGCCGGACACTTCAAGGCACTTATCATTGAGGCAAAAGGCCTAGAAATGTCCCACCCTTGGTTTGAGGGAAGTACAATACGTAGGACACTCCTAGGCACTTATCATTGCGGCAAAAAGTATTTTATATTTCACAGATTGTGTCTGCAGAATGGATAAGTAACCTGTAAGACTCTTATGTTATTGAGCTGACACCTGCAACAAGAAGTTCTCAACTTCATCAGCCGTATTTGTGTGTGTTTGTGCTTGTGCATGCGTTTGAGCATGTGCGTGTGCGCAAGTGCATTTCTCTTCAGCTCAGCCTGACTGAGTCCAGTTGTATCGTTGGTGCTCCAGTCTCTCGAGAGTACGGGCCTTCAGCTATCAAGCTCCTATCCTGTGGCATCATCTCGGTTCGGCTTAAAACCTTCCTTTTTGATAGAGCTTATAGTTATAGCCATCTAAGAAGACACTGTCTGTTTTGTTATTTTGTTGATGTGCTCTACTAGCAGCAACATATTACAACTATTGATCCCTCATTCATTGCTGACTAAATCACAGGATCCACAGTTTCCATTTAAAAGTTTGAACCACTTATTACTGCAAGATTTGTGTTGTCAGGAACCACAGCAAATCAGGAGGAATTCACAGCTGAGACGTGGTCAGAGGCACACATCAGTAAATACTGTAAACTTGAAATACAAATCACCTTCTGGCTACGAACATATCTTTTTTTCAACCTGTGTGTCAATACTCAAAACATTAATCCATTTATCTTCAACACGGTCTTTTTCTCATTAATGTTGTATATTGTTATTGTGTTGATGTTCGCTGTTACATGTGACATCTCTTGCACTTTTGTCCGTCCTGGGAGAGGCATCCTTCACATGGGACTCTCTGAGGTTTTTGATTTGATTGAAAAACTCAAGGGAACAATAGGATCCTTGCACCATTCATTGCTCAGGCCCTAACAAAAGCAGACACCGCAAGAGGAACGCCACAGCAACTGCATCCTTTTAATGAACTGCCACTAGGCTACACCAGAGAGCTTCATAAAAGAAACACTCTCATCAACTCATGTTTTTCTCAGGGATCCTCATTGTGTCAACAAGGTGTAACAAAGACACTAAGGTGGTAGACTGAGCATTGCTTATTTTCGTGTTTGGGAATAAAGTCTTATACCTCAGGAGATAGTTCAATTATACATACAAATCTGAATTAGTTCTCAGTTGCGGATTCATTGAAATGTTAAACTACTCAGTTGTTGCATTTGCTTTTATAATAACTCATGAGGCATGTGGCAACCTTTGTCTCCAGACTGTCCAGGTGAAAAGATTGTAGTGAGAAGACTGACAATGATAATGACCTCACTGCAGTTTAGTTTCTCATGTGTCCTCTGCATGGCAGTCTTCCTCTTGTCTCAGCCTGGTCCTTATTTAATATCTTTAAATGCTCATGTCTCTTTCTCCCTCCATTGATCTCTATTTCAAAAGAAAATGTACTGAAAAAGAAAACTTGATAGGCTTACACGTGAGCCTAAATGGTCTCAGTGTTTAATGTCAAGTGTAAAGAAAACGTCGAGGCCAAATAGCACAGCAGATGAGCTGGTCAGGATCATCTGTCATGGAACCAATATTCTCTTGTTCCTAATTAATTCACAAGTGATCTTCAAATAAGAAGATGATTTATTGTCATCAGAGAAAGAAAAGACAATTGTGGGCAGCACAATTTTCCTCTGGGGTGTGGACTCATAAATAAATGATAACCTCATATGTTTATACATCCCTTAATGTGTTAGGATGTTATTTGGACAACTCTACATTTGGATCAGAAGAATCATGAGTGTAAAACAAAACGTCATTCAGTATAAAACCCGCTGCCAGACTCAAATTATAAAAAAAAAGAGTTAATTATAAGAATATTCTCAAATTATGGAGTGCTGGGATTGAATATATTATTCAATAAAAGCTCACAAAGGAATAGAAAATGATGAGAAACGAAAAAATTAATCTACAAATATACAGATGCAGAGTTGTTGCAGGACTGAATAACACATACAAATATAAATCCAGTTTAAAGGATTCGATCCTCAACATCTCCAGTTTCCAAAGTGTACCAGAATACCAGAATTAAAAATGATCTTTACTGTTACTGTGGTCACGTGACCAGCTTCTATCCCACATGACAACATGTCAGGTTGCTAAGTTAGCTCGTAAGCTAGCTGTACTTAGCTAACCTAATGATGTGGCTAGTGGAAACCCCCGGCCTGGTTCGTACCAGCGACAAAATAAAACGTGGCTCCATAGAGATGAATTGACTGTGTCACAAACCTGACAGACAGCGCCCGACTCCGACGACAGGAAACGGTAAGTTATCTCTCATGTAGCATCAATGCTAGCTGCGGTTAATGCAGTGTAGTGTCCGCTAGCTAGCTAGCGCTGCTAAGTCGTGTTGCAGCAGCATCAACACCCAACGTCTCATAACTCACATAACACTTGATATGGTGTGAGCGGGTTTGTGTGGAAGCCTTGTGACTTTCAGCTGTGACACGACAACAGCTGATGATGTTTCACTTTTATAATGTGATCGGCTGACACATGAAGAGTGAGAGCCACGCTGCCTGTCACTGCCTCCCCTCCTCCTCACACTGCCACATAGTTGGGTGTGTACTCCTCCTCATCACATCATCATCATCATCATCACGTCTACACCTGCAGCTCGGAAACGTGATCTGTGCTGCGACTCTAATATTCTTCATCCTCATCCTCACTGGGAGTGTAAACAACTGACAGTTTCTGTTGTGCACGCACCAGGGGTTATGAGATAGTAAAGTCATACAACTGAATCCTCATGCATTCTAAATGGTAAATGCACTGTATTTCTATAGATATTTATATTATTCTAGTCTTGATGACCACTCAGACTCAGTACAGGTTATTGACATTCACACACACATTCATACAGTGCATCTATGGGCAGCACTTTTTCTATGAGGGGCAATTCGGGGTTCAGTGTCTTGCCCAAGGACACTTCGCCATGCAGATGGGGAAGACCCAGATCAACCGCTCTACCCCCTCAGCCACAGCCGCCCCAGCTAGATTCTATAAATTCTGGAAATCAAGTAATGAGGAAAATACAGGAAACACATGGCTATATTTATCAGTATAAAGAAGAAATAGTGATGGAGAGACAGAATTAATATTCATAGGATGGAGGTCTTATGTAAACAGTAGTGTATATGTCTAAATGATGTACTTTTTGAAAGGCTACTTCCTCTGTAACAGAGCTGAATCAGTTAATCGTGAATCATCAGGGTGAAAGAGCTTATTCTGTTTTAATAAGCAATTAATTGTTGCTGCAATTCTTAAAGGAAAAATGTTGACAAAGTGTCGTTCTCTGGTTGATGTTTCACCAGGGTAAGGATTAGCAAATTTCATAGTCCTAAATCATTTTGAGTGGAGTATTATTTAGGTTTGGGATTATTGGCAACACCTTTAAAGTCAATTGAGCATTTTCCAACATTGGAATCATTATCATTAAAAAATTGTCATTAGTAGAACATCTAGTTATAAGTACCATAAATAGTACCGTTTTTAGTTCTTGCTCATTTTGACCTTTGGATAGACCAGCATATCAGGGTTTTATAAAAATGTATACACATTGCTTAAAGGCATGGCTGTTGGGCTGCTTTCTGAAATCTTGTATGGAGAAATGATGATTAGCAGATAAAGCATTTCCAGTCATTGATCAGGCTTCAATCATGAGACCTGCTCGAAGCTGCGTTAGGTTAAGAATTAGTAAAACACACAGCCTTCTAATGGGATTCAGGAGTTTATGGTTACAATGTGGAAAGTCATGTACAGGGTGCTTAGCGTCCACGTGGTTAAGTCATGAGAACACCACTGAGAAAACAGTAACATGGACGTTAATATATTAACATGGTGCCTTAGGGCTGCATGATATGAGCAAACATGATTTTAAAGACAGAACATTTTCACATCAGATGATATTTATAGTTATCACGATAAATGTCACATTATTAATAAAGTTTAAAGACTGATTCTTGCTCCTGAGTGAGAGTTGTGGTTTTCAACTATTCTTTATGTTGACAATTAAATGTTCATTACAGAATGTATAAGCCATATGAAGAGATTAGACTATTAAAATCAACACTTCCCTCGGACATATGAAAAACTGTATTCTACCAAAGTGACTATATGTTAACATAAAATTCAACAAAAGAATGAACTTCCATGACCCCCTCCATATCTAAAACAGGTCAGCAAACACATCGCAGCTTGTGAACTCTGAGAAAGCTTTGTGAATGCAGCAAGAAGGAAGTGTTCATGAACCCCATTCGTCTCATGAACATATGACCGTATTTTAAGGCAGCATCACACCAAACTACTAGATTTCTAAGTAGTGGCTGATAACCAGCTGTGAAGCCAGGTGAGAATACATTAAGTAGCTCATTGAACCCACAGCAGCAGTGTTTGTAGTTCGATTCTGCTGATTCCACTGAGACAGATGGCTCTGCTGTAGTCTTGTGAAGGCTGTGTCGGTCTGTTGGGTGATGAGGCTCCCTTCACACACACATTATCACAAATTAAACATGGTGTTGAGATGGTGCACCATCTTGTCAGCCGTATTGCTTTATTAGCGCACTCAGTGGAAATGACTCTCACATCCCACACTCATTAGCAGCATGTCTGAAAGCATCTCTCAGCCTTCACAGCGTCATCTCATGACCAACACACTGGCTCCCCAGTGGACACGAGCGTATGGATCCACCACAATGTGAGAAGTGTTGTGAATATCTTGATTAGTGGTTGAGTGGAGAGATTTAATTTGAGCTTGTTATCAGGAGCATCCTATAAACAATGCCAAGTGGTGTCAGGCTCCAGGCGCATGGACTGCTGAATTGATTGGATGGCCTTCTTTCCAACTGCAATGTTGGACAGGCTTCAACCAGTGTCATACTAGTTTGTGGTGCCATATCAGTTTGTAAGCAGAAGTGTGGATTACTGTGTAGAAGTCCCAAAACTGTGTGGATGGAAAAAGTCAGGCTCTTACTTCACAACATCAATTATTCACAGACATCAGTGGCCTGTAGTACGAAGCAGGGTTTGTGAGTGGTGAGGTCACTTCAGGTTTGACCCTGGGGTTTTTAGGGCTACAATGGGGCTTCACTTCTTAGCTACATCACCATGGTAACTGCTCACCTAACGTGCACTTGAAGGTTAAGTTCCTGTTACAGATCAAAAACCTGTCAACAGCCAGACTACTGACCAATCAATCACTGGAAAGTCCGATTCATGATCCACACAAGAGCTTACAGTTAATTAATCAATCTGTTTGTTGTTTATTTTCCATAACACAAGGAGAGTCTATGATGTCTATTGGAATTAAAACTTCTTTCTCTAATGTCTTTTATTCAAGAAATTGTCCACATACTGTTAAATGACATCATCAGACAACGAGTGCTTGTCTCTTCTTTGGCAAAAGTAGCAGTCTGAGATCAGTTTTCATTCCATATTCATAAAATGTGTACAACATGGGAAAAGAGCTAAATTACCTACTTAGTGAGAAATTCTTGTATTTACGTATAATATATCCTGGTCCTTACTATTTGTATTATTGTATCCTAAATATAAAATGCAATTGATCACAAATTAGTTTGATTTCATTGTAAAGATTTGTTTGCTAATTTTATTTATTTCACATTCATAGTATAAACCTACTAAATCCACAATTGTCTGTCTGTCTCGATGTGGAATAGATATCTTGCATACAGTTCTTCTTATTAGCTTCACAGTTGGTATGTCTTTCATAAATGGCCCAGGGAAGTGCAGTGCCAAGTTCCGTGCAATTTGGTCACGTGATACGTTCAATATTAATAAAAGTCAAATAAACAGGTGACCCGTGATCAATCAGTGGGGGCAGGGCAGCATGCCAACTCGCAGTCTGTTGACCGATTTGAACATGTGTTCTGAACTAAAGCAGTGGTCGGCACCTGGGTCAAACCACGGACATAACTGACTGACACGTGACTGGTGCTGATTTTCATCATGGTAGCAACATTCACACAATCACTTCTTGTTTGGCATTCGTCTTAAAAGTTAAAAAGCACAATTTGTTTGTTTTATCCCTACAAATGGTTTATTTTTTGTAGAATCACACAGCTTTTATTGATTTCTGTTCTTCAGTCAGGAGATTGTTTCGAATGCATTACAGACCTCTAAAATAGCTCACACGCAATGCATGAAAAAATAGTTAGTAAATCCTTCAAACTTATAAACCACCCACATGAACAGAAATAAAGCAAATTCAAATTGTAGCTGTTTGAGGAGGGCTCAATTACGACAAGGAATAATTCTTAAGGAGCTGCGGAGCATGGACACAGGACAAGAGAACAGCTATCAGTCTATCTTGCAGAGTGAAGCTAGAAAACTGTTTTTCAAACCTGAATGTTGTTGCCATGACAGCGATGAGCACCCGCGTGAATGTCTGTGTCATTTGATAATATGGTGAAATGGAAATAATTAGATCATCAAAATGGTCTGGTGCCGATTTTGACCGGCGCTTAGAACCAGTTGCTCACCACTGTAGTTTATCAGAGGCCGTAGATTGCGTAGAAGAAGACAGGTTCAACTCAGTCAGCAGGCTGAAGGCACACTGCCCCTCCAAACTGACTGCTACAGAGTGCTGGTTGTTACATATCTGAATGTGTTGCATGTATTGCATGTCCTTATATAAATTAGTGGGAAATCAGAGGGTTTGAAATCTAAAAATCTGTTCAGCATTTCAGGTTGTTTTTAGTTTAAAAAGCAGTGACATAGTTAAGAATATTCTTACATAGACTCAGAAAACTCCCTAATTGACTTTTTCAAAGAGGAAGGAAAAAAAGCAAAGGTCAGGGAATCGTCTGGCCATCAAAAAGTTAGAAGGTTGGGAACACAGTCCCTGCTCAATTGTTAATGGTCCACAGTGAGGCAGAGAGCTGTGAAGGTGCACAGTTTCCTTCTTTCAACACCAGTTAGCACAAGTGCTGCGGAACTTTGTTGCTCTGGGTGTAGTAACATGAGAAGCAGTTGGTCCCTGGAGTTAAACCGACACTCTGGGAGATCTACCTGACACAACTGTGATATCAGACTACATAAATCACATGTTATAGTGGGGTACTGCTCTACATCGCTGGTGGATATGTTGGCCTGAATAATTGATAAGTGTGGCTGCAGCCTTGTGAGAAAATGACAAATCAGCTCAGTGAGCTCAGTGCTGAGCTGTACTGGGTGTGATGAGGACTCTTGGGTGTGTGCTCATCATGAGGCATCTCCACTTGCTGTGCGTGGGTCTCAGATGTTCTCCCGGCTCCCGCTGTCGTCCCCGGAGCACGCCCACCTGCTCCCAGAGGTGCAGTGGTCAGACTGACACACGAGCTGCTGACTCGGCGGCTCGGTTTGCACGTTTCCCTTTCTCCCCTGGGTCGCCCTGCCAGGCAACGCCGCTCATGCTCCTCGTATCTCATTTGTGTGCGCACCTTGTTTGCGTTATCAGCACAACCAAAGCTTGTGCTTGGGACATCACTTGTTTTTCCTTTTTGTTTTGTTTTTCAATTGCCTTTGACGTAATGTTTATTCACACCTTTCAGCCCCCCCTGCCATGGCAGCTGGTGTCAGCATCCTGAGTGACCTGCCTTACTCCATGACTGGAGCGAGTAGAGCGATCAGCACAGAGATGGAGACAGGTAAGACAAACAACACGAGGGAAACTGGGCGTTTTCATGCTGACGACTGTAGACTTGAAATGATTTGTGACTGTACTGTTGAAACAGAAATATCTCAATTATACAAAATCTAAATAAATGTAATTTGCGGGAAAACAAATTATTAAACTGCAACAAATTACAGTGATTTAAAAAAAAAATTATCCTTCGTGTGATATTTTCAATGTGGAAAGAGTATGTGCTAAAACTGTTATTGGAAAGTAATGGAACGTTATAGATATGCCATCAGGAAGATTAGAATCGGTTTGCTGTGGCCCTCCTGATGGTTGTTCAATTTCCTGATGGTCTTTACAACTGGAGGAAAAACGCAGTGGGCTTCAAGCACAATGTCTGTGTTACAGTTATACAGTTGTGTCTTAGTGGATACAAGTTGTTGGTCATAGAAGCAACCAATTGAAGTGATATTTGAAGAATGTATGCAATGTAAAACAAATCAAGCTTGTTCATATAAGCAAATGATCAGTGTTCCTCCACTGGAAATATTTTCTAGTCTATAGGATAAAAGATAATTGGCAGATGTAACCAAACATGTTTCATATTGACAGTATTTGATGGGTTATTCATTTAAATGTTACATCTCCACATATTACATATTGTTTTATGACAACCACTTGGTTGTTGCTGGTCCATTTAAAAGCAGAGAAAGGTGTTTCATTGTAAACACTTGGTGACGTTGTGTTATCAGGGCTTTGACCCACCAGATGTTTGGCCTTTTAAACAAATCTGTAATTTCCCCCTTTCAGTAACAAGCCGTCTGTCTGTCTGTATGTGTGTGTGTGTGTGTGTGTGTGTGTGTGTGTGTGTGTGTGTGTGTGTGTGTGTGTGTGTGTGTGTGTGTGTGTGTGTGTGTGTGTGTGTGTGTGTGTGTGTGTGTGTGTGTGTGTGTGTGTGTGTGTGTGTGTGTGTGTGTGAGAGTGTGTGTGAGAGTCTGTGTGAGAGAGCGTGCACAGCATTCGTCTCCATCTACGCACCTCCCACTGACGGCATTGGAGATGGTTGTCATGGTGACACTTCAAATGCTGCTGATGAACCGATGTGTTGTATTTGCCTCTCTTTGCCACCGGGTGATTGTTGTGCGATGATTCACTAGGAGCATAGAGCTGTTAAGTCAGGAGGCTTTGTTCATA
This sequence comes from Pleuronectes platessa, assembly GCF_947347685.1. Lineage (NCBI taxonomy): Eukaryota > Metazoa > Chordata > Actinopteri > Pleuronectiformes > Pleuronectidae > Pleuronectes > Pleuronectes platessa. Next base: position 27,655,454 of record NC_070627.1, on the reverse strand, counting down.
CAGAGCTGCTCACAGCCGTAAAATGCAGCAGCACCGAGGACGGCTCTCTCTTGCTGGCGAGATGATGGCGAGCATGAGGAGGCATGACCGCAGGCACTCTGCCGCAGACATCCTGCTGAAGGTCCTGCAACGCAGATGCAGTTCTGTCCTGGAGGTCCTCTCCTCCTCCCACAGAGTCATGGTGGCCGTCAGCGTGAACCAGCCTCAGCCTCCCACTGAACGCAAGACCAGGATATGTAACCGCAAAAGAATTAACCTGTGTTTTAGCAGTCAGGGGTTTTGTTTACGCCTTAAGCTGGAAGGAAAGCTCAAAATCTTACTGATAAATACTGTCAAGTTGTTCTTATTTTTTCTTTTTCTGTTGTATTTTCTTTCTCCAGCCAATGTGAGGGTACCCACTGCAAAGTACACCAAGATGGGGGAGACCCTGAGGCACGTCATCCCTGGCCACATGCAGTGCTCCATGGCCTGTGGAGGAAAAGCCTGTAAATATGAAAACCCCTCTCGCTGGAGTAATGAGGAGCAGGCGATCAAAGGGCTCTACTCGTCCTGGTACGTTGGTCTCACTCACCACCAAGTTTCACACTTCAGGTTTTTCCTGCTGTTAGTGCTGCACTCCGTTAGTCACTGACCTCAACATCGATAGTTACATGTAAAGTCAATACATTTGTCCTGTCATGTTACATTGGAATAATTGAACATGACAGGTCTTTATTGTGTGTGTGTGTGTGTGTGTGTGTGTGTGTGTGTGTGTGTGTGTGCGTGTGTGCGTGTGCGCGTGCGTGCGTGCGTGCGTGCGTGCGTGCGTGCGTGCGTGCGTGCGTGCGTGCGTGCGTGTGTGTGCAATCGTGTGTGTCAACCTGAGCTCTTGAAAGAGATGATGTTTATTTTTGTTATAAATTGGTGGTGGTGCTTTAACTCATTCTTTTCTCCATTTGTAGGATAACTGACAACTTGCTAGCCATGGCAAGGCCTTCAACTGAAATCATAGAGAAATATAATGTAATTGAACAGTTTCAAAGGTACAGCTGTGTTCTTCTCCTTCATTAATACATTGTTATAATTTAAAACTTCACTAGGATTACATTTTTTCTTGGACTTGCTGTCACATGTTGTTGTGAATATATGTGTTGACTTGTGGATTTCTGTCCTGTTGTGTTTATAACTGTTCACTGACTCTGACTTGTTGCTGTACCCAGGTGTGGTTTGAAGACGGTCATCAACCTGCAGCGGCCCGGAGAACACGCCAGCTGTGGGAACCCATTGGAGCAGGAGAGCGGTTTCACTTATCGACCCGAGACTTTCATGGAGGCAGGAAGTGAGTCTCACCAACACACTGTGATTGTGTTTCAATAGAGTTTATTAGGTTCAGCGACCAAAAGAAACCTGATTTTGTGTTGACCATAATGAAGAAAATCTGCAAACACACCCACTTTTATGTGAGATTCTCGTTGAGTCTCCACTCATCCTTTTCTTAGGATTTATTGGATTGCTTCTTATTTAATAGTGTAAAATCACATTGGAATGTTAGGGGAGGTCAACATGATCTAAACCTAGTCCTTATATGGTGGCTTTATCCTGCTCCAACCTGCGGTACTTCCTGTTTTCATCTATTGTACCGGACTCTGTTATTTTTGGGCCCAATTAAATAAACTTAAAAGAAAGTAGAGTACATTGGCTTTCAGTCATATGATTATGAGGTTGAGCAAACATTGTTAATCACAAAGTAAATTAGTAATGAATTGTTCAAATAATAAAGTAAATTAATGTAAAAATTGTAAAAAGATGAGTAAGTAAAGATGTTAAACCATCACAACAAGCCCCAGAAATATGGTTAAAAACTGAATTCATTTCTCCTCAAGTATTGGTTTATTGCAGATTATTACAGACAAGAACACAATAATATGGCTCAACTAACAAGCTATCTTCATGTCTAATAGTGTCCTTTGACTGGTAGACATTCGATATTTCCTTCTCGCCTCAAACTGAATATTTGTCAATGAAACAGAGTTCTCATCTTGTATAACAAGGACTGTCACAGCGTCTTATTACTGCAGTGGATTCTGTGTTTACACTGTCATCGGGTGGATGCTGCTGGAGAGGTTTCCTAGCAACAGATTATCTTATTATTGAGGACTTTTATTACTTATCTGAGACCGCAATAATATATTGAAAGAATATGAAGTAGCTCTCTCAATATTTCTAGAGAGGCCTTACGAATAGTGGTAGATGATGAATGAGTTTCTATGGAAAACATTTAATCTTCATTTTAGCATTTGACCAGAGGCTGAATAGCAAAAGTAGTTGTTAGACAAGAGGCTAAGGTTTGTTTTATTTTCCTCATTACAATCAATATTGTGTTTTGCCTTCATCCACAACATGATGTGGTCTCTAGTAACCAAGTAATTACTGACAGATTCCACGTCTGTGAGGTCTGTGGAGGGCTGCAATCTAAATTCCTTCCTAACAAGCTCTCTGGAGATTTTTTCCACCTCATCATCAGCTGATTTTTGCACGGTGTTGTCTTTTCTTTGACACAAACAGACAGGACTGCACTATAACACTGACTTGTTGCTTATCACACACAATTCTTCACTCTTCATTTCTATGAACAAACAAATGTAGAGCTCACCTCAGTCTTTTAATGTGAAAGTCACATAAATCTGATCTGAATGCTGTCGGATGAAAAGGCTGCTGCAGCACAGGGTTAATTCAGTTTAACATGTATTACCTCAGATACCACCTAATCAAAGAAGTTAAAATAATATAATAAATCAGGAAAAACTTCAAAAGAGCCTCTTTTATTCATATCTGATCTACTGTATATACATTCATATAAGTGGAAGGAGGATGAAGCCTTTTTTCTCCCCTGAATGAGCTGTGTGAAATCTTACAAACGCCCTAAAATTATGTCACGAGAGAAGAAGAAAAACCTGCGATCTCACCAGCGTGTGCATCAGGTGGCTTTGTGGGTAATGTAGGCACCGGGTTTTGTCAAGAAAGAAGAATTTACGGAATTAAATAGTTGATCTCGGTTCCTGCTGCTTCAATTATAATCCTAATTTTGAACTGTCCATCAGGAGTCCAACAGTGTATGATTGCAATGCTACAGTGAGTCATCTTTAATGTAAAATAATTTATATCTGAAGGACTAAAGGCTTTCACTTTAACAGATACAGTAATGCTTTGTGTTCCATGGCGAAGACATCGAACAGCTCTAAACAAAATTCTTTGTTGTGGATTTCAGTCTATTACTACAACTTTGGCTGGAAGGACTATGGCGTGGCGTCTCTGACTACGATCCTTGACATGGTGAAAGTCATGTCATTTGCCGTACAAGAAGGGAACATGGCAGTTCACTGCCATGCTGGTCTTGGAAGAACAGGTTCGTAGCACCAGCAGTCAAATCCGCATGTATGCTGATTCCAATATCAGTTCTGTATTTTGAATACGTCTGTGCAGGTGACAGCTGTGGCCTGAGCATTATGTGTTCATGTGTTTTACACTTCTCATAATAACAGATAGATCTCAGAGATCTCTAAGTTGGTTATTTGCTCCTTTGCTGGATTGTGTAGGTCCGGGCAGCGCTATTTGCCACATGCTACATAAAGCTTTTACCGTCCACGCAGACAGTCAGAACTCAGTGTCAGCTGCAGTTGAGCATAGAAGTGGCATGTAATACAGCTCTCTTACACAAGAGTTTCTCTTTCACTCTTTAGTCTGTTTACCTGTCAGTCGGAATCTACTGCGCGTGAAAGGGATGTTAGTGCACGTGCACCCCTGCCAAATAGATTAATGAATTATGTGGGAAACGCTGATAATATAATCAATTATAATCAATTATAGGCATATAGGAAGATGAAGTGATTATAATTAGGGGGTCAAAGGTCAATTTGACCTCACTACACATATGAGGTACACAATTATACACTACACATATATAATTGAAGAATTCAATACACTTATGGCAAAATACACTTAATGTCTTTTATTCACAAGTCTTCCCTACATTATATGAGTGGGGATATAAACTGCAACTAAACTGGTTGGTGGGGTTGTAATTCTAGTTTATCTGTCCTTGTATAGGTGTGCTGTTGGCCTGTTACCTGGTCTTCACATCTCGGATGAGTGCTGACCAAGCCATCCTGTTTATGCGAGCCAAGAGACCCAACTCCATCCAGACCAGAGGGCAGCTGCTGTGTGTCAGGGAGTTTGCCCAGTTCCTGGTTCCCCTCAGAAGCATCTTCTCCTGTGCAGAACCCAGAGCCAGCGCCGTCACCTTGTCCCAGTACCTCACCAGGCAGAGCCACCTGCTGCACGGCTATGAGGCTCGGCAGATGAAGAACGTGCCAAAAATTGTCCAGGTGGTGTGCAGGCTCCTCCTCGACATTGCGGCCAACCGACAAACAGTGATCGAGCAGAGGTGGCTGGAGATCCCCGACCTCACAGCAGAGGTGGAGAAGACTGTGTCCCATCAGGCCCTTCAGCAGCTGGGGAAGGAGATGAGAGGGAAGGGGATTCCTGTCCCAACGTGTTTATCTCATCCTCTAAACTCACCAGCTCTGGTGTCCAGATCCTCACATGATCAGCCCCTCACCAGTGATAATGACCTGGACCCTCTGTGGCGGCAGCAGCACGTAGGAAGCCCTCTAAGATCTTTGTTTGACAGCAGGAGCCTCAGCTACAGTGATAGTGTCCTTCACAAACTCGCACAACGGCAGCACCATTCAGGAAATCTGAAGAACATCAGTCCATTCAACTACCTGCTCAAACATTCCTTGTCTCACAGCAACCTTGCAGCCTTAAAACATTCTAGACTGTGTAAACTATATCGTCAGGACATTATCAGCTTTCAGGACCCAAATACAGACGCAAGGCAAGACACTTGGTCTCCCTTTTTAAATAAGCAGTTACATAAGGGGCTTCAGAGTTTGTCTTTAGATCTTATAGAGCAGGGAAGAAAATCCCAGTGTTCTGCCACACTGCCAGCCTTATCAACCCAAAACAGAGGTGGAACCAGTGAGGAGGAGCCAGATGTGGACACATTGGAAGGCGGAGCAGAGAGAGCGATTGTCACAGAGGGTCCCTTCATCACCCTCCAGTCTGAGCTGGCTCCAGAGAGCAGACGCCTGCTGGTGGCAAAAGTCCTGGCCATGCACGTGATGGACAAAGATCTTACCTCCAAGGTCTCACAGTGGCAGGTAGGCTCCTCCATAACATGCAAACACAGTAATATCAAGCAGTAGAACACTTAACTGTACTGTTTGACTGGAAAGTGTTGTTTGGTGGCATTATGCCAATCTACCTGTCTGCAGTTTGAGGATATGACCACAATATTAGTCCTGCATTGATTGCTGCTCAATATTGAGGCACTGACAAAACTCCATCTCACTCAGTAAACCAGTCAGTGCTCATGAGATATGTGATGCAGATTTCTCTAGAGACCATATAGATAGGTCTTACAGTCTTCAAAAAAGCACTGAATTCACATCAATCAAAAAATACATTAAAGACTCTCAGAAGCTGAGACTTGAGTTCATTCAGAACTTAGAAACCTCAGAGAGAGCCACATGTGAAGAATCCCTCTCCCAGGACGGACAGAAGTGATAGAAGCCACGTGTAACGGAGAACATCAGAAAGAGTATTTACAGCATTGGTTTTAGGATGGTGAGACATAACAATGGAGTCTGGTTGAGCAGGCAATTCCAGTCAAATCCTTTGGAAACCACTGTCACCACTGCTAGCTCCAGTAGCAACTTATTATTGTTAAGTCTTAATTTCAGTTAAATTTAAAGATAAAATATCAATTAAACTATTAATTTCCTGAAACTTATCTGGTCCGTTTCATTGATTAATAATATCAGTGGGAACTTTTAAGTTCTAGGAAGTCCTTTTTAAAAGTCAGTGTTCATTTACTTGATAAGCCCTGATAAGCTGAATGGTTAGGATACATAACACAACAGCAGGAGGTCCCGGTTCGATTCCTGACCAAGTAGATCATTTACTCCACATCTCTCACCTACTTGCCCTCTGTAGAGTAAAACGTCCTCACACTCCTCTGTCACTGTCAGTCCAAAGGCTTAAATGCTTCATGGTGTCTTACACTGTCAGAGAGAGGGATCAACAGGCTATACTAAAAAATAACAATAAACAGTAAAGCCAAAGAAAAAACTTACTACCAGGAAGCAACAAGTTGAATATGAGATCTGTGGTGGGAGTTATTTGAAACTGCACCACACTTTTGATTAGTGAAAAATAATGGTGAATGTGTAACATTCAGGGCTTCACATGATTTACCAACCAGTAGTTCAGAGAAATGAGGCCCCTGGTGTTCTTCTTAGAACTCAAAAGATCAGAAGACACAAACTCCCCCTGGTCACTGTCTCTGAAACGGCAGAAGAGGATTCAAGATATTTAATTTCAAGGTTCAGTATGATGGAGTGATAAGAACCAACGTTATGCTATACAACATAAATTCAAAGCTTATATTTAATGTTGGACTATTTTAAATAAAAATTAAATGACAATCCCTAATAGAGTGATGTAACACTCAGAACTTGATTACGACTAATGAGCGATTATATAATTGACGTGTCCTAATGACTTCTGTATAGTGATGGTGTGTATTGTTAACATGTAAAGTGAGTGCAGATGAGTGGAGGGAGGCGGGAGGACATGCAGTAGGGTAATACTGCACGGTACAAGATACATGTGTCACCCCTGAAAAACCAACCTAGTGGAGTCCGACCGTGTGTGAATGCATGCATCGGGCAAAGTATTAACGGAATTAACTGACATGACCAAGATTAAGTTGGTTCAAAGTTATAAATATCGGTTTCAATACATTTTTGGTTAATTGCACAGCCCTTGTCAGAACTATAATATAGTACAATGTAATTTAATTGAATGTTATCAGTGATATAAAGCCGTATTCTTTGAGTCAGCCCATTGTCACACTGCTCTCTCCTGTGACCTGCAGAGAGAGCTGAACTCCAGAGAGGGGGCATGGGAGAGGCTGTGCATGGAGACAGAGCCTCTGGTCCTCTCCGGTCTGATGTGGTCGTGGCTGGAGCAGCTCAAGGATCCAGTCATCACCAGTGAGGATATAACAGCTCTAAGTGGGAAGACGTTAAACCCACAGAACGCCCTTGACTCTCTGGAAAAGGTACAGCATCACTGTCACAAGCAAACACTGACAACACTCACCTGACAAACTGAAGCTTCAGCCAGCTGGATAACTCACTGTTGCAAAACTTCATCGTGGTAACATTTTTAATAATCCTGATTATTTTTGCTAAATGTTAAATGTCGTGTTTTAATTGTTAATTCTTTAAAGGTAGTTTATTGATAGAACAATGATGTAATCAACGAGACAACAGTTCAGAACACAGCTATCAAAGCTGTAGAAGGTTTTGTAAAAGTCCTAACAGGCAATGTTTCAGCCACTTTTCCCACACATGACCACGTACATGAGAAAAGCTCTATTGGGAAATAAATATATATATAAAATACTGACTGTATGTATGAGCACAGAGAGGAGGAGAATGGAAAAGGGCTGAAATCCATTGACATGGGGAAGAATGCAAATACAACACAATGATGTCAAAGATATTTCTAGTGTATTTTTTCATGTAGAAGCATATTGACCATCTGAGCATATTGATCAAACATATACTAGATTTAGTGTCATTTTTATATGAAGAGTCTTCAGAACAGTCTATTTGTGGGGCTTGGAATATATTTTCACCTGCATTATTGTATAAAACTGCAAAATAATAAAAAGTAATCTGCTGAAATTTATAGCTGCATCAGAAAATGACGGGAAACGGGAATGTGGAGCGAATCTCAGTTATTCCCCCCCATACTTGTGCTGAAATCTACATGTACAAAACATGTTCATGAGAACAACTTTATTATTTCTATTAACCGAAACCACCTTCTGTCCATAATCTTAACCAAATTGATTTAGTTGTGTAACCACAGATGAGATACAGTTGTGTTCTCTGGAATCCCACCATACTCCACAACCACATGAATCTGCTGCAATTCATATAATCGCACAGGAAACCGCTTTGACCTGATACAAAATACAAAGTCTTTTTCGCTTTGCGCTTAAGTTGTCTGGAGACATAAGATTGCACGGGTCCATTTTTTTTTTTTATACATTTTACTGTCAAAAGTATTTAACAGTATTTAATATGGTCTGATAGTGAGCTCTTACATGTACCAAGAAAGGAAATATAATATGCTGAATGATGCTGCCATGACTTATAATGAACTATGAAAACTGGTCTGTTATTCATATGGTTTGTGTGATACTGTTATTGCTCGTAAAATGTTAAAGTGAAATGTTTCCATGTGATCTGACTATCTCAAACATGCTTCACTGACAGGGTCACCGGCTCACTTTACTCTGCATCCTCAACTGTGCTGCTCATCTCCTGCCAATGCCTGAGGAGGTGGAGACCAGTTTCCTCAAGCAAACAATCAAAGTGTTTACCAAGGTGAGTTTCATTAGATGCTGTTTATTGAATATCTTAAGATGCATATTTGTATTGCATGAATCCATTTATTTAATGATCTCCAGATTGACCCTGCCTCAGAGAAGAACGAGTCTTTATACACGACACTTAAAGCAATCCTGACTCCCATTCTTCACGAGCTGCAGGACAAAGCTGTGGAAGTGAACGAAGCCTGACCGAGCCTCAGCGCGACGGGTCAGACAAGAGGGAGAGTTCCTCATCTTCGGGCATTGTTGTATTTGAAGCCAGTTCCTTGCATCAGTTTCTGCTGATTTTGTTGTTCTTTGAAGCGCTTATTAGACTCAAAGCACTGCCATCCTCTGTGTTAATGTGCCACTGTGCAGCGTTTGAAAGCATCTGTTTGTCGTCTATTCTCCTGTAATATTTGTGTACCTGTTAGTGGATAGGAAATGACCGAGGCATTCTCGCGATATTAATGTATATGTTATTTAAATGTGTAACTCAGCTGTTAAAGCTACTGGGGGGGTGGGGGAGGGGGGGGGTCTTATTTAAACCAAAACATGTTTTTACACTGTGCAGATGCTGCCAGGTGTCTTATTTATTCAGATCATTTTTTAAATGCAGAGACTAGTTGAATAAATTTAACCTGATGACAAGCTGCAAGGCTGCTTTAATCCTGTAGAATGTAAGCTGCAAGCTTTTTTTAGTCTGATGCAAACTGTGGCTATTGTTATGACAATGCAAACCACCAGGCCACACTGCATCTGCTCTCCAAAGCAATCATATGTCCTTAATACTGTGTGCACCGAAAAACCTCTCACTGTTTTATTGTACATGTATTTGTAAAACATCAATCTGCCTCCACTGCTGCATTTCGCAAAATGTCTGCCTCAGTGTGTGTGTGTGCGTGCGTTCATGCGTGTGTGGGCTGCCTCTCTCCTCACTCATCTCATTTATGGTTTCAGTGTAATATAGTTCTGCTGACACACGCTGAACGTGGAACACTAATGACTATTATAATGATAAAAATAATATTATTATGAAGCACATGAGACACACTGTGGGGACTTTTCAACAAGCACTATTTTTCATTGTTACTGTACCTACTTCTTACACAATTAAACACAACTTACTGCACAACTGTGTATTTGTGGTCTTCACTCTGACTCAATGGTTCAGCTTAAAACTCAGAGAGAAAGTATTCAGTGAGAGGACAAAGAGGTGACTTTGACTTTTAGGAAAACATCTTGTTTCTCAACATCGTAACTTGGACAAGCAAATGAGGACGAAAAGCTGAACCTATAAAGTTTGTGTGAATTGCTTGATTTCCAGCCAAGGATGTGGACAACTTGAACCTTAATACATTTTCTAAAGTAGTCCTTAGTATTTCATAGTTCTGTAAAGCTTTCATGTATATTTTTTGATGTAATTGTTGTTAAAGTCACCAGCGATCAAAACTTGACAGTTCAGAAATGAACAGTTTAATGATGGATGATAATAATGAGGGTATAATCTGTAATGAGTTTTTAAACTAGATAGATTGTTTGTGTGTAACCAGCCACATTTATATAACTTTTTATTCTCCCTTCCAAGTGTCCATTACACTTAAAAATGTAGGATGGCTCGCAACCAACCATGGAAGCCGTCCTCAGAATTCGGGCTTGAGGGACCTTGCTCTGTTCCACACTAGAGTGTCTGAGGCCTGAGAGCAGAGACTGACCAGAGCAATGTGCTTGTATTTCTTAACTCACAGTAAACGTCACTGTGGACCACATGTCCTCCCTGCTCCATGTTTGATCTGGACAATAGGTCCATTGACCATGACCACTTGGATGGCTGTGGCTGAGGAAGTCATCCACGAACTAGAGGGTTTGTGGTTCGATCCCTGGCGCCTCTTTTCCAAGTGTCTTTTGGCAAGACACTGTACTCCAAATAGCCTCTGACGACTTTGCATTGCAGTGTGTAAATGATTTGTGATAGAGAAAGTGCTGCACATAGTTGCACTGTATGAATTTCTGTGTGAGTGGAGAAAAGGCAAAACTGTACTTTAATAAACACGATAAGGGAGAAGGGCAATTAGCACTATGGGGCTGTGGAGTTAGACAGCTCATTGACTTTCCATTGACTCGGAGAACATATTAAAAGAAGCGTTAAGGTTTTTTATTAATCCTAGAAAAAGAAAAATATTGAAATAAATAAGACAATCAAACCTGATGTGACCACTGATACATAATCCTCAGTTAAACAGACACCACCACTGCTCAGATTCTTTTCATAGATGTCTTGAAAATAAGATATTTCATCATTATCATTCTGCTAGAGTTAAGGGAACAAATTGTTTCATCAACAAAGGCACTGGAAAAGGAACACATCTTCACTTCTTGAAGCTGTGCCTAACAAAACACACTAAACGGCACCAAGGAAATACTTATTTCAAACTTTTGTGAACAAAAAATCTTATATAACGAGACCGCTGGAACGGGTTAGGTTTAGGGTTCACATTGACCGATCTATCATGACCAGAAAAACAAAAAAGTCTCAAGGGGCATTATGAAAAACACAACAGGAAGGCTGCCATTTTGCATTTAGTGGCCGTTTGGCCATATTCCCCATTTTTACTTTGAGGTACTTGTACCAGCGCTTACATCAGATCAACTTCAAATTGAGATGAAAACAATTAAACATTAAAATTACATTTCTAAAATTTGTAGGACTGCAAAGCCGCACTGAACGGGCCCGAGCACATGCATTTTGAAGCGTGGCATGCGTTTTGCACACTGCAGAAAGGGTAAACGCTTCACTTCCTGCGTCCGTCACGCGCTGTCGATCCTTGCCTGCTAATTGCTCATTAGATTAAATATGTTTGTTTTGAATCACTGCCCTATGATCTATATTGTTTTATATAGATCTGTGATCTACTGAGTCCAGTATCACACAGATTGACAGACGGAACCAAACCATCCCAGCACAAACATATACAAATAATTATCTTCAAATTTTTTAGGGACATCACAGCTGTCTCTGAATTTACCGTCATTCATGTCAATGAGGGCTCCTCCGTCATCGCTGTCCGTGTGTGTGAGAGTAATGCTGCGTTCCAGACGACTCGTATGTCAGATATTCTGACCTGAAATTGCCCAGTGTTACGACCCTGGATGTCTATATGTGTTACTGTCTATATATGTTACTGTTCTGTTCCTCCTCCTAGTGTGTGAGCAGTTTTCTTGAGTGAGTGTGTGTGTGGGGGTGCCTGATTGCTAGCAGGTTGGACCTGCTGATTAGCGTGAGCCACCTGATTGATGCTCCAGGATTGGCCAGCTCCTACTGGATGAACTGACTGAAAGGGGCTTGTTGGAGGAGCCAGCTCCTGTAGTGGGAGCTGAGCAGGGTGTACTGGCGGGCACTCCTGCCCCACTCCATGCCCTCCCCATATGGTATGTCTGCTGAGGAATTGTCATTGACTCTGCGCATAAGGGAGTTGGAGGTGGAGGATATGCATCTTAGGGCTCTTGAGATGGAGCAGGGAGCTGCGGCTGCGGCCCGTCCCTCAACCACACAGTCACCCTCCCAGACCCCCCAGGACAGTTTTGATGTGAGCCGGCACATCGCATTAGTTCAACCATTTAGAGAGTCTGAAGTGGACTCGTATTTCAACGCATCGCTGCTACGTTGAAGTGGCCGAAAAATGTGTGGTCTCTTCTGTTACAGTGTAAGCTCGTGAGTAAAGCCCAAGAGGTGTGCACGTCGCTGTCAATTGAGGACAGCTTAAATTATGAGGTAATGAAAGCCACTGTGCTGCGTGCATATCAGTTAGTGCCAGAGGCTTATAGACAAAAATTCAGAAAGTGTGAAAAAAACTGCCACCCAAACATATGGGGAGTTTGCGAGGGAAAAAGGTGCTCTGTTTGACAAATGGTGCAAAGCCTGCAAAGTTGAAACATTTGAGGGCCTGCGTGAGCTCTTGCTAATGGAAGAGTTTAAAAATCGGCTTCCTGATAAAATTGTGATCTATCTAAATGAGCAAAAAGTTATAACCTTGACTGATGCCACCGTGCTGGCAGATGAATTTGCACTAACGCACATAACTGTTTTTTCTTCCCCAGTCCGTCGGGAACCGGTCTATACTGACCGAAGAGTAAGATCCCCTAATAGTGCTCGTCGAAATACTTTTGCCGCAACTACTGCCCGTGAAACCCGTGAATGTTTCTACTGTGACGAGCAGGGACATATTATCAGCGTTTGTCCCACTCTTAAAAGGAAAGCGCAAATTAGACAAACCAAAACACCGTCTCCGATTAACCTTATCCAAATTCAACCACCCTCAGCCAAAAGCATGAAGGTGGTGAAGTCAAAACAACCACAAATTGACTCTGTTTTCAGGCCATTCGTTTCAGAGGGATCGTGCTCTCTGGTGGTCGGTGATAAACAGCGCGTATCGATCACTCTCCTGCGAGATACCGGCGCTATGCAGTCACTCATTCGGGGCAGCATCCTTCCCTTCTCTGCGCAGTCTTACTGTGGGTCGGATGTGTTGGCATGGGGGTTGAAAATGAGTGTTATTCAGTTACATTCGCAATTTGTTTCAGGTGAATTCCAGGTTGCCGTGCGTCCTGAGTTACCAATAGCGGGGGTGGATTTTATCCTCGGTAATGATATAGCAGGAGGGAAAGTTTTCCCAACCCCCGAGGTAATCGAAAACCCGACTGTAAAAATGTGTGTTTCTGACCCAGCAGGGCCAGTTTCGTTTCCCCTGTTTCCCGTGTGTGCCATAACCCTTAATACATCTCGACGCCATTCGGCGCCAGAACCAGGAGATAAGAAATCCCTTTGTCTAAAGTTCCTTTGTGTAACAGGCGACCGACCGCCATCTTGTCTTTGACCTCATGTCGTCACCGGGGTCATAAACCTCCATCTTGAAAGTACGTGAACGTAACATCTTGATCCTGGCCAGACTACGTCACTACGTGATCTCGTCATTACGCCATAGCCACTCCCTTTTCTCTTTAGACACACACACCCACACACACACACACACATAGAGACACAGACAGGCAGACACACACGACCACACACACACACTAGTAGATACTCAGTATTACATGTGTGACCATTGTGATAAGTGCTGCTGCTGCTGTTGCCTTCTTTTGAAATATTGGAGTTTGTTAAATGAAGAATCATTGAAATAACATTAACTTTATTTCCCCTTTTGAATAAATACTTTTGTAATTAAAGTATTTGTATTTCTGTGATTATTTGTACATATGTATGTGAATACAGCTGGATTACTATAGCCTGTGCTCGAACTTAAAACCCTTCATTGTTTATTATATAATCATTAATATTAAATATTGAGATTATTAATTTAACTTTTATCACTTGAGACTGATAACTATAGTTTGACTCGTTGGTCCCTGTAACTAGGGTGGTGCCCCGCAACGATAAGCATTAATTACAGATTGTTTCATTCTTAATTGATAATTTTATTGTTTTCATTAATTATTTAACCGTATCATTTCTAATTAATGATTTTACTATTCTTAATTACTAGCTTTATAATTTTTAATTATTTTTTATAAATAATTTCTATTTTAATAATCATTTCTCATGATTATTAATAATTAGCCAACGTCAAATCTACTACTACTATTGCACAACAGTGTTGTGGCATCACAAGGGGGCGGGTTGTAGAGGGGCATTATGTGCCTCACTCTGGGAGTTGCTACCTCCCCACAAGATGGCTGCCGGGAGGACTGCATCTCCCAGAAGGCACTGCTGGGGGAGGTGCCAAGGTCTCCCTCATTAAAGCCGGAGCTCAAGTGTGCGGAGAGGAGAGGAGAACAAAGGAGTGGAGGCCACCACACAGCAGGGAGCCGGAGAAGGAGACCTGGACTAAGATGTTGTGGAAAGGAACCCCCTGAGAAAGGAGTGGACAGAGGACTTATAATTATACTTTGAGGAACTTGATGTTTTGCCTCCGGAGAGACTTTTTGTGAACTTAATAAACCAGAATTGGTTTGAAACCCTTTCTAAGTCTTCTCTTTGCTTCTGTGACGCACTGCCCTACTCCCTTTTTTAGTGGTTAAACCTACTGTGATACCACATGTGGTGGAGAATGTGGGCATGGGGCGTAGGTGCGAATGAGCAGAAGTGAAGAAATCGACGCCTTAGTGGAACTTTTTTCAGGACTTCACACTGCGGATACAGAAAACCAAATGGAGCAATTGTTGCAGATGATGGTGGAGGGCCAGAGAGTTCAACAGGAAATGAACACGGCTTTGCTGCAACAACAAGTACGGGCAAATCAACTCAAAGAGCAGGAGCTACTACAAAACAGGTCATCACCCCGGGCAAGTGATTTCATTTCTAAGTTGGGAATAACGGATGATGTTGAAGCTTACCTCCATGCCTTCGAGGCCACAGCCGCTCGAGAGCGTTGGGAGAAATCAACCTGGGTAGGAATTGTGGCTCCTTTTTTGTCAGGGGAGGCTCTTAAAGCTTTTCGCGATGTGGAATCGAGTATTTGGCAGGATTATGAGAAATTAAAGGAAGAAATACTGAGCCGCCAGGGCCTTACCAGGTTTAGTTTGGCGCAGCGGTTCCATGAATGGACATTTCAACCGGGTGCAGCCCCACGGTCACAAATGCATGAGTTGACCCGAGTAACAAACAGGTGGCTGGACCCGGGAAAAAACAGTCCAGCAGCAATTGTAGAGATCTGTAAGGGAAATGTAACATGTGACCATAATATAATCATGTTTATGTATACTTGGATTGATCATCATTGAATCTCTAACAAATGTAACTTTGATGTTGCTGTTTCCTGTAGAACTGAGTGAGTGTTGGCCTGATTACTCCAGTCACAGTAATCTAATTAGTCCGGACACAGTGTGATAGTAATTAGCTATTCAGGCATTATGATTGATGTAAGGAACTACTTTGATGTTCCTTACACAAACTCACCTAACAAAGACCTTACAGCACGGGGGATTTGTGGTGGTTGTAGACACTAAGAAGGGATCTTGGAGACAGATGTTACACTCCAGGGGTCTGAGAGCAGGGGACAGGATACCCGTCACCTATTTCCTTTATATCAAAGAGGCTGATCAATAAGTTTGTTCCTCTCTAGGAGGAGCTTGAAGATGTTTGAAGTGCTGCTTCTCCTGTGTCATTAACTGTTTAACAACCCCCTCCCGCATGGGTGGGGTTAGCCAAATGTATAAATACCAACCACTGTCTTCTGTCTGGGTGCATATGACAAACTCAACTCTGTTGTATGTACCATGCTCGAGCATTAAAGTGTGACAATACTGTAAGAGAATTGTGTCTCGTTTCCTCCTTGCTAAGGTGGGATTATTATTAATTGCCACGACAGATCCTTCTCATCGACCGATATCTAAGGGCCCTGCCGTTTGAAACTAAAAAGGTTATCAGCCAGCAGAAGATAACAACAACCATGCAGTTAGTAGAAGCCGTAGAACAATATCAGGCAGCCATGGAAATGCTTCGTATCACCCGGAAAGAACCAACAGCTCTGGCTCCTGTTCGGCGTAGTGGTATTCATCCGGGAGTTACTCAACAGGATAGATCAGTAACTAGCTCACAGAGAAGAGGGCTTAACCCGTTCCAACAGCAACGAGGATCCTCAAACCCAGAACCTCGTCAGTGCTACCGCTGTGGCCAAATAGGACATATCTCGTGGCAGTGTGATAAACCGGACGAGCCAATGCCCACAGCTGCGTCCTCCAGCAGTCTGCAAGCAAACTTTGCTGCCCTCCTTGGGGAAAGTGTGGCCTGCAGACCGACCTGCCCTGTAACTGTGAATCAACGAGATGTAGAAGCATTGCTTGATTCGGGAAGTGCCCGAACCCTAGTTCAGGAGTCCGTGCTGGGAGCCGCCCCTCTAGCTCAAAGTGAATACGTCCCAGTCGTTTGTGTACATGGGGATACTAGGGAATATCCAACTGCCAGGGTGAGTCTAAAAACTACCAAAGGCACATTTGATGTTATAGTGGGGGTAATTAAGTCCCTCCCTGTCCCAATCCTGATCGGTCGTGATTGCCCAGCCTTCTACATGTTGTGGAAAGAGGCCGAAAAGAGGCGTAAGCGAGAACCAAGGCGACGTAAGTTTCCTGTCACCAAAGATAACGAGTTATGTGTCCATCCTTCCAAACCATGCGTTTCCCCATCTGTTGTGGCTAAAGTTTTTGCAGCAGACTCCAGAGGGGCAGATTCAGAACCGGAAGAGCCAGCCGACTCAGAGCTGCAACCCAGGCCAAGTGGCGATGAGGACGTGGAAGCGAAACCCCCACTGAAAGGTCAGTTTGGAACGGCCCAGATACAGGACCCTACCCTAAATAATGCCCTTAAAAATGTCCAGATTGTGGAGGGAACCCTAGTGGGGCCTAGGCTAACCCGGTCATTTCCTCACTTTGCAGTCAAGAATGGTCTCTTGTATCAGGTCATTAAGTATCAGGATAAGGAAGTGGAGCAACTTCTTGTGCCAAGACCTCACCGTCCCACGGTTATGCAGTTAGCTCATACTCACATACTAGGGGCACACTTGGGGGTGGAAAAAACCAAGGAAAGAATATTGCAGAGGTTCTTTTGGCCTGGGATTCACAGGGAGGTAGAAAATTTCTGTCGCAGTTGCCCAGAGTGCCAGGTCACCGCTCCAAAACCAAGGTACAAGAGTCCTCTCATTCCCTTACCGATTATAGAGACTCCTTTCGAAAAGGTGGGGCTGGATATTGTAGGGCCACTACCAAAGAGTGCTCGGGGCCATCAGTACATCCTTGTCCTGATGGACTACGCAACCAGGTATCCAGAAGCCATTCCTCTCAGAAAAGCTAATGCTAGACAAATAGCAAATGAGCTATTCCTCCTCAGCACTAGGGTAGGATTACCAAAAGAAATACTGACGGACCAAGGGACTCCCTTTATGTCCCGGGTCATGAGACAGTGGTGTGCCCTACTGCGAGTTAAACAGGTCCGAACATCTGTATACCATCCACAGACGGATGGATTAGTGGAGAGGTTCAACAAAACTCTTAAAACCATGCTAAGGAAAGCAGTTGGCCAGGATGGTAGAAATTGGGATCAGCTCATCCCCTACCTCCTGTTTGCAGTTAGGGAAGTTCCCCAGTCCTCCACGGGGTTTTCGCCCTTTGACCTTCTCTATTCCCACAAGCCAAGGGGACTGCTAGACATCGCCAAGGAGACCTGGGAGGAACAACCATGTCCCCATAGGACCATGATTGAACATGTGACAGCAATGCGCACCCGAATGGCAGCCATATTTCCCATTGTGAAGGAGCACATGGAGAAAGCACAAAGGGATCAAAGAGCTGTATATGACCGAACAGCCCAACCCAGGGAGTTCCAAACAGGGGACAGGGTCTTAGTTCTGGTGCCTACGGTAGAATGTAAATTCTTGGCTACCTGGCAGGGACCCTATGAAGTCATTGAGAAGGTGGGGAAAGTTAATTATAAAATACGACAACCTGGAAAGCGTAAAGGGGAGCAGATATACCATGTTAACCTCTTTAAAAAATGGCATGATAGAGAGACATTGTTTACTGGCTGTTTCCCAAGGGAGCAAAGAGAATTAGCCAGGGAAGCAGTGTGTTTTGGTCCCGAACTTTCCCCTCACCATGTACAGCAGGCAAAGGAGCTGGTGGAACGCAATCAAGATGTTTTCTCCTCCCTCCCGGGCTGCACACACCTGGTGGAGCATGAAGTACGCACCCCGGAAGGAAAGACTGTAAATCAAAGGCCGTATCGGGTACCAGAGGCCCGCAGGAAAGTCATTGAGGAGGAGGTAAGCAAGATGTTGGATCTGAATGTCATTGAAGAGTCGAAGAGTGCTTGGTCAAGCTCTATCGTCCTGGTGGCCAAGCCTGATAACACAGTACGGTTCTGTAATGACTTTAGAAAGCTGAATGCTGTGTCCGAATTTGATGCCTACCCCATGCCTCGTGTGGACGAGCTCATTGAAAGCCTGGGTAATGCATGGTTCATAACCACTCTTGATCTCACCAAAGGCTATTGGCAGGTTCCTTTGTCAGCAGAGTCTAAGGAAAAAACAGCCTTCGCCACTCCAGGAGGTCTCTGGCAGTATCGGATGTTGCCTTTCGGTTTGGCCGGAGCACCTGCTAGCTTCCAACGCTTAATGGATCAGGTACTGAAACCTCATAAAGAATATGCTTCTGCGTACTTAGATGATGTGGTGATCCAGAGTCCTGACTGGGATAGTCACTTACCTCAGGTGGAGAAAGTCCTGGATTCTACTTGACGGCGAACCCGAAAAAATGCAAGCTGGCCTACAGTGAGACCAACTACCTGGGATATACCATTGGCAGAGGCCTCGTCAAGCCACAGGAGGCAAAACTGGCTGCCATCCAGGAGTGGCCAATCCCATTGACGAAGAAGCAGGTGAGATCGTTTGTAGGCCTGGCAAATTATTACAGAAGATTCATTCCTGGGTTTGCTAGGATAGCTGCTCCCCTCACAGATCTGACAACAAAGAAGCACTCGAGGATGGTGAAGTGGACCCCGGAAGCAGAGGAAGCCTTTTGCAATCTGAAGAGGGCCTTATGTTCAAAGCCGGTACTCATGGCTCCGGACTTCAGTAAGGAGTTTGTGGTCCAGGCAGATGCCTCTGAGGTGGGTCTGGGGGCTGTCCTGTCCCAGATTCATGAGGGTGAGGAACATCCAGTGCTTTATTTAAGTCGCAAGTTGCTGCCAAGAGAGAGGAACTACGCCACGGTGGAGAAGGAAGGTTTGGCAATAAAATGGGCCCTAGAAACGCTCAAGTACTATCTGTTGGGGAGGAGGTTCACCCTCGTAACAAATCATGCTCCATTACAGTGGATGGCAAAAAACAAGGAAACTAACAGTAGAGTAACCAGGTGGTTTTTAGGGCTCCAACCTTTTAACTTCTCTGTCATTCACAGACCCGGTCGCAGTCATGGAAATGCTGACGCACTATCCCGCCGTGATGCCTTTTGGTCTTCATTCAACCTGCCGAGGACGTCAGGTCCGAGGGGAGGGATGTGTGGCATCACAAGGGGGCGGGTTGTAGAGGGGCATTATGTGCCTCACTCTGGGAGTTGCTACCTCCCCACAAGATGGCTGCCGGGAGGACTGCATCTCCCAGAAGGCACTGCTGGTGGAGGTGCCAAGGTCTCCCTCATTAAAGCCGGAGCTCAGGTGTGCGGAGAGGAGAGGAGAACAAAGGAGTGGAGGCCACCACACAGCAGGGAGCCGGAGAAGGAGACCTGGACTAAGATGTTGTGGAAAGGAACCCCCTGAGAAAGGAGTGGACGGAGGACTTATAATTATACTTTGAGGAACTTGATGTTTTGCCTCCGGAGAGACTTTTTTTGTGAACTTAATAAACCAGAATTGGTTTGAAACCCTTTGTAAGTCTTCTCTTTGCTTCTGTGACGCACTGCCCTACTCCCTTTTTTAGTGGTTAAACCTACTGTGATACCACAGTGTAAAAATAGAAAAAACTGTGTGTGGTAGCCCTGTAGGAGGGAGAAGCCATTTTCTTTTACCCTTTTTCTCCTGTGTTTTGCTAATAGAAGAGTTAGGTAAGCTTTTGTCTTTTTGTTAACATTTTTGGTTTGCATAAGGAAGGTAGGGAAATAGTTTTTGTTTGTTGTGTTGGCCTTCTCTTCCTCTGGAGTTGAAATAAAAAGCTACCCTTAACCTAAAATACATTGTGACACTGGCCTGCTTGGGAGTGGGAGAATGGGAGAAGCACCATCATGTTATGTCTCTGGTTTCCCCTAGACCAGGGGCGTAACACCAGTTCCGACTTCATGTCAAACGTAAACAAACATGTCTGACTGTGAGAAGCTGATTAATTTGTCCCGTGATGAGACAATTCAACTGTAGCCAGTGCAGCCTCCGTTCGTACAGAAACAAAGAGGAGGAGGGCGACGACGCCATTACCTTATTTTTTTTTACTTTTATTCTTGGAAACACATTCAACACATAAAGGAGAACACACACTGTCATTGAATCTCACAAACAAAGATACCAACATATATTAATCATATGATCTAGTTAAGGACACACATTCATTCTGTTCTAGGAACACACTTTAACCTTGAAATGACACGAAGGACATTATGAAAAATAGATTATGTAGAAATCAGTAGAAACAAGATATATAAACACAAATCTTTTGTGTTATTCAATGAGTTATATTTTCTAGGAACATAAAAACTGTTAAAGTTCTATTTAAAACAGTGAACTATGAATATGTATAATGTGAATCTCTGCTGATAAATCCTAATAACACTTTTGTTGCAAAGGTTGCAACTGAATCACTTCTCTCCTTTATGAATCCTCACATGTCTTGTACAGTAGGACTGAATCTTAAATCTTACCAGACTCAGAGCAACTAAACGGTTTCTCTCTTGTATGAATCCTCATATGTATATTTAGATGGACCCTATGTTTAAATCTTTTACCACACTCAGAGCAACTAAACTGTTTCTCTCCTGTGTGACTCCTCATACTGTATGTATAGTTAGATAGCACCTTTGGCTAAATCTTTTACCAAGCTCAGAACAACTAAAAGGTTTCTCCTCTGTATGAATCCTCATATGTGTATATAGATTGCCCCTTTGGCTAAATCTTTTACCGCACTCAGAGCAACTAAACGGTTTCTCTCCTGTATGAATCCTCTTATGTGTATTTAGATGGCCCCTATGGTTAAATCTTTTACCACACTCAGAGCAACTTAACGATTTTTTTTCTGTCTTAGATCCCATATCACTTGGAGGCTGTTTGTTATTGCTTGTATTTAAACCAGTCTGAGGTTCCCTGGTCTCCATCCAATCATCCTCACTGTCTTCAGTCTCAGAGGAGTCTAAAGTCTTGTCCTCAGGACCTGGTTGTAAACGTCCATCAGGTCCTGAGTTCCTGGCTGGTTCTGGTCCTCCACAGTCCGCTCTGTTCTCCTTCCTCTCACTCTGATGAAGCTTTGACGATTCAAGATTCTCTTTATCTTCTTCACTCTTCACAGCGACAGGAGTAAATGTAAACTTGATATCAGCCTCCTCCAGTCCTTGAAGCTGCAGTCCATCCTGAGTGATCCACGGTTCCTCCCGTTCCTCTTTAATGTTAGGGGGCTCTGGGTCCTCCTGGTCCACAAGGGGGTTCCACTGCTGCTGCTCAGGGGGAACCTCTTCTTTATTCACCATCAGTTGCTGGACGTCTGCAGGACACACAGAAACACAAATACACACGTTTATCATTTAAGAGTTTCCTGAAGTGTTTTGAAAAAAACTTGTGTTGTGTCGTTTAATGTCGACTGATGTGATTTTTGAACGATAACGTTCAGGGAGTAGATATGTTGATGTTGTTTACAGTTGGTGTTACGACGCAGCTCGTAAAGGAAGCAGCATAAAACAAAGGGTTTCTGGTAAATACGTTTTTTCATTTTTGAGGCCAAATAAACCAATTAGGTCACTAACAGGAGAGAGCAGGGCGAGGGGGCGTTAGCTAGTTGGTTGAACAACCACAGAGGTCTTTCAGACAAGACCTGTGGGTAAAACGCAGAGAAATGTGTCCAGACTTTCTGTTTCAGACATGAGCAACACAGCAGCAGGTTGTCTGCACAGACTCGTTCACAACAGCATCAAATCCTCCTCGTTATTCAGGTGAGAGGTGGAGTAGCCGACTGCAGTAAAGTGAGCCGTCATGTGTGAAGCCGGCCGCCCCTCAGGTTTTTTTTGCACGTCTACTTGTGGCTTTACGGTAAAACAGCATGGTTGGTTGAAATGACCAAAAATTACGAAAAACACAACTATATTTTATTGGATTTTTATTTTAAATCTTCATGGCGTATCCGCTCATGTCAATTATCATTAGGGCTGCCACTAACGACCATTTTTCTATTGATTAATCGGTCGACTACTTTACCGATGCGTCGATTCATCTAAATTATTAATTTTCCTCCAAAAAAATCAAATTGACCCTTTCATTTCATTTCCAAAGCGCCGCACCGCGTAGCGCCAAGGAAAGACAGCAACCCCTATCCACCCCCGTTAAACCTTTGTGCTCACATGGGCTGCGATGCCTCGCGCCCTGCACCGATGGTTTCGGCGTCGAGTCTGTTGAGTTCGCTTAATAATGTGCGTGAGACAGACTTTCTACTAATGTTGACATCTTTATTCGGGTCCTCACTTCCGTGTCTGATCTCGCCCCCCACATTCATTGCCTCCTCCTATTGGTCCACAACATACCAACATAGGGGCTTCCTATTAGCTAAACCTACATGTCAATCAACTGTTGTGAATAACATTGAACGATACCACGGTCTATTTTTTTCATAATTTGTTTGGTTCCGACGCGTCGGCTTAAAATATTGATGTCGACTCATTTTCAGGGTCGACGTCATCGATGACATTGACCAATCACAGCAGCCCTAATTATCATGTAAGTCTGTAAAAACCAAACAATGTATACATAATGTAACCATATTTGGAAGCTTATTAAAAGTATTCCTTAAAATCGGTTGTAAGTGACTACGAGTGGATTCCTGTTCGTGGTGTCTCTGACTATGCTGAGAAAAAGTTTTGTGTGTTTTTACTGCAGAATAACTGAGAAAATCTGTGAAATGCCCCAATATAAAAAATATATATATATATATAATATAACAAAAACCCGAGTGGCAGCTGGCATCCCATATTAGGGCTCACTTTACTGCAGCAGACAGAGACAGGAAGTGCGCTAGGGCTGCTCGATTAATCGAAATTTAATCGTGATTACGATTATGGGATCAAATGATCTCCAAATTACTATAATCGAGTTGAAAAAATTATTTGGCATTTTTTTCGAAAGAGACGCGCATGCGCAATTCAGTCCTTTCCCCAAAGCATTCATCCGCCCACCTGACTGGCTCTCAAGCAGCAGTAAAGTGAAGGAGGCGAGTTGTGTGTGTGGTGATCGGCGGTGAAAAAAACGGGAAACGGGAAAAGCAGGGAGGGCAGCAGCAGACCATGTAGCGGCCGCCCCGCGCACCGCTGTTCTCAAGCGCGCTCCTGCCTGGCTGTTCAGACCGGTCAGACCTGACCCGCATTTCTCCGCGCCGGTCAGCCGGTCAGAGAGTGTTAGGGTTGCCATCATTAAGGGTTTGAATAACCGGGCACCGATATCTTGGTCTCACAGAGGAATAAGACACGCAGCCGTCACCGGTGTTTACCGGAACCGGAAGTGATTAAAAAAATAAAGCATAGACTTCAGAATAAGTATGTGCGGAAGTCTGAGAGGTCTTTCTTCAATTCGGCCTGAAGCGCTGCCATTCCCTTAGTCATAACTTCACTCACCTCCGTGCGTATTGAATCCAAAGTTTCGGTGTCTCTGCGGTCTCCATCTTGTTTTCGAGTTTCGCTAGCTTCGGCCTCCACCTCGGATGCTCCTTCAAAGTTACTGCGTAGTCCATATCCTCCTTTCTTGCCTTTGTCCCCATTCATCGTCGAAGCGAGATGTAATTTGTTTGTTTGTGTGTATAATTAATGAGTAAAGATGATTGAATTTAAGGCTGATGCCCGGAGCTCAGTTACTATGCTGCCATACCTGTTGCGCGCCACCGGAAGTCCCGTTTATTTGGTTTTAAATCTTACATTATTCAATTATACACAGCATACGTTTTACCGTGGTTCCGCGTCGCGTCTCTGTTCGTTTGTGTTGAAAGCGAGCAGCCCGCGACGCGGAAGTAAATAGGCGTTCGACTTCCGGGTTTGCCGGAAGTGAACCCGCGGACTATTTTATTTTGTTAATGCTGTATATTATTATTTGGCTATGCCTGCAGGGAGCAATGGTATGACAGATATGTTGTGAATGTGTTTTTCACACATAAGGATTTTGTGAGATAAGCTGATTAAAGCTTCTGGCATGGCCTTACCTGTGACACCCCTGTGTATGATGATATGTTGGACTCTTCCAATTGTGGGGTGGAGCTAGGTGACATTTAAGCCAGGCGGTTCAGTCTGTAAGGGGGGCAGCTAAGGAAAGGACGTAAGTCTGAGAGCTCACCTGGTGAAGTGTTATTCTGAGAAATATATTGATATTGTATGGTATTGGGCCCACGTGCCGCTTTGTTTTCTTATTTGCAAGTGTTTGTTTTATCTTGCTCTTTTTTTTTATATATTATTATTATATATATATTATATATTTTCCTAGTTAATTCTGCCTTGTCGGCCTTAATATGGGATAATAAATAATCCCATTTTTACACCTTTATCGCTGAGTCTTCCTGAGAGTTTTTTTTTCCACCACGCTCAAACCACTCCTTTACATCCCACCTTCAACAAGTAGGCTCAAAACCTTCCTTTTTGATAAAGCTTATAGTTAGAGCTAATTAGTGCGGCAGAACGTTACTTGTTCTATTTCATGACACATAACACAAGGAGCTTCTTTTTCCAGCTTCTCCTTCCTCTTCTCCATCCCTATCCCCCTTCCCCGGAATCCCTTTGCTTTATCACCCGCAGATCCAGGGCCTCTGTGGCCGCACCATGGATTGCGGTTTGTTGATCGCGCACCGGGGGTTGTGGTGGTGGACCCAGTGTGGCGGATTCTGTGTCGTGTGGGCTGATCGTGATGCTGGAGGCGGACCCTGTGTCGCGTTGGCATCAGGTACGGGCATTGGACCAGGACCGCAGTGGCGGCTCATGGTGGGTGGCGGTGGACGGTGACTGAGGACTGGAGTGGCGTCTAGTCTGGATGGTGGATCGTGGTCTAGATGGTTGCTGAGCATTGACTGTGCTTGCAGCGGGACTGCTTGGCATGTCATGTTGGGGTTGTCCTTCGGGATGTCTACCCTCATCAAATGCTGCTAGAGACTTTAGTCTTTAATCTTGAAAACTTTAATCTTGATGATGTTTTCCAGCACGTGGCATCTATTGCACTTCTGTCCGTCCTGGGAGAGGGATCCTTCACATGTGGCTCTCTCTGAGGTTTCTACATATTTTTACCCTGTTAAAAGGGTTTTTAGTAGTTTTTCCTTACTCTTGCTGAGGGTTAAGGACAGAGGATGTCACACCCTGTTAAAGCCCTATGAGACGAATTGTAATTTGTGAATATGGGCTATACAAATAAAATTTGATTGATTGATTGATTGTTCTCCTCCATGCAGATTCATCCCGTGTGCGTGATGCCGATACGCCTAACAGCAGCGCCTCCGACCCAGGAGAAGGCCCCCCCCCTGCAGCAGAGAAAGGTGAGGCCCCCGGGGTCGAGCATCACCTGAGCTCCAGAGCTCTCCTTTCATCAACTTCCACGAGTTATCCCCTGAGAAAACACTAAGACTGTCAACAGATGAATATCTCGGGCTAGAGCGGTCGTCCTCTGACCAGAAGGTTACCAGTACAATCCCAGTCTTCCCCATTTGCATGCCTTAGTGTCCTTGGGCCAGGTGCTAAATCCCCAAATTTGCACCTTCTCATCTTGAAAGTGCTGCATGTTGATGTGTGAATTGTTGAATGGCAAGAACAGTACTAAAGCACTTTGAGAGGTCATCAAAACTAGAAAACGACTATACAGATACAGACCATAAAGAAAATTATCATAAATCTGTTCTTTCCATTGTTAGGGTTCAATTAAAAGATAATCTGCCCCCCCCCCCCCCCCCCAATTCAGATCTGCTCCAAATGTAATTGGTTCTTCTCTGACCCAATCTGCTTCTTTCCACTTAGTGTGCTGCTCCCCCTTTGCAGTTGTTGTAATTTGACAGCGGTGAAAACAATGGGATGACGTCTTTAATTATCTAGTTTTGTCACAACTAAAGGAGATGCTGAACATCTACCAGTGGATACAAAAAATACTTAAAGGGTCCTCTGTTCACTATTAACTATAATTTAAGTTTAAAAAAAGAGGGCAGCTCATCCTTGTCTCCCCCTCAGAGCCCGAAGCCATGGAGGAGGAGCCGGTGGCATCTTCAACCAAGGAGGCCGAGACTAAGGAGGGTGACAGCAAGGCGGCGGCAGGCGATGCAGGGCCCACAGAGAACGGAGAGCAGAAGGCCGATGACGAAGCCGGGGAGGAGAAGGAAGGAAAGGGCACAGAGAAGAAAGTGAGTCTCAACCAGAGAACGAGTTTGTCAACTCTGAACACTGCGATATTTCACTTTGATATCACTTTTATATGTTTATATGATCCTTACCTTTGCTGGATAACTGCAGACTGCTCCTCATGGTCGCAGCGTTGCATTTCCACAAGATTACATTACATTACATTTAGCTGACGCTATTATCCAAACAGACTTACAATAAGTGCATTCAACCCTGAGGGTACAAACCTAGAACAACAAGAATCAAGAAAGTACAATTTCTTCAAAAATAAAGCAAAACTACAAAGTGCTATAAGTAAGTGCAATTTAAGTGCTGCTAAATTGTTAGTTTCAAATTTTTATTCAAGGTATAGTCGGAAGAGGTAAGTTTTTAGTTTGCGGCAGATCAGATGTGTGAACTTTCTGGTGTCCGGATGTCGATGGGGAGCTCATTCCACCATTTAGGAGCCAGGACAGCAAACAGTCGTGATTTTGACATGTGACCTGTCACCGCCACACTCATCCCCCTCTTTACGGTTACAGTTTAGATAAGATTATAATCTGCACACACCGGTGTTGTAAACCGTTCTAATATTAAGTGTATAATTATGTCTTCAGAGAGAAGTGGAGAGACTTGATGTGGACTGTTATCAACAGCTCTGTGGGAGATTATCACCTTGAATATTACAGATGAGGTAGAAAGACATTTTATCTATTTGTACAATGTTTTATTTCTTTCAATACATTTATCCAAACCGTCTTACAATATGTGCATTTAACCATGAGGGTACAAACCCAGAGCCCAGTACATCGGTTCTGTTTGAAAATCTGTGGGGCTTCCACCTGCTGATCACAGAATAAACTATAAGAACCAGATGGAACATACACAACACATAACATTATTTTACAGTGAGTTTCTTTTCATTAACATGGGAATTGACCCCTTCTTGGAGCCCGCCACTAGTGGCCACCCAGTGAACTGCAGCTTGTCCAAGATGCGCCTCGGCTTAAAGGCAGATTTTTCTTTGTCCAAGATGCGCCTCGGCTTAAAGGAAGATTTTTCTTTGTCCTATAATGTGCTATGTTATTCCTTTGATGTTTATTTGTAGTCATTCCTTCTCTCCCTCATTGCTGGACATCTACTCACAAACCACAAGTTTGTTACAGAGTCACGACAGACGCATCATCTGGTAATTTACCCAACTGTAAGTTCCCTCCTGCTTCTCTTCTTCCACCATCATCATCAAAACCGTATCTTTTCCCAGTGTCAGAAGACAAAGATATAAGGGAATGTCTTTAGTTATTCAGTTATTGATGAGAATTATATTACGTTAATTATTGATATCATTTTTGTATCTAGCTCCCTGTACTATTTGCCAACTTTGGCTTTTGACTTTGCCCACTAAAGATCAATGGCTAGGTGATATATCAGGAATTATCATGATAAATGACACAATTCATTTTTTTTTTGTAAGTTTATAGGCAGATATTTTTTCTCTCCAGAGTGATGCTCTCTGTTCTATAATGTGCTCTGTTATTCCTTTGACGTTTATTTGACATCATTCCTTCTCTCCCTCATTGCTGGACATCTACTCACAACCCACAAGTTTGCTACAGTCACGACAGACGCATCATCTGGTAATTTACCCAACTGTAAGTTCCCTCCTGCTTCTCTTCTTCCACCATCATCATCATAACCATATCTTTTCCCAGTGTCAGAAGACAAAGATATAAGGGAATGTCTTTAGTTATTCAATTATTGATGAGAATTATATTACGATAATTATTGATATGGTTTTTGTGCCTAGCTCCCTGTACTATTTGCTAAACTTTGGCTTTTGACTTTGTCCACTAAAGATCAAGGGCTAGGTGATATATCAGAAACCCAACAGATTGCTACTGAGACGTGACAGACACATCATCAGGTAATTATTCCCTGGTTATTCGTAAAACTTTTTGGAATTGTATATAATGTTATTTAATAGATGTCCATCTGAACTTTGACTTAAACATAAGAAGAATAGTCGTCTAAAAAACTGAACTTGTTTGTACTTTAGATCAAAGCATGGCAGCCTGCAGAAATGAGTCAGCTGTCTCTGGGATCGTTCTTAATGTCTTCTGTGTTTCTCTCCCATCTTACCTACAGTTTTTCCAGAGGACTCAGATACAACTGCTAGGCCCACCATCCCAACAAACACGTCTTCCAAACAGCCTGTCTCACAGACTCCTCTAGCCATCTACCCAACTAATCAGCCAATCATGAAGCCCATGGCACCCATGCCTTTCCCTTCCCTGCGGGCTGCACAGGTGAAAGAAACACACTGACCTGTTTATAGTTGATGGTTGCTCTCATTTAGGGGTAGGGGAACCTTTTTTTCTATCAAGGGCCGTTTCAATATTTAGAATCTCCTTCAAGGGCCATGCTAAATATTGATCACATATCACCCTAGCCTTTCTCTCTTTTTTTATTTATTTTCGACCCTTTTATTTTTGTATCTACCCATTCTTCCGACCTTGGTCTTCATTCTCTCTGGCTCCCCCCTGTCTTTTTCTTTAAAAGATATTGAGTCATGGTAATAATACTGTTTTTCCCTTTTTTCCTGTGTTAAGCTTAAAAACCTTGGGGCCCGGCGACCACCACCCAGGAAGATCATCATGGGCCTGTCTTTGCACGACGATGTTCAGCTGAAGAAATCAGAGAATGCCTGGAAACCAGGCATGAAGAGGGAAAGCCTCCCAGCGGAACCAGAGTCCAACAAAACACAGGTACGACCAAATATACACAATCTGAAATCCACAAAGCAGTGGGTATATATAGAAATGACATATACAGAATTTTCTGATAATAAATGTTAGTCTACGTGATCAAAGTATTGGAAATTCCAGTAAAAATGTTTTTTAAATCTGTAAGATTACCAAGCTAAGAGATTGGTGTTTGTGATCGATGACCTCAGAGTTTAAGTACCTGTTATGACCTACTCCCTCAGGACCTGTTCAAGAAGGTCCGCAGCATCCTGAACAAGCTGACGCCGGAGAAGTTCAGCCAGCTGGTGAAGCAGGTGTGGGACCTGACCATCGACACTGAGGAGCGGCTCAAAGGAGTCATCGACCTGGTGTTTGAAAAGGCCATTGACGAGCCCAGCTTCTCGGTGGCCTACGGGAACATGTGCCGCTGCCTCGCCACGGTAAGCTGGTCGCTTAGTTGAGCAGATAAGTGTGTCGACTTTGGAACGAGAGAGTCTTGTGTTTGCAATGTAATTGTTTGAATTGGATTTGGAGAAGTACCGCATTCATCAGATGCAAAAACACGATG
The DNA here is from genome assembly GCF_947347685.1 of Pleuronectes platessa. Lineage (NCBI taxonomy): Eukaryota > Metazoa > Chordata > Actinopteri > Pleuronectiformes > Pleuronectidae > Pleuronectes > Pleuronectes platessa. Next base: position 27,625,594 of record NC_070627.1, on the reverse strand, counting down.
GAGGAATTAAGTGTAATCTTTAAACCATCTATTGGAGGGGTGTGCACACTGTGTCTCAATATGCAGTCAACAATTTGCTAAATGTTTATGCAGCAAATGGATCAATTGGTTCATATTCAGATCTGCCTTGATGCAGAATAATGCTGTGAAAAGCAACACAATTCAGTACAGTGTGATGATGAGGTTTTATTGTTTTGATGCCTCTAGAGTGTACACCAGACGACACTATTTATTAAGGAGTTTGAAAATCAGTCACAAATAATCCTTTAAAACACAATTTATTAAACGTGCATATCCTTAATTATAGACACTATTAACAAGAGTTCTAGAGAAACTATTACATTTTCTGTCTTCCATCATTTGATAACATAACCTTAAAAATATATCAGTCATTAAAATCTAAATAATCCAGATACGAAAATATTAATTTGCGAAATATAAAAAGAAATGTTAAACCCCTGAAAACTTTTTTCACGGTTAGTTCATTACTTATTTTATTCTAATGCTTATGTTCTCTACTGAATTCATTCCACTTACTTTTTTTATGTGCAGCTCAAAGTGCCCATCACTGACGCTCCCAACAACACAGTGAACTTTCAAAAGCTGCTGCTAAGCCGCTGCCAGAAGGAATTTGAGAGAGACAAGGTGGATGATGTGGTGTTTGAGAGGAAGCAGAAGGAGCTGGACTCTGCTGCATCGGTAAGTGTGACACCGGATCTTTACTGAAACGTCTTTTAGTTTCTGTTTCAACTCTGTTCAAGAGGTTTGTTTCCTTGGTCCCATTAGACGGAGCGTGACCGACTTCAGGTAGAGCTGCAGGTGGCCAAGGACATTGCCCGGCGGCGATCCATCAGCAACATAAAGTTCATTGGTGAACTCTTCAAGCTAAAGATGCTAACGGAGGCCATCATGCATGACTGCGTGGTGAAGCTGCTGGGGAACCACGACGAAGATTCCCTGGAGTGTCTCTGCAGGCTGCTCACCACAATCGGCAAGGACTTTGATTTAGTGAAGGCCAAGGTGAGCTGGTGGTTGTACATTTTACATAAATCTTAAATTTCTTTTATTACGGTCATAGAAAGGTCTGAGTGGCTACAGATTGAAAACTTTGAATATAATCTACAGGATAATATGCGGCTGGTTTCCCTTTCAAAACAAATATTAAGAGAAATGCATTGTTTGCAGGGATGAAGATGTGATGAGAACTTTTTGTCAGCAGTGTTTTTGACATTAGGGCAGCCAAAGATCAGTTCATGTCTCTGCTTTCATCCCACTAAGATGTTTTCTTCTGGAAATGTCAAATAAGTGATTTAGTAGGTGATTCTGATTTACAATCCCACAGCAGCTGCTTACAAGTAGGTTGTGGTCGTTTCCTCAGCACGGAAGCTTTACGGCTTTTACGGCTGTTGATGAAATGTTCCGGTTTCATCTCAGGCGGTCAGGACTGTTCCAAGTGATAAACTGGACAATTGGTCAACTCTGAAAATAATAGTATCTGCAACCTGCTGTCTGGTAGATTGAATGGAGACATGCTGAACATGACTTTCATGTCTCAAATTAACCGTCTCTCTCACTCTGTGTCTCACCAGCCTCGGATGGATCACTATTTTAAGCAGATGGAAAAAATCATCAGAGAGGGGAAGACGTCTTCACGGACAAGGTTCATGTTGCAGGACACCATAGACCTGAGATTGGTGAGTGGGTCTTCGTGATTTTTCTTTCATTTGCACAATTGTAAAGAGTCCAAGAATCAAATTCTTAAACGTAAGATGGATTTTACCAGAGAGATTTATTTCATCGATCTCTCTGATGACCAGGAACATGATACTATATATTCTGGTCCTATTCTGTTTAATGAATATCTACACTGCTGTTGTTAAGGAGTTCTAATGCTTTTTAGAAGGACTGATATAGATAGATACATAGATAATGGCGAAGAAATGTAAGAAAATTCCATAGAAACAACGAACAGGGAAAAATGGTTGAAACCTGAGGAATACGTGATAACTATTGATCTTTAATGAATTCATCAGTGTGTCCCCAGTCATTAGAATATTCCTCTGTGATTGACTGAGCTAAGACATCTGTTTAACACTACAGAATCTGTCTGATTCAGGTTTGAAGTCATTGTTGTTCTGTACATTTGTTTTTCTTCAGCACAAATGGGTGTCAAGAAGAGCCAACCAGGGTCCAAAGACAATTGATCAGATCCACAAGGAGGCAAAGCTTGAGGAGGAAGAGGAGCAGAGAAAAGTGCAGCAGCAACTGTACTTCAAGGACACCAGGAGACGGCCAGGTCAGGCCTGCAGTCTAAATCCTCTTTAAGGTTTAGAATTACATTGGCATAGCTATAGTGACTTAGGAAGCCAGGCTGTAGACTTCCTGTCCCTATAGCCTGCAGAGATGCCATTGTGCCCAACAGCAGACAGAAAGCCCCCTAGCTCCCTCCCATCTGCTAGCTGACCTATAATATTTCATCTTGTAACGCAGCATGCCACTAAAACATTCAGAAATGTCACTCTGTCTGCCACTTTCACAGCCGTTTGACTCCACTGTATTTCCTGTGAACTAATCTTAAACCTGTATTTCCCTGTTTGTTTCTTGTTTTTTTGTGTGGGTGTGTCTCCACAGATCCAAGGGAGCAGAGGGAGCAGAGGGAGCAGAGAGAGCAGAGACAGCAGAGACAGCAGAGAGAGCAGAGACAGCAGAGAGAGCAGAGAGAGCAGAGGGAGCAGAGAGATCCGCAAGTACAGGGAGAGGAGACCTGGAACACTGTGCCCATGAGGAAGAATGGCAGGACCATCGACCCCAACAAGATCCCAAAGATCTCCAAGGTGAGACGAGCTTTCCGAGGCTTCGACACAGATCTTACGATTTTACCTTTTTCTTACCTTCTACTGTGAGGTTTGTACAAATGCACTGCTACAGGAGACATGAAGCTGCTATTTACTTTCTGTCCCTCATAGTTGATTTGCTCATATCTCTACATGGAATCACAAAAACAATGACAAACAATTACCATGTGTTAACTGGTTGTGTTCCATGGAAACTTAAGCCGTTGTCAGGCGTGACCTCCGGGTAAAATCTGGAGAATTGGCTACAGACTTTAAACATTTAAATAACTTAACTAATTTTGATTTAATGATAGTTTGATCTGAGAGATTTGAAATTTGAATTTGAATTAAAGCTGGAACCTAAAGCAGAGTCAGGACTTGTTAAGTTTCTCTTGTATAATCAGAAATATGTAATATTTTATGATTCATACAGATATTGGTAAACAAGTTTCTTAGATTTTCTACTTATTACTGGTAAAAGACTCATAACAGGGGCATTTGTGTCGATTTGTTCCTGCTTCTTCCTCACGCCCACGATTTCACGCCCTCAACTCAGAGTAAATCAATTCAACAATATACATAATGATTTGTATAATGAGTTTAATAATGTAAAACAATTTCAAAATTGTGCTGCAGTTCGACCCCTCACCTCAACCCTCCACCACTCCTCCACAGAACCCAGACATCGACGCCGGGACAACTCACGGAAGGTATGAGATGACAACACTGTCTGATTTGAAAGATCCTGTTGGTGTTAGGTTTCTCTGAAACATGAGGAGAGTGTCTCTGCGATCCTGATATTTATCTCTCCTGCTATCAGGATATTTATAACTCTGATTAACTAGTTTCCATTGACTTAAAAAATAAATCAGTTTTGTTATTAGGGTTTTGTTTCCTCTCTGTTTATGGCAGTGATAATAATTTGTAGTAGTTTCCAAATTGGTTAGAAAGCTTTATGTTCATTTACACTGACATCCTTCCTGACTCTTTGTTTATCCGTTCCCCACCAGTCGTAGCCGTACAGAAAAAAAGTGCAGCAACAAGCCGCTGATCTCTGCACCGAAAGTCACTGAGGTCGAATCTGAGCCAGAGCGTAGCAGAGTCCGAGAGCCTGGTGAGACACACGTTGCTGCCCAACACCGGAGTGACAAGACAATAACACTGACACATTCCCTCTGTGCCATTAATCACACTGTTGTGACTCTGGTTGTTTATTTGCATCGACAGTGAAACCTGAGCCTGTTCAGACGAGAGAGAAACCTGCTCGGTCTGAGGAGGAGATCGAGAGGAAGTGCAAGTCCATCATCGACGAGTTCCTGCACCTTAAAGATTTCAAGGTGCTGAGATCCACTCAACTGATAACTGATTTTTTTTCTTTTCAATTTCATAGAATAAACCTTCTTAAAGGGAAGAATTAAAGTATAAGTCTTGAACATGCGTCTTTGTTTTGTTGCAGGAGGCTGTCCAGTGTGTGGTGGAACTTGATCTGGGCTCTCAGTCTCACATCTTCATACGCGTGGGGGTGGAGTCGACTCTGGAGCGCAGTCAGATCACACGGGACCACTTGGGCCAGCTCCTCTTCCAGCTGGCGCAGAAGGGAATCCTGCCCAAACCCCAGTTCTACAAAGGGTCAGTTCCCCTGCTCAGTTCTACTTAGGGTTGCAAAATTCCGGGAATATTAAAAGCTGGAAACTTTTCATAGGAATATACGGGAATATACGGGAATAAACTGGACATTGTGTGGCTAATTTATACTAACTGTATTTACCTTGTCATATACAGACATAAATATAAACATTTTGTTTTGTCATAGGCTGATTTGAGCCCTGAGGAAACTTTTGGCACTTGACTATATGCTTCTGCATCTTTGTGTCATTCTTAACATAGGTCTTTGCATAGTATTTGCAAATGTACACAGCCTTTCCTTCTACATTGGCTGGGGTGAAATTAAAAGATTTATTTGATGTTGTCCAGCCATTTATCTTCCTGCTAATTATTTTTCAAAACATGTCGATACCAGAATAAGCGAGAATGACGGTCAATTTTCAGTGGTTTTTGGTTTTCTAAAAGACTATGTTGTCGTTCATTTATTTCTTTGGGGAACATGTAAACATTTTCTGCTTCTTAACTTACTGAATTTATATTGACTATGTTTTTCGGAGCGGCTCTTTTTCCTAACCACAACGTCCTTGTGTCTTTTCCCAGGTTTGCAGACACGCTGGAGCAAGCGGACGACATGGCCATCGACGTTCCCCACATCTGGCTGTACCTGGCCGAGCTGCTCAGCCCTGTGCTGAAGGAGGGGGGCTTCTCTATGAGAGAGCTCTTTAGGTACGAGACCACAAATGTGTTGACTGTGATGAACTCTGCTCTAAACTAAGCTGTGTCTGAAGTAAAGATCTGCTCAGACTTTTAAGATTTATTTAAATTTCTTTCATGTTCTGTTTGTTCACAGTGAATTAAGCAAACCTTTGCTTCCTGTGGGAAGAGCTGGGATCTTGATCTCTGAAATACTGCTCATACTATGCAAACAAATGGTAAGAAACACTTCAGTCTGTTCTTCACTCTTTTTTCCGGTTACCTGTTCTCATTATGAAGCAGGTGGATTATAACCAGTGACTCAGCTGTAGATATAATTTAAATACACATAGATTATTGACTTGTATACAATCTATATTGAAATATTTTTACTGTTGCACTGCACTGGAGTTCACTGTAGCATTTTTTTGTATTATTCCTTCAGTGTTATTATAATGATTCTGTTATAATTATTATAAACCAGTAAAATGAAAAATCTCATTGAAATCAACTAGGCTGATTTGATCTTTTGATTTGAAGCAAATATTTTCTAATTCATTAAGTAAGTTTATGAATGAAATATTTCTCCCTGCTGTAAATTAGACGTAATAGAAAAGACATTTCAGAGCATAGGTTTGTGACGTTGTCTGGTCTCGTCTCCACAGGGCCATCGTACTGTGGCTTCTCTGTGGGAAGAATCAGGCCTCAACTGGACTGACCTTCTGCCGGAGGAAGAGGACGTCCAGGCTTTCATCTCACAACAGGTCAGTGATGAAGGTCAACACTCATCAAGACTCAAGAAATATCAATGGAGGGAAACCCTCTGTTACCATCTATCAGCTGTTTGAGAACTTTCTAATGTTTTTTGTTTTGTTTCCACGCCGTCCTTCTCTTCTATACTTCCTCACCATATCAATGTTGTCTCCACTCAAACAGAAACTCCAGTTTCTTCAGCCACAGAGTCCGAGTGTCTCAGAGCACAAACCTGAGCCAGAGGGCAGCAGTGTCCGAGAGCCTGGTGAGACGCACGTCGCTGTCCAACACCGGACAGATAGGACGATAATACTGACACATTCACTCTCTGCCATTAATCACACTGTTGTGACTGTGGTTGTTTATTTCTCATGTTAAAGGAGATATGACCAGATTTTCAGTCCCATGTGTTTCTCATGTGACCAAATCAGCACATTCAATTTAATTAAGATCTGTAACTGTTTGGCCCATTTCACATTACTTATATGTGAAGAACTGTTAAGTGTAAATATTACCTATTGCTGATTGAATTCTGAAGAAATGTATTCATCTGTACTTTTCCTTCTTCCAGATGATGCGCCAAACATGCAGGCTTTGAACAGCCTTGCAGAGTCAGAGACTGAGCTGGAGACAGCCGCCGTTGAGCCTTCTCTCATGCCCCCCGCTTCACTACAGCCCCAAGCCTCTAGTCCTGCTTACAGAGAGGCCTCCTCTGAAACTTTGCCTGCTGACACCACTCCTCAACAGAACCCCAAATTCGACGCCGGGACAACTCTGGGAAGGTATGAGATGACAACGCTGTCTGATTTGAAAGATCCTGTTGGTGTTAGGTTTCTCTGAAACATGAGGAGAGTCTCTGTGATTCTGATATTTATCTCTCCTGCTAGCAGGATATTTATAACTCTGATTAACTAGTTTCCTTTGACTTAAAAAATCTGTTTTGTTATTAGGGTTTTATTTCGCTTCTGTTTAGGTCACTGTTAATAATTTGGGTTTTTTTCCAAATTGGTTGAAAAGCTTGATATTCAGAGTTTCTCATTTACACTGACATCCTTCCTGACTCTTTGTTTATTCGTCCCCCACCACTCGTAGCCGTACAGGCAGGAAGCGCAGGAAGAACAGAAAGCGCAGCGCAAAGCCGCTGAGCTCTGCACCGTCTCAGCCGGATCTGTACACAAGGGGAAGCAGCTCAAAGGAGCTGCTGGAGCGTCCAACACCGGAGGAGCCGCCAAGAGACAGCGAGCCAGAGGGAGCTGTGCCTAGGAGACCGAATGTCTCAGAGGACGAATCTGAGCCAGAGGGCAGCAGTGTCCGAGAGCCTGGTGAGACGCACGTCACTGTCCATCACCGGACAGACAGGACGATAATACTGACACATTCACTCTCTGCCATTAATCACACTGTTGTGACTGTGGTTGTTTATTTCTCATGTTAAAGGAGATATGACCAGTCAAAGTCAGATTACCCCTAAATAATCATCTTGGAAAGCCCATATCTCCATTAATTAGGATCTGTGATATGACAAATTTCAGTCCCATGTGTTTCTCATGTGACCAAATCAGCACATTCAATTTAATTAAGATCTGTAACTGTTTGGCCCATTTCACATTACTTATATGTGAACAACTGTTATGTGTAAATATTACCTATTGCTGATTGAATTCTGAAGACATGTATTCATCTGTACTTTTCCTTCTTCCAGAGGATGCGCCAAACCGGCAGGCCAACCCACCTGAAGCGGCCAACTCAAGTGAGCGTCTCTCAGCCAAGGAACCAGCCTCTTCTCACTTTTCCTCAGTCGAGGAGCTGAAACCCTCTTTGGTGCCACCTCAGACTCTGAACACAGACAAGCCTCTCTTAGACGCCCCTGGAACTCTGGCTGCCTTGTCTGGAGCAGCCCCCTTGGCTTTGAACAGCCTTGCAGAGTCAGAGACTGAGCTGGAGACAGCCGCCGTTGAGCCTTCTCTCATGCCCCCCCCTTCACTACAGCCCCAAGCCTCTAGCCCTGCTTACAAAGAGGCCGCATCTGAAACTTTGCCTGCTGACCCCACTCCTCAACAGAACCCAGACATCGAAGCCAGGACAACTCTGGGAAGGTATGAGATGACAACGCTGTCTGATTTGAAAGATCCTGTTGGTGTTAGGTTTCTCTGAAACATGAGGAGAGTGTCTGTGATTCTGATATTTATCTCTCCTGCTAGCAGGATATTTATAACTCTGATTAACTAGTTTCCATTGACTTAAAAAATCAGTTTTGTTATTAGGGTTTTATTTCGCTTCTGTTTAGGTCACTGATAATAATTTGTAGTATTTTCCAAATTAGTTGAAAAGCTTGATATTCAGAGTTTCTCATTTACATTGACATCCTTCCTGACTCTTTGTTTATTGGTCCCCCACCACTCGTAGCCGTACAGGCAGGAAGCGCAGGAAGAACAGAAAGCGCAGCGCAAAGCCGCTGAGCTCTGCACCGTCTCAGCCGGATCTGTACACAAGGGGAAGCAGCTCAAAGGAGCTGCTGGAGCGTCCAACCCCGGAGGAGCTGCCAAGAGACAGCGAGCCAGAGGGAGCTGTGCCTAGGAGACCGAATGTCTCAGAGCACAAATCTGAGCCAGAGGGCAGCAGTGTCTCTAGTCCTGCTTACAGAGAGGCCGCCTCTGAAACTTTGCCTGCTGACACCACTCCTCAACAGGACCCCAACTTCGAAGCCGAATGTGTGAAGGTATGAAAAGTGAAATCAACCAGTCTCTGCGAGTTAGTAGTAAAAATCTTGAAGGGCAGACAGAGTGGGGCTAAGTTACACCTCGTTGTAAAGTAACTGAATATAATTATATTTCGGACCTTGAAGCTAATGTTGGTCCACGACTGTTGGTAAGATCTCATCAATACAATTCCTGGATCCACCTGTGCTCCAAAATGTTACGGTTTCCTCCCTGGGTCCACAAATATTCATGGAAATCATTTCAGTAGCTTTTGATGAATCCTGCTGACAAACTGACTAAACAAATGAAAACATAAGCTCCAGTTCTAGACCAGAAATACGTTAGTTACACATCTACATACTTTGAACTCTGTGTTTACTGCTCTTCAGTGTCATCACTTCTGAGCTGATTCTTGTGAATTTGACAGACGCTGTGTTTTTACTCCTCCTCCTCCTCTGATCTCTCTGTTTCTCAGGAGAACCTGGCTGAATCTCACCTGAGCTCGTCTCCCTACCTGAGGGCGTTGATGACGGCTGTCTGTAAGGCAGCAGTGAAAGGTAAGCTCTCCACCAGCCGGAGCAAAGACTCCTCTGCTCAAATCGCACCGCTGATTACAATATGTATTCTCTTGCCGAGCGAATGAAATTAATCTGCCTCCTTCTTCACTGTGCAGATAACACCAACTGTCGAGTGCACACGGCCCTCATTCAAAAGAGATTACCTGTATTGCTCCAGTACCGGAACTCAGAGAGTGAGCGACAGCTGCATGCTCTTCAGGAACTTCAGTCGCTGATCGTCGCCCTCGATCATCCTCCAAGTAAGTTCTGCGTCAGAGTTCACTCCAAATGAAACTCACACATCATCCCTTTTCTTTGTTTCTTAAGAATAAACTGTGTAACAAGTTCTCAGTTGTGATCCAACCAGTGGAACAGTTCAATCTCACTACAAGGTCCATTTAGTAGCTTTTCTGGAGCTTTAGTTCTTGTCACATGATTCTCATCAGCAGAAGAACTTCGCCTTGTTATATGGAATTGGAGATTTTCATATTTCCGTCTATTTTTTAAGGACATTTGAAAAGTTTGGATTAAAACATTGAATCTCAAATTTTTTCTGCACTGACATTAACTTGATTCGTTCATTTGAGGAACATCACTCCAAATAACTTTTGCTAAACACAATGCCGTCTTTAGTTATTTCTAATACATCAATTTTTGGTTTCTTATCTAGATACAAATCCCATTACTTGAATTGATAACATTAGGAATTGGTCTCACCTCACGGAAAAATGAGATTTATTTCAGTTTCGTCACAGCTGAAACGATGACTGACATGTATTTGTTCTCCAGACCTCCTCAAGATATTCTTCGAGTGTATGTACGACGAGGACGCATTCTGCAAGTCGGGGACGAGAAAAGACCCGGCCAATCAGCTGGATAAGGGCGTGGCCCTGACGACCGTCACAGCCTTCTTCACCTGGCTGCGGGAGGCGGAGGAGGAGTCGGAAGACAATTGACAAGTTTGGATTCCAAACTCGTCAATTTGGAATTTTTCTTTTTCTTTTGCAACGTTCCGCACTTTTTAATTTATTAATAATAAAAGGAAGTTAAAAATGCTCGTTCTCATGATTAGTTCTTTCCATGGTTTGGTGCTTAAAGGGCATACGACTCAGTGTGTGTGTGTGTGTGTCTGTGTGTGATGAACTGAGACAGTTGTGTTGTGTTGGAAGTTGCCGTAGCATCGTCAGAAGACCTGTGTGATCAGACCAGGAGAAGCAGCTGAGCGATGAGCTGCCGGCTCCTCAGGATCAACGACACAGGCTCCACTCGTTTGGTCTGTTTAGTCATCGCAGCCCAAACAATCAAACAGCACCGTGTCTTTGAAAGTGTCCAGCAGCTTGTCGCCTCATATATTTCTTATTTGTACCATCTTTTGTATGTGTGTATCTAGATTTTGTGTTTATGAAGCCATGACATGTTTGAGTGTTGTCCGGCATAATGTGGTCACGTGACCACCAGATCGCCCAAAACACACCCACTGTGAACATGGATACCGGAGACGTATTGGTTAACTGATGATTCAATTTATTGGCAATTATTTAGGTAATGTCCAAGCAATAATCTTGCACTGTTAAATATGACTGTATATAATTGTTTGACAGGTATTTTCAAGAACTGAAGATTAGACACAAAACCTTGAAATATTCACTGTACAGTTAAATACAACAAAAGTGGTAAAAGGCTGAAATATGAAAATATTGTACAAATGTTTTATATTATCACTGTTGCTTTTTCTCAGTGAAGGTTAAACGCGCATGTTTCAGGATATGAGTTCTCTGCTCTGTGTGCGTGTTCTTAAGGGGTTTGTTTTTTTACTCTTGAAACAAGTGACTTATGTTGGCAGATACAAAACGGTTGTCTACCACTGCTGATCACAAGAAGTTGTTTTGTTGTGTCATCATTAGACAGAGGTTCCCAGATGTTTGTTCCACTTTATTTCCCATGAAGGTTTTCTTTTATCGGTTTTTACTGGAGTTGAAAGTCTATATTCACAGTTTATTAAGTTCAATATGTTGGTCTACCCATGGCTGGATTACCAACTGAGCAAAGTGGGAAACTAACACAAGGATCCCAAAAGCCAAAGTTTTTCCCTCCATGTCATCACTACATAATTTAATTCATTGAAGGTTTCTTTCCAGTTTGCACCAGTGAAGAAGAATATCATCTATGTAAGATCTTCCATAAACCATTTAATGGTGATATGTTTTTAAACTAGTTTTAAGACTAATATTGTTTCAGTTAATGTTTGTGTTGATTTTATTTTATCAAATTGCTTCAATTGTTTCTCTGTGACAAGAAGTTAAGCACTCACGGAACCTCAGGCACAGTTGTATTAGTAACCAGCCAGTTTCAGTTAGTTATAGTTAGTTAGTTAAATAGTTTAAACTTGTCAACAAGCTGTCAAAAAACAAAATCCAAGAAAACTGAGAAACCAGCTAATAATCAGATTGAAGAAACAACGGATTCTTTCCTTTTAACAAAGACCTTTATTCACTGATCATTGTCTACGAATTGATTCATCATCTAATCAGGGAGCTGGTTGGTTTCTGTGTGTCTGAGGAAATCAGTTATTGATTCTTCTATTGTAACAGATGAGGCCTCTCAGACTTCACCAAGGTAAATTAGCTTGTATAGTTTTGGTGAAGAACTCCAGCTCCCATGAGTCTTAGCAGACAGGCATCCTATCAAAATGTATCAGAGGTAGATAGTTTCAGGGTTCAAAGGTCTTCATTATCTTCATATTCAATTACAATGAACCTGAAGGATGCTTCTCTCTCCAAGATATCTACAGTGCCTTGCATAAGTATTCACCCCCTTTGGACTTTTCTACATTTTAACGACCAATTGCATTCACAAGTCACATTTGCAAGTCACATAATTAGTAAATAGGGTCCACCTGTCTGCAATTTAATCTCAGTATAAATACACCTGTTCTGTGACGGACTCAGAGTTTGTTGGAGATCATTACTGAACAAACAGCATCATGAAGACCAAGGAGCTCACCAAACAGGTCAGGGATAAAGTTGTGGAGAAATATGAAGCAGGGTTAGGTTATAAAAAAATATCCAGAGCTTTGAACATCTCTCTGAGCACCATAAAATCCATCATAAGAAAATGGAAAGAATATGGCACAACCGCAAACCTACCAAGAGGAGGCCGTCCACCCAAACTGAAGAGTCGGACAAGGAGAAAATTAATCAGAGAAGCAACCAGGAGGCCCATGGTTACTCTGGAGGAGTTGCAGAGATCCACAGCTGAGGTGGGAGAATCTGTCCACAGGACAACTATTAGTCGTCTACTCCACAAATCTGGCCTTTATGGAAGAGTGGCAAGAAGAAAGCCATTGTTGAAAGGGATCCATAAAAAATCCCGTTTGGAGTTTGCCAGAAGCCATGTGGGAGACACAGCAAACATGTGGAAGAAGGTGCTCTGGTCAGATGAGACCAAAATTGAACTTTTTGGCCTCAATGCAAAACGCTATGTGTGGCGAAAACCCAACACTGCCCATCACCCTGAGCACACCATCCCAACAGTGAAACATGGTGGTGGTAGCATCATGCTGTGGGGATGCTTCTCTTCAGCAGGTACAGGGAAACTGGTCAGAATAGAGGGAAAGATGGATGGAGCCAAATACAGGGAAATCCTTGAAGAAAATCTGATGCAGTCTGCAAAAGACTTGAGACTGGGGCGGAGGTTCATCTTCCAGCAGGACAATGACCCTAAACATACAGCCAGAGCTACAAAGGAATGGTTTGGATTAAAGAATGTTAATGTCTTAAAATGGCCCAGTCAAAGCCCAGACCTCAATCCAATAGAGAATCTATGGCAAGACTTGAAGATTGCGGTTCACAGACGGTCTCCATCCAATCTGACTGAGCTTCATCTTTTTTGCCAAGAAGAATGGACAAACCTTTCCATCTCTAGATGTGCAAAGCTGGTAGAGACATACCCCAACAGACTTGCAGCTGTAATTGCAGCGAAAGGGGGTTCTACCAAGTATTGACACAGGGGGGTGAATACTTATGCACCCAACATGTGACGCTCAGTCATTTATGTTTATGGTTTTCTATTTCCTGTTTTATTTTGTAGCCCCGCTGTCACTGTCTTGTTTCAGCTTCTCACTTCCTGTCGTTAATTGTCTTCTCAATCCTCATGTGTTTCACCTGGTGTAATTGCCCCGGCCTTCCTGCTGTGTATTTAAGCCTCTGTTTCCCTTTGTCTGGTGTCGGGTTGTACTAGTTGTTTTCTCCCCACGTCGTGAGAAATGGTTTGTTTGGTCCTGCTGTTTCGTCCAGCTTCTCCTGCTTCCTCGTTCCTTGTTTTCAGTGCGCCTTGTCGCCAGTGTTACTTTTGTTAGTGTTCTTGTTTTGTTTTTGTCTTGTTTAAACCCTTTTATTATATTAAATACCTTTTTGTTTGTAACCTCTGCATCCTGGGTCCATCTCCTCCTTCAAACCGTAACACAACAGATGTCAACTTTTTTGTTCTCATTATTGTTTGTGTCACAATAAAATTTATTTTGCACCTTCAAAGTACTATGCATGTTTTGTTGATCAAACGGGAAAAAGTTTTTTTAAGTCTATTTGAATTCCAGTTAGTAACAGTATATAATGGGAAAAAGTCCAAGGGGGGTGAATACTTATGCAAGGCACTGTATTATTATTTTTTTCTCTTCCCCTCCAGTGTGTTGACAACTGTTTTCATTTCTAAATATCTGTGTACTTCTTATTAACCTTTCTTTTTACATTTTTTTTTTATATACATATATATATATTATTATTTTTTATTTATTTATTTATTTTTTATACACAACGCAAGTACATTTCATGGTCAAGAGTTGTTTTAATTAACAATGGATGATTTTTCTAGTCCTATTCTGCCAAAAGGTAGAGGTGCATGGATAAGTGCTATTAATAACAGTAGGGATGTGGGACACTCAACAGCAATGCCGCATGGCTATGCAGATACTGGGTTAGGTCAGATCCCAAGTTATACTCCCACTAGTGGGCCTACAGGGGGGGGTCCACATACTTCCACTCCTGGCAGTGATGTTGATGCCATTCACCATCTCACAGACATGGTAGGACAGTTAGGAGCTCAGATTGGTGAGTCTATTGTAGCAAAGCTGATGTCGGCTGGTGTTGTAAGCTTAAATAGTGGTAATCATACTGCTCCTATGACTGAGAACAGACCTAGTGACACTACCAGACATGATGTTCCACAAGTGACTGTACGTGTTAAGCCTGACAGAGAACCACAGACTTTCAGAGGTGACAGCACTGACAAAAACTCAGTCCAGGACTGGATTGACATGACTAAGACTTACCTCAGAAAGCAAGATGTTCCAATACAAGACCAGGCAGAGAAAATTATAAGTCACTTAATGGGCAAGGCCAGGGATGTTGTGAAAATCGCCCTACGCAGTAACCCAGCTCTTGACGTACGACAGAAACCAGAACTGGTGTATGACATTCTTCTCCAGTATTTTAGTGATGCTTCGTCATGTCTTCCTCTGGCAGACTTTTACGCCACTCTGCCAAAGCACAAAGAGAACCCAGTCGATTACTGGATAAGACTGAATAAGGCAGCAGATCAAGCCAATGAGGGCCTGCGCAGGCAAGGGAAGCAGACGGAGGACATGGCTGATGAAGTGGCCCTGATGTTTGTCAATCATTGTCCAGACCCAGAGCTCACGAGCATCCTCAAGTGTAAACCAGTCCACGAGTGGAACTCGCGTGATGTTCAGCTGAGGATTGATGACTATCAGAGGGAGTTGAGAGCTAGTAGCAGAACCACCAGTGCTAGTCAGCTAAAAAGCCACACTGCCTCTGTAGCTCCTGAGCAATCCACATCAGCAGTGTCCGAGCAGCATCACACCCTTTGCCCCTCTTCAGCGTCGGAAACAATTCAAGGTGAATCCCGTCCGGCTCAGAATTATGCCCCTGTGCCAGCTGTGGCACAAAATCTACAACAGTCAGAAGATAGGCTCCTCACTCGCGTAGCGGACATGTTTCAGGAGATGATGGAGAGAATGCAGCAGAGCAGTATTAACTGCCCGACTCGAGGAAGTAAGTTTCAATATAACCCTCGCGACAGACGTTCCAGAGAGGCGTTTTGCAGAGTGTGTAACGACTCTAGCCACACCACCACTTCGCACTGCATGGCCGAGAGACTGTGTTTTGGCTGCTACGCCCCTGGCCACACCCGACCAAATTGTCCTGTCAAAAGCTCCTCCCCTCCTCACGATGAGGGAAACTAACTGGCCTGTATTTGGAGGGAGGCAGTACAGGTTTCACCAAAAACTTCCAAACTAAAGATATGTCTGATGCTGAGACTGTTTACATATCTGCGAAAGACTCATGTAATAACTCTACAGTTGTTTATCAAAATATTCACAGAATTGGCAATAGTGACAGTCTTTTCTACACACCTGCAGTGGTGAATGGATTAGTGATAGGTGGTATGTTGGACAGTGGTTCTATGGCCTGCAGTATTAATGAAAAGGCTGAGATGAAACTGAGAAATGCTGGGTCAATTACAGATCAGACGTGTGTTGACGTGAATGTAGTCCTTGTTGGTTGCGGCGGGCTTCGTGTTAAACCCAAATGTGCTTTTGATATGGAGATGGAAGTGTATGGCTGTAGGATGTTGGTTCCCACACTAGTTGTTCCAGGACAGCATGACGAGTTGATCATAGGAACTAATGTCATAAAACACGTCATGCATCAGTCTAAGCAGCGTGAATTATATTGGGACACAGTGTCTGGTCCCTGCTCAACCATTGACTCAGAAACGGTAAATTTCCTGTCTATGCTCTCTGGTGTGAACCCTTGGAAAGGGGATGCAGTTCCTGACAAAGTTGGAACGGTGAGGTGTAACTCAGCCACATGTCTCGAGCCTGGTCGGGAATATCTCATCTGGGGAAAATTGCAGAAAAACACTGTTGTTTCACCTGGCAGTGCTGTCATGTCAGAGCCTACGTCATCACGATCAATTCCTAGAGGCATTATGGTTGCGAGCCTTGTAACTACACTCTGGGGAGACAGATGGGTCCCACTCAAGCTAGTCAACACAAGCAAGTCTATAGTGCTGAGGCGCAACGCAAAACTGGCTGACATCTTCTCCTGTGTAGCACTTGAGGATATGGATGTTGCTGATAGCCCTGAGTTTGCCCTCCCCAGTTACACTCAGTCAACTGTGCCACTTGCTCCTGAAGCATATTCTGTCAAAGACCGGCTCATGTCAGTTAGACTCAGTAATGTTGACATTGAGTCATGTGAGGTGTCAGCGGATTGCAAGAGAAAAATTACCGATCTTGTCTTGCAGTGTGAGGACATATTTTCAAAACACCGCCTAGACTGTGGTGAGGCGAAAGGTTTTGTTCACCGTATATACCTGTCCGACAACAGACCATTTAGACTCCCATACAGAAGAGTGCCCCCTGGTCAATACCAGAAACTTCGCCAAGTGTTGAACGAGATGGAGGAGAAAGAAATCATTAGAAAGTCATCCAGTGAATATGCATCGCCTCTGGTGCTTGTGTGGAAGAAGAACGGAGATCTCCGCATCTGTACAGACTTTCGGTGGTTGAATAGGAGAACCCTGAAGGACGCCCACCCTCTTCCTCATCAAGGGGACTGTTTGGGAGCGCTTGGAGGCAACTGCCTGTTCAGTACAATGGATCTGACCTCCGGCTTTTACAACATGCCCCTTCACGAGGATGATAGGAAGTATTCTGCTTTCACCACACCCATGGGCCTGTTCGAATACAACCGTTTGCCACAAGGTCTCTGTAACAGCCCAGGGAGCTTCATGCGCATGATGACCAGCATCTTTGGTGACCAAAATTATCTGAGTCTGCTGTGCTACTTGGATGATCTGCTGGTGTTTGCACCCGACGAGAAGACTGCCTTGCAACGGCTGGAGCTGGTGTTTAGTAGGTTGCGTGGTCATAACCTAAAGTTGTCCCCTAAGAAATGCTTCTTCCTCAGGAGATCCGTAAAATTTCTTGGTCACATTATAGACGAGAATGGCGTTTCAACAGACCCATCTAAGGTTGACAGCATCACAAGCATGACGAGCAAAGACTTGATGGAGCCTGATGGCAAGACACCTTCTCAGAAGAGAATTAGGTCCTTTTTAGGGATGGTGAATTACTACCAACACTTTGTGCCCAGGTTCTCCGCCATCGCCAAGCCGCTTTTTGATCTGCTGAAAGGTGGAAAAAGGAAAGGCAAACAGCTCAAGATCAAATTGTCAAGTAGGAAGCTACATGAAACTGACTGGACTAGAGAGCAGGACCGAGCTTTTGAAGACCTGAAGGCCTTGCTAGTTGGAAGTGTCGCCTTGGCCCACCCTGACTTCACCCGACCCTTCATGCTGTCGACTGATGCATCACTGGATGGCTTGGGAGCTGTGTTGTCCCAAATCCAGGAAGGCGATACGCGTGCCAGACCCATTGCTTTTGCCAGTAAGTCATTGTCTCAGTCCCAAAAGAACTATCCAGCCCACCGGTTAGAGTTTCTCGCTTTGAAATGGTCAGTTTGTGACAAATTCAGTCACTGGCTAAAAGGCCACAAATTCACAGTTTGGACAGACAACAACCCGCTGACTCACATCCTGACTAAGCCGAAACTAGACTGTTGTGAGCAACGCTGGGTAGCAAAGCTGGCTAGTTATGAATTTGATATTAAGTACGTCCCGGGTCGGCAGAACATTGTAGCTGATGCTCTTAGCCGTATACCATTTGTCAGAGAGGATGTTGGTCACAGACTGCTTGCTGAGCCTTACGAAGGTCTTCTTAACGAGGTCTCAAATGTGTCTAGTGCTTCTGTTCAGAGAGCCTTCAAATCTTCCAGTGGTCACCATACATCCCATTTGGATAGGAATGACATTCAGTCCACGTGCACTCCAGTTCATATGCAAGTTCAGTCTGTTGTGATGGAGGATGTGTCTGCCGTGCTGCAGTCACACATTGAGTGGGACACATGTTCAAGGGTCCGTGCAGCTGAAGTGTTGCAGCATCTACCTCAGTTGATTCCGCCTGGGCTGGACGCCTTACCTGCTTACACCGAGAAAGAACTTCGCGATAAACAGTTGGAGGATGAGGCCCTCTCCCGTGTTTTGTTCTATGTTGAGAGGCATCGGAGGCCTTCCAGAAGAGAAATGTTTAAAGAGTCTGTCTCTGTTACAAGGTACTTGAAGCATTGGGCAGGGGCAGCCGGCCAATAGAGAAAAAAAAAAAAAAGATAATATGCCTAATATTTTTTTTTAATAATATATCATATGTATATCTTTTTTAGTGATAATGATGCTAACCAATACATTTTGTAAAAAATTAAGATAGCCTGTTTTCCTCTGAGCAGTTGTGTTTCATACCAACCGAGCGCTATGGGCGATTTCAGCCTGGCTGGAAATCGCCCCCAGCGCTCTCATTGACTTTCATGTAAAAGCTTTTTTTTTCAAACTGCAAGCCCTGCAATGCATTCTCTATGGGTTCCGGGAGTGCTTGCACTAACGTGATTCCGTCATATCATACGTACACTACAGTGAACGTCACGTGGTGCTTTGCTGCCGCCGCAGTCACATTCACGATCGTCATGGCGAATATTACAGCTATTACAACTCCATCATTTCATTTAGAGAATTACCATTTAGTCGTCGAAGCAATCAGGAAAAATTGGCTGTTAAACAATTAGGACCACCCTGACCAAATTTAAATATAAAACAAATATCAAAGAAAGGAGGCAAGTCGTACACCAGGGGATTTTCGCGGTGCTGGTACGAGAGGAAAAACTGGCTAGCAGGATGCGAGCTAGCCAACGGACTCTTCTGCTACCCCTGCGTCCTCATCCACCCTGATGGCTGCACCACGGAAACACCTTGGACTACAACAGGTTTCAAAGATATGCATCATCTGTCCGAAAAAATAAAAAAGCATGAAACATCGAGGATCCACATTGACAGCTGCTTAAAACTGTCAGCGTTTGGGAGCGTCAACATTGCTACGCAGTTGGACGATGGCTACAGGCTAGCACTGCGTCGGCACAATGATGAGGTGGGAAAAAATCGCCACATTCTGGGCCGCCTGATCGACGGTGTTAAGTTCTGCGGTGTATTCGAGTTGGCCTTGCGAGGCCGAGACGAGAGCGAGGGATCCAGCAACCCCGGAATTTTTCGAGGATTGGTACAGTTAATTGCATCCCTAGATGAAGTTTTTGAGGAGCATTTAAAAACGGCCACCGTCTTTAAAGGCACATCCAAGACCGTCCAAAATGAGCTGCTCGACTGCATGGCAGCTGTCATTAGGGCACGCATTACGGAGGAGGTGAAGTCGGCCAGCTTCGTTGCGATACAAGCTGACGAAACAACGGACGTCTCGACTCAGACTCAGAAGGTCATGGTATTGCGATACATTGATGGGAGCCATGCTGTTCAAGAGCGTTTTTTTGAGTTTGTCCCCCTCTCGTCTTCAACGGCTGACTCGATTGCCACTGCTATTATGGAGAGACTGAACAGTCTATTCACCGAGGAAGAGAGGGGTAAACTCATCGCGCAAGCATATGACGGGGCCAATGTGATGAGAGGAGAGAAGGCTGGTGTGCAGCAAAAAGTGCGAGATCATTACAAAAATGCACATTATTTACATTGCTATGCACACCAGCTGAATTTGATCATGCAGCAAGCCACTTCTCAGGTCCCAGCAGTGAGGGTTTTTTTCTCGGATCTGAATGGCATTTCTAGCTTTTTTAGTCGGTCACCCAAACGCACCACCATCCTCGACCAGGTTGTTGCACGGAGGCTGCCAAGAGCATCGGCCACAAGATGGAACTTCAACAGCAGGGTCGTGAACACAGTCTATGAGAACCTAGATGACCTCATAGAGTGTTTTGAAGCCATCAGCACAGACGGCTCATTTGACTGCACCACAGTGAGGGAGGCATCTGGCTACCTGAGGATGCTGCAGGACGATGACTTCAAGTTTTTCCTGCATCTATTTCATCAAATCATGCCTCACGTTGACATTATGTACCAACAGCTGCAGAAGAAGGACATTGATGCAGTCTTCATCAAACGTGCTCTGCAGAGCTTCACAAGCAGTGTTCAAGCCATACGGTAAGATAAGTTACACTTTATTGTCACCATGGGGAAATTTGTCTTGGGCACAGTGAATGATTGATTCATTAAAAACTATTAACTATAACTATTGCACTAGAACTTGGGAATAAGGTGCAGGTGCTAAAGTATGAGTGCTAAAGTTAAGTACTTACCTATTTATTGCACATTATTCTATTGCACGTTCTATTGCATCAGCTTAATGGAGGCCAGAACAAATGATCATTTTAAGCGATTTGATTTGCATCTTAATACACATTCTTCTGCCTGATGGCAGCGTTTCATATTCAGGGAAACTATATTATTTGCCTTTTTCCTAACTGCCTTTTAATATAGGCTCTGTAATGGCTCGTATAGGATATCTTAAAACAGGACAAAACATACTATTATTACTGGTTTTCTAAGACAGGAACTGTAGGTAATTGCATTGACATACTGTATACGTTCATATACTAACACACACTCTCCTTGTCTGTCTGTTTCAGGGACCAGAGCTCATCTCCAGAGCAGCAGCAAGTAGCAGCAGGAACTACAGGAAAAAGGAGGGCCTTGGGAGAGCAAGACAAGCAGAGGCTGTCTAAGGAGGTAGATGATTTTGTAGTTTTGTTTGTTTATTTTCTTTTTTTGTTCTATTTTTCTCTCACTTCACTTCATTGCATACCTTACTGTATTGTATTCTAAAGTCATGCAGACCTCCTTTTTAAGGCCTCTGGAACCTAGTGTTAAAAAATCACCCCTTCTGTATTTACAGTTACATTCAAGGATGGATGGTGGCAGTGTTTTTAACTCATAGTGTACTTCCAATTTGTGATATACTCTCTTTATTTTGACAGGTCTGTGACACCATCTTGGGCCATGCAAACGAGAGGTTCTCTTTCACAAGCCACCTTGTGAGTGCAACGCTGCTACAAGGAGACCTGTTTGAGCAGTACTGCCATGTGTTCCCTGATGAGGCTCTGAACACCACTGCCAAGGCATACCCCATGCTGAATAAGGCGAAGCTCAAGACTGAACTGTCCCTTATCTACGAGAGTCCAGATTTCAAGGGCTGCAGTGGTGCATTGGCACTCTACCAGGTTCTACAGAGGAACAACCTCCACGAGACCCTATCTGAGACTGTGGCTCTGTTGAACATCCTCATAACCACTCCCATGACAACTGCTGAAGCTGAGAGGTGTTTCTCGACCTTAAAGAGAATCAAGACATTCCTGCGAAACTCAATGGGACAGGATCGTCTCAATGCTCTGGCCATGCTTTCCATGGAGAGGGAACTAGTCAGGAACATGCCTGATTTTAATGAGAGGGTCATTGATCACTTTGCTGCTTTGAAAGAGAGACGAGCAAAATTTCAATACAAGTGAGAAATGTTGTTTTAATGTTGTTGTGTTGTTGCACTACTCAAATGTTGAATTGGAAATAGCTGTATTAATTGCATATCATTAGCCAATTTTTTTGTTTGCTTTGTAATGTACATGTGTCTTGTGGGTAAATTCTTGTTAAATAGCACCCAATGTTTTGATTATCACCTTGGATCATTCTTGTTTTAGGAATACTGTAAATATTGCAATGAGTAGGCTATGCCACTAGTTTTTATATATGCTGTCATCAAGTTGTGTGATGAGAACTGTAAATATTATAATTACTAGGCTATGCTAACATCCATTTTTTTGTTAAATCAGAACACAACTGCTGCACTTAAAATAAATGTTATCAGATGGAGAAAGAGTATTGTGATTTATTGTAAAGCAGTCTCTTTTAACTTTCCGAGGTATTTAAGGAGGCAAAATGGTAGATGAAAATGTACCGTTAGATGACCACAGTGGGATAGTTCATTCATCAGCCAAAAGCATGTTAACATTCACTATGAACTTGATTTAGCTGTATCAAAAAAATCATATAGAACATGCAGTCGATGTCTGATGTTGCCATTTAGCTGTTCGATGAGGTAAGCAGAAAACAATCTGATTGTACCGTGGATCTTAGCCATCATCGCAACAATTGCCCCCCCTGAGAAATTTGTCAGGAGCCGCCACTGGCATTGGGATAGGCTGAGTGTCAGTAACGGTGTGTTGTACAGGGTTTCTAAGGACCACAAAACTAAGGCAAAGCGTTTTCCGTACATTGTCCCTGATTCACTGAGGTCTGTGGTCCTGCAAGGTGTTCATGACAGAGCAGGTCACCAGGCTCAGTTCAGGACTCTAAGTCTGACTAGACAGAGGTTTTTCTGGACAAATCTTGATAGAGACGTGAGAGATTATGTTCGTCATTGTCAGCGATGCATTGTTAGCAAGAAGGTTGAGCCTGAGGGTTGAGCCCAGTTAGAGAGCATCACATCTACAAGGCCGTTAGAATTAGTTTGTATTGACTTTTGGTCAGCCGAGGATTCCAAGAACAAGTCCATTGACGTCTTAGTGGTTACGGACCATTTCACAAAAATGGCTCAGGCATTTCCATGTAGGGATCAGACAGCCAAACAGGTCGCAAGAGTTCTCTGGGATCGTTACTTTTGTGTATTTGGTTTTCCCGAAAGGATCCACAGTGACCAGGGTGCTAACTTCGAGAGTCACCTGATTAGTGAGCTTCTCAGAGTCTCAGGCATCAGGAAATCACACACTACCCCCTACCATCCTATGGGAAATGGGAGTGTAGAACCGTACCTTGGGTGGCATGATCCGTGCATTGTCCCCTGATGAAAAAAGTGATTGGCCAAGGCGCTTGCAGACTCTGACGTTCATGTACAACTGCACTGCCCACGAAACAACGGGTTATGCACCCTTTTACCTAATGTTCCGTCGTGTCCCCCGTCTGCCTGTTGATGTTCTTTTTCGTACTGTGCTCCATGACTCTGCAGTGACAAGCTATGAAAAGTACGTTACATGTCTCACTGAAGATCTGAAGGAAGCGATGGAGATTGCCAAAGACCATGCTGGTAGAGAGCAGTACAGGCATGCACAGTTGTACAACAGGAAAGTGAAAGGTTCCGATATTAACATCGGTGACAGAGTGCTCATGGCCAACAAGAAAGACAGGGGTAAAAAGAAGCTTGCTGATAGATGGGACTCAACCATTTATACTGTAGTGGACATGAATGAAGGGACACACACGTACAGGATCCGTGACACGATCAGTGGTCAAGAGAAGGTTATCCATAGGAACTTACTGATGCCAGTCAATTTCCTCCCTGTTGGGGACACAAGTGAAACCTCTGAACCTGCCTCGTCTGAGTCTGTTATGGGATCGTCAGTGTCAGGAACTGTTAATGTGGAAGGAGCCGAAGAGACCCAGTTTAAGAGTGACAGTGTGTCTTTTATTGCCAGTGGCAGTCTTGATGCTGACGATGACAAAGATTCACCTGCATCTGATGTACTTAGTCAGGGTGTATCGACTGAACTAGAACCTGTAAATTCTGAGAGGAGGACCATAGATTGGATCACTCAACTGTCGACGCCATGTCCATCAGTAGTGGCTATTTCTGACCACCAGAGCGTGACCTTTGGTTCCCAAGAATCCTCGGTTTTACAAGAGGACAATCTGCTAGCTGACTCAGTTATTTGTAATGTCAGCCCTGTGACTGCTGTGGACAATTCAGCACATGTGAGGGAGTCGGACTGTGATACTGTGACAAAGACCTTTCATACTGACGTGGCACATACTGTAGACCAGACTTCACAAATACCCTGTGACCACTCTATTGCACAAACTCAGGTTAGATCTAGATTTGGTCGGCTGGTTAAACCTGTTGACAGGTTCCTACAAACCATGTCTAGGCAGGATGTTGTTCAGGACAAGTTTGGTGTGTAGTCTATGTTCCAAGCGTTCAATGATTAGGGTTGTATTCAGCTAGTCTACACCTTAATAAGTCTGAATGTTTTGTTTTGGTTTAATACTCCATTGTTTTTGTTTTCTGCTATGCACAAGTTGCATTACACAATGTGTTAGGGTCTTGTGGGGTGTACAAGGCACTCCGTTGCCAGTTGATGGATTGAGGGTTAACCTGCCCTCATACCACTTCATCCTTATGGGATACTTTTAATGATGGTTTTCTTTAAGATGTCCCTCAGATATTTGTTAAATTGTAGTGTATGATGGGTATGTACTGTGTAGTTGGTGCTTCACTTCGATAAAATTCAGTGGGGGTGGGTGTAACAGAGTTAAGAATGCACTGTATTTATTTTATTTATAATTTGTATTTGTGAATTTTATTAAGTTATTATTTTATTTTGATAGTGCTACTTGTGGAGCCGATGTCGTTGTGCACCACCTTTTGTGCTACCCATAAGTTTGTTACTTCCTGTTATCACAGTGTCCGAGCAGCATCACACCCTTTGCCCCTCTTCAGCGTCGGAAACAATTCAAGGTGAATCCCGTCCGGCTCAGAATTATGCCCCTGTGCCAGCTGTGGCACAAAATCTACAACAGTCAGAAGATAGGCTCCTCACTCGCGTAGCGGACATGTTTCAGGAGATGATGGAGAGAATGCAGCAGAGCAGTATTAACCGCCCGACTCGAGGAAGTAAGTTTCAATATAACCCTCGCGACAGACGTTCCAGAGAGGGGCGTTTTGCAGAGTGTGTAACGACTCTAGCCACACCACCACTTCGCACTGCATGGCCGAGAGACTGTGTTTTGGCTGCTACGCCCCTGGCCACACCCGACCAAATTGTCACTGAGGGTGAGTCACCTGTGTAGAAGCTCTGTGCTGTTTTGTAGTTTTCCTTGAAGGAATGACCGTTGTGGATTGTATGTTGCATGTATGAGTACAGTGTGCAGTTGTTTTGAATGTTTATATGTTTTGACAATGTTGTGGTTTGAAATCCACGGAGATGCTCTTTACATAATGCGGCCGCCATTTTGTTTTCGCTCCGCGGATTTCGGCAGCCTTTGATGTCAATTTGTTCTGTTTTGTAGACTTTTGTATGGAGAAAAAGGAGGTTTTAACAGCAAACCTATGTTGTTGTCTGCAGGTGTCTGCAGTTTTTGTAGGTGAATAAAGACCCAAAAACCAAGTCCTGAGTCACATTTCTACATCCGTTACACTTGCACCGCCCGACCGCGCTCCCTGTTTCACCAGAAACAAAGGCACCCCTTTATTCGTGTTTTTCTCGTGTTTTCGTGCACTGGGCCTCAATGAATGAAACCCGGTCCAGGCAGCGTCACCGTGTTTCCGCCTCTCACGCTCACTTCAGCACCCACTCTAGACCCAGAGGTTTTAGCTAATTACAGACCAATATCTAATCTCCCCTTCATGTCTAAAATCTTAGAAAAAGTGCTAGCCAATCAGCTTTGTGAGTTTCTCCAGGAAAATAATATATATGAAAACTTTCAGTCGGGTTTACAGCCAATCACAGTACAGAGACAGCCTTGGCAAAAGTCACTAATGACCTTTTAATAGCCTCAGATCAGGGACTTGTGTCTGTCCTCGTTCTGTTAGATCTCAGTGCAGCATTCTACACAATTGACCATCAAATTCTATTACAAAGACTCAAACAGTCAATTAACATTAATGGAACCGCCCTTAACTGGTTTAAATCGTACTTTTCTGATCGCTCCCAATTCGTGCAAATTAATGATGAGTCATCTGTGCGCACCAAAGTTAATCATGGTGTTCCACAGGGCTCTGTGCTCGGCCCAATTTTATTCTCATTATATACGCTTCCACTAGGAAACATTATCAGGACACACTCGGTAACTTTCCACTGCTATGTGGATGACACCCAGTTATACTTATCAATAAAGCCTGAACAAAGTAATCAATTAACTAAACTTCGAGCATGTCTCAAGGACATAAAAACCTGGATGACCCGCAATTTTCCTTTATCAAACTCAGACAAAACAGAGGTTATAATACTTGGCCCCAAACACCTTAGAGATACATTATCTAATGATATAGCGGCGCTAGACGACATTGCTAGCCTGGATGCCAGACGAACTTAGCCCCGCCCACAACAATTTGGTTGGGCAGTTCGGTCTGGAGTCGCTCCATTGGGAAAAAATTATGGCCCGACCGGGCCAATCAGATTGTCAGGGCGGGCTTTATACGATGATTGACAGATGATCAACGGTAACGTAATCAACCACGTCATCACAGTGCCCTCGGGTTGAATTCGTTTTCAACAAACCTGCCTGCCGCTGGCGAGCTGAGATGTGTAGATGCTGCCATTGAGTCTGTTTTAGAAGACATCGACAGCGCATTCATTTTGAAAGAGGAACACAGAACGTGGAGGCGACGCCACAGCACCGCGCTAATCCCTATCACCCCGGCGCTTGGCTGTTCACACCGGACACTGAAGCGACGCTGAACCGCCGGGCAGCGCTAATAATATCACCCGTTGATCCAGTAGATCGCTGCACGGCTTTGTGCCGGTCACCTCGGAGGCTGAAGCACCGCGCTGCGCCAAGGCTGCCTCGCGGTGCTTTAGCCTCCGGTGTGACCGGCACAAAGTTTTAACATGGGAGTGGATGGGAGCCAGCTGTTATTTAAGGCTTGGCGCTGCGCTGAAGCGTCCGGTGTGAACCCGGGTTAGTAAATAACTCACAATGCGTTGCTTAGCGTACGTCACATACTACGTTGCTCTGATTGGTTGTAGGTCTATCCAATTGAGCGAAGAGGAATTTTACTTCCTGGTCAGTTGAAACACGCCCCATAATTTTTTCCCAATGGAGCGACTCCAGACCGAACTGCCCGACCAAAATGTTGTGGGCGGGGCTAAGTTCGTCTGGCATCCAGGCTACGACATTGCCCTTGCTTCCAATGAAACAGTCAGGAACTTGGGAGTGATCTTCGATCCTGATTTATCCTTTAATAGTCACTTAAAACAAATTTCTAGAACCGCCTTTTTCCACTTGCGTTATATCTCAAAAATTAGACCTGTCCTTTCGCAAAAAGATGCAGAAAAACTAGTCCACGCCTTTGTTACATCGAGACTGGACTATTGTAATTCATTATTATCAGGCTCCAGCAGGAAGTCGTTAAAGACTCTACAGCTTGTCCAAAATGCCGCAGCACGTATCCTAACGAGAACAAAGAGAAGAGGGCACATTTCTCCAGTATTAGCATCGCTACACTGGCTTCCAGTTAAATCTAGAATAGAATTTAAAGTTCTTCTCCTCACCTTCAAGGCCCTTAATAATATAGCGCCTTTTTACCTTAAAGAGCTGTTAGTACCTTATAAACCCACTAGAGCACTCCGCTCCCAGAGTTCAGGCCTTCTTGTCGTCACTAAAGTCTCTAAAAGTAGAGTAGGAGCCAGAGCTTTTAGCCATCAAGCCCCTCAGCTGTGGAATAATCTACCACTTTCAGTTCGGGAGGCAGACACCATCTGTTCGTTTAAGAGTAGGCTCAAAACCTTCCTTTTTGTTAAAGCTTATAGTTAGAGCTAATTAGTGCGTCAGAACGTTACTTATTCTATTTTATGACACATGACACACGGAGCTTCTTTTTCCAGCTTCTCCTTCCTCTTCTCCATCCCTATCCCCCTTCCCCGGAATCCCTTTGCTTTCTCACCCGCAGATCCAGGGCCTCTGTGGCCGCACCATGGATTGCGGTTTGTTGATCGCTCACCGGGGTCGTGGTGGTGGACCCAGTGTGGTGGATTCTGTGTCATGTGGGCTGATCGTGGTGGCGGACCCTGTGTCGCGTTGGTACGGGCATTGGACCAGGACCGCGGTGGTGGCTCGTGGTGGGTGGCGGTGGACGGTGACTGAGGACTGGAGTTGCGTCTGGTCTGGATGGTGGATCGTGGTCCTGCTGGTTGCTGACCATGGACTGTGATCATAGCGGAACTACTTGGACTGTCATGTTGGGGTTGTCCTTCGGGATGTTTACCCTCATCAAATGCTGCTAGAGACTTTAGTCTTTAATCTTGAAAACTTTAATCTTGATGATGTTTTCCTGCACGTGGCATCTATTGTTAAAAGGGTTTTTAGTAGTTTTTCCTTACTCTTGCTGAGGGTTAAGAACAGAGGATGTCACACCCTGTTAAAGCCCTATGAGACGAATTGTGATTTGTGAATATGGGCAATACAAATAAAATTTGATTGATTGATTGATTGTTCTCCTCCATGCAGATTCATCCCGTGTGCGTGATGCCGATACGCCTAACAGCAGCGCCTCCGACCCAGGAGAAGGCCCCCTCCACTGCCGCAGAGAAAGGTGAGGCCCCCGGGGTCGAGCATCACCTGAGCTCCAGAGCTCTCCTTTCATCAACTTCCACGAGTTATCCCCTGAGAAAACACTAAGACTGTCAACAGATGACTATCTCGGGCTAGAGTGGTCGTCCTCTGACCAGAAGGTTACCAGTACAATCCCAGTCTTCCCCATTTGCATGCCTAAGTGTCCTTGGGCTAGGTGCTAAATCCCCAAATTTGCACCTTCTAGAAAGTGCTGCATGTTGATGTGTGAATTGTTGAATGGCAAGAACAGTACTAAAGCACTTTGAGAGGTCATCAAGACTAGAAAACGACTATACAGATACAGACCATAAAGAAAATGATCATAAGTCTGTTCTTTCCATTGTTAGGGTTCAATTAAAAGATAATCTGCCCCCCCCCCCCCCCCCCCCAATTCAGATCTGCTCCAAATGTAATTGGTTCTTCTCTGACCCAATCTGCTTCTTTCCACTTAGTGTGCTGCTCCCCCTTTGCAGTTGTTGTAATTTGACAGCGGTGAAAACAATGGATGACGTCTTTAATTATCTAGTTTTGTCACAACTAAAGGAGATGCTGAACATCTACCAGTGGATACAAAAAATACTTAAAGGGTCCTCGGTTCACTATTAACTATAATTTAAGTTTAAAAAAAGAGGGCAGCTCATCCTTGTCTCCCCCTCAGAGCCCGAAGCCACGGAGGAGGAGCCGGCAGCATCTTCAACCAAGGAGGCCGAGACTAAGGAGGGTGACAGCAAGGCGGGGGCAGGCGATGCAGGGCCCACAGAGAACGGAGAGCAGAAGGCCGATGTCGAAGCCGGGGAGGAGAAGGAAGGAAAGGGCACAGAGAAGAAAGAGTGAGTCTCAACCAGAGAAAGACTTTGTCAACTCGGAACACTGCGATATTTCACTTTGATATCACTTTTATATGATCCTTACCTTTGCTGGATAACTGCAGACTGCTCCTCATGGTCGCAGCGTTGCATTTCCACAAGATTACATTACATTACATTTAGCTGACGCTATTATCCAAACAATCCCGTGTGCGTGATGCCGATACGCCTAACAGCAGCGCCTCCGACCCAGGAGAAGGCCCCCTCCACTGCCGCAGAGAAAGGTGAGGCCCCCGGGGTCGAGCATCACCTGAGCTCCAGAGCTCTCCTTTCATCAACTTCCACGAGTTATCCCCTGAGAAAACACTAAGACTGTCAACAGATGACTATCTCGGGCTAGAGCGGTCGTCCTCTGACCAGAAGGTTACCAGTACAATCCCAGTCTTCCCCATTTGCATGCCTAAGTGTCCTTGGGCTAGGTGCTAAATCCCCAAATTTGCACCTTCTCATCTAGAAAGTGCTGCATGTTGATGTGTGAATTGTTGAATGGCAAGAACAGTACTAAAGCACTTTGAGAGGTCATCAAGACTAGAAAACGACTATACAGATACAGACCATAAAGAAAATGATCATAAGTCTGTTCTTTCCATTGTTAGGGTTCAATTAAAAGATAATCTTACCTTTGCTGGATAACTGCAGACTGCTCCTCATGGTCGCAGCGTTGCATTTCCACAAGATTACATTACATTACATTTAGCTGACGCTATTATCCAAACAGACTTACAATAAGTGCATTCAACCCTGAGGGTACAAACCTAGAACAACAAGAATCAAGAAAGTACAATTTCTTCAAAAATAAAGCAAAACTACAAAGTGCTATAAGTAAGTGCATTTTAAGTGCTACTAAATTGTTAGTTTCAAATTTTTATTCAAGGTATAGTCGGAAGAGGTAAGTTTTTAGTTTGCGGCAGATGTGTGAACTTTCTGGTGTCCGGATGTCGATGGGGACCTCATTCCACCATTTAGGAGCCAGGACAGCAAACAGTCGTGATTTTAGAATTTTACAAGACTAGAAAACAACTATATAGATACAGACCATAAAGAAAATGATCTTAAATCTGTTCTATCCATTGTTAGGGTTCAATTATAAGATAATCTGCCCCCCCCCCCCCCCCCCCCCCCATTTCAGATTGTCCAAGATGCGCCTCTGCTTAAAGGAAGATTTTTCTTTGTCCAAGATGCGCCTCGGCTTAAAGGAAGATTTTTCTTTGTCCTATAATGTGGTATGTTATTCCTTTGATGTTTAATTGTAGTCATTCCTTCTCTCCCTCATTGCTGGACATCTACTCACAAACCACAAGTTTGTTACAGAGTCACGACAGACGCATCATCTGGTAATTTACCCAACTGTAAGTTCCCTCCTGCTTCTCTTCTTCCACCATCATCATCAAAACCGTATCTTTTCCCAGTGTCAGAAGACAAAGATATAAGGGAATGTCTTTAGTTATTCAGTTATTGATGAGAATTATATTACGATAATTATTGATATGGTTTTTGTATCTAGCACCCTGTACTATTTGCCAACTTTGGCTTTTGACATTGTCCACTAAAGATCAAGGGCTAGGTGATATATCAGGAATTATCATGATAAATGACACAATTCATTTTTTTTTTGTAAGTTTATAGGCAGATATTTTTTCTCTCCTGAGTGATGCTCTCTGTCCTATAATGTGCTCTGTTATTCCTTTGACGTTTATTTGTCACCATTCCTTCTCTCCCTCATTGCTGGACATCTCCTCACAACCCACCAGTTTGCTACAGTCACGACAGACGCATCATCTGGTAATTTACCCAACTGTAAGTTCCCTCCTGCTTCTCTTCTTCCACCATCCTCATCATAACCGTGTCTTTACCCAGGGTCAGACGACAAAGATATAAGGGAATGTCTTTAGTTATTAAGTTATTGATGAGAATTATATTACGATAATTATTGATATGGTTTTTGTGCCTAGCTCCCTGTACTATTCGCTAAACTTTGGCTTTTGACTTTGTCCACTAAAGATCAAGGGCTAGGTGATATATCAGAAACCCAACAGATTGCTACTGAGACGTGACAGACACATCATCAGGTAATTATTCCCTGGTTATTCGTAAAACTTGTTGGAATTGTATATAATGTTATTTAATAGATGTCCATCTGAACTTTGCCTTAAACATAAGAAGAATAGTCGCCTAAAAAACTGAACTTGTTTGTACTTTAGATCAAAGCATGGCAGCCTGCAGAAATGAGTCAGCTGTCTCTGGGATCGTACTTAATGTCTTTTGTGTTTCTCTCCCATCTTACCTACAGTTTTTCCAGAGGACTCAGATACAACTGCTAGGCCCACCATCCCGACAAACACGTCTTCCAAACAGCCTGTCTCACAGACTCCTCTAGCCGTATACCCCACTAATCAGCCAATCATGAAGCCCATGGCATCCATGCCTTTCCCTTACCTGCGGGCTGCACAGGTGAAAGAAACACACTGACCTGTTTACAGTTGATGGTTGCTCTCATTCAGGGGTAGGGGAACCTTTTTTTCTATCAAGGGCCATTTCAATATTTAGAATCTCCTTCAAGGGCCATTCTAAATATTGATCACATATCACACTAGCCTTTCTCTCCTTTTCTATCTTTTTTCAACCCTTTTTGTATCAACCCATTCTTCTGACATTGGTCTTCATTCTCTCTGGCTCCCCCCTGTCTTTTTCTTAACCATTGGACTGTCTACTTAATCCGGCATTTGGGCTTGCTTGTTTGTTTATCTGTTTGTATGCGCTCTGCCTTCATGTCTGTGCCTGTCTTTCTGGTTTTCTGTGTTGCTAGTTTTTATGACTGCACCCTCATTATCCTCACATGTTCTACCTCAAATCGCAGCAGCTGAGCAGCAGCCAGCCTCCAGAGCCGTGGCCTCAGCTACAGAAACAGCCCCAGCAGCCCCAACGGCAGCAGCCTTTGACCAAAGGGGCCTCCCACACCAAACCAGGGCCAGGTCTGACCCAACACTCTCACCATTCTATTAAATTATTTCCACAGATCCTAAGAGGAAGGAGTGCAACTCTTAACAATCTATCCAAGACAGTTTTCACATCTAGAGCTTTTAACATGATATGAGAAACATTCTCATGCTAAAGGAGATATGACCAAAGTCAGAGTACCCCTAAATAATAAACCTGGATAGCCCATATCTCCATTAATTAGGATCTGTGATATGTCAAATTTCAGTTCCATGTGTTTCTAATGTGACCAAATCAGCACATTCAATTTAATTAAGATCTGTTACTGTGTGGCCCAAAAGTACCATGATTTGGCATGAAATGACCCAATTCTAAAAATGTAATTATTACGGGGTTTATAAATTATATCAAGCAAATACTTATAGGCCCATAAGTAAGGAATTTGAAGAGCTTATTTATTGTAAGATACCAATGGGTTTTAAATGAGTGTCATTTGTGTCGGTAATAACAGCTGTATGTCCTCCTGGAAACCATAACAATAATAACTCAATGGAGAAACGTACCCTTTTCTATTTATCCCTCTTTTTCTGCCTTGTTAAACGCGTTGTGCTTGTAACTGTGGTTCTGCTGTTTACTGACAGTGAAAACTGAGCCTGTTATCCAGACGATAGAGAAACCTGCTTGGTCTTTTTCTGCCTTTTGGAGTTGCCAGTGTGTAAAGCTACTATATTCAATCTTTCTCTTGTTTGTCCAGACCGGGCCGATCCCAGTGGGAAGCGTAAAATGTATGACAGGGCCTTCCAGTTGAGCTTCAAGCCTGCCTGCATACAGAAACCTGAGGGACTCCCACCAATCAGTGACGTGGTGCCAGACAAGGTATGTTACAGACTCATAGACTGTTAGACAAAAGTATTACACTGTGATTAAACCTATTACAGGGTTAATCTATCAATGAATGGAAAACTGTAGTGGTCCTTTCTGAGGAATTAAGGCTGAGTACTTGGGCTCTTAAATGATAAAAAAAAGAATAAATAATGAAAGTAAAGTAAAAATACATAAAGCAAGAGCTGGTAATTGCTATATGACTGTCATTCAGCAAGGGTCACCTTTAATAGTCCACTAAGTTAGAACACGCACACACACATTCTCACACACATTCTCAGACCAGACTCTTTTTGCCCACCTACTATTGGGGGGTTCTTTGCTCCCCCTGCTGTTCAGTTCATTTTGTGTGTGTGGGTGTGTGTTTTTCAGAGGAGTGCATTCAAGTTTCCATCTCGGGACGTGGATTCTCGTGTGATCTCCAGAGGACCTGGTTTCACACCTGCCTTTGCAGATTTTGGCAGACAAAAGGTGGTAGGACGAGACGCTCCCGTAAGTTACTAACAAACACACTCTTCCACTTTCTAGCTTCTGTTTCAGTCAACACTTGATAACACGCTGCTTTTAAGTAGAGGATGTTTTTCTAATTTAGAAAATACTGTTGGAGGTCGGTGATCTGACACCACTGGAGGATTTGAGATTCTTCTGATGGTTAATTCAAAACAGAAAAACTCTTGAGAAATTGAAGGAGGGTTTTGCTTTTGCATGCGTCAAAATCAGGTTGAGCCGAAATATTTGTTGGCTTGTTCTTTATCTTCACAGGAGTCAGGCGATAAGTTTGATTAGACTTATACAGCATCTTTTTGTCAAATACAAGGCGAGAGCTTTGCTGGGTTCAAAGAATGGAAGCAGTTACTGGAAGGCCAATCTTTTTAAACTTACACAAACTTAAACACTGAAATTGAAAATCCTTTATTTTGGCTCATTTAAAAGATATTGAGTCATGGTAATAATACTGTTTTTCCCTTTTTTCCTGTGTTAAGCTTAAAAACCTTGGGGCCCGGCGACCACCACCCAGGAAGATCATCATGGGCCTGTCTTTGCACGACGATGTTCAGCTGAAGAAATCAGAGAATGCCTGGAAACCAGGCATGAAGAGGGAAAGACTCCCAGCGGAACCAGAGTCCAACAAAACACAGGTACGACCAAATATACACAATCTGAAATCCACAAAGCAGTGGGTATATATAGAAATGACATATACAGAATTTTCTGATAATAAATGTTAGTCTACGTGATCAAAGTATTGGAAATTCCAGTAAAAATGTTTTTTAAATCTGTAAGATTACCAAGCTAAGAGATTGGTGTTTGTGATCGATGACCTCAGAGTTTAAGTACCTGTTATGACCTACTCCCTCAGGACCTGTTCAAGAAGGTCCGCAGCATCCTGAACAAGCTGACGCCGGAGAAGTTCAGCCAGCTGGTGAAGCAGGTGTGGGACCTGACCATCGACACTGAGGAGCGGCTCAAAGGAGTCATCGACCTGGTGTTTGAAAAGGCCATTGACGAGCCCAGCTTCTCGGTGGCCTACGGGAACATGTGCCGCTGCCTCGCCACGGTAAGCTGGTCGCTTAGTTGAGCAGATAAGTGTGTCGACTTTGGAACGAGAGAGTCTTGTGTTTGCAATGTAATTGTTTGAATTGGATTTGGAGAAGTACCGCATTCATCAGATGCAAAAACACGATGGAGGAATTAAGTGTAATCTTTAAACCATCTATTGGAGGGGTGTGCACACTGTGTCTCAATATGCAGTCAACAATTTGCTAAATGTTTATGCAGCAAATGGATCAATTGGTTCATATTCAGATCTGCCTTGATGCAGAATAATGCTGTGAAAAGCAACACAATTCAGTACAGTGTGATGATGAGGTTTTATTGTTTTGATGCCTCTAGAGTGTACACCAGACGACACTATTTATTAAGGAGTTTGAAAATCAGTCACAAATAATCCTTTAAAACACAATTTATTAAACGTGCATATCCTTAATTATAGACACTATTAACAAGAGTTCTAGAGAAACTATTACATTTTCTGTCTTCCATCATTTGATAACATAACCTTAAAAATATATCAGTCATTAAAATCTAAATAATCCAGATACGAAAATATTAATTTGCAAAATATAAAAAGAAATGTTAAACCCCTGAAAACTTTTTTCACGGTTAGTTCATTACTTATTTTATTCTAATGCTTATGTTCTCTACTGAATTCATTCCACTTACTTTTTTTATGTGCAGCTCAAAGTGCCCATCACTGACGCTCCCAACAACACAGTGAACTTTCAAAAGCTGCTGCTAAGCCGCTGCCAGAAGGAATTTGAGAGAGACAAGGTGGATGATGTGGTGTTTGAGAGGAAGCAGAAGGAGCTGGACTCTGCTGCATCGGTAAGTGTGACACCGGATCTTTACTGAAACGTCTTTTAGTTTCTGTTTCAACTCTGTTCAAGAGGTTTGTTTCCTTGGTCCCATTAGACGGAGCGTGACCGACTTCAGGTAGAGCTGCAGGTGGCCAAGGACATTGCCCGGCGGCGATCCATCAGCAACATAAAGTTCATTGGTGAACTCTTCAAGCTAAAGATGCTAACGGAGGCCATCATGCATGACTGCGTGGTGAAGCTGCTGGGGAACCACGACGAAGATTCCCTGGAGTGTCTCTGCAGGCTGCTCACCACAATCGGCAAGGACTTTGATTTAGTGAAGGCCAAGGTGAGCTGGTGGTTGTACATTTTACATAAATCTTAAATTTCTTTTATTACGGTCATAGAAAGGTCTGAGTGGCTACAGATTGAAAACTTTGAATATAATCTACAGGATAATATGCGGCTGGTTTCCCTTTCAAAACAAATATTAAGAGAAATGCATTGTTTGCAGGGATGAAGATGTGATGAGAACTTTTTGTCAGCAGTGTTTTTGACATTAGGGCAGCCAAAGATCAGTTCATGTCTCTGCTTTCATCCCACTAAGATGTTTTCTTCTGGAAATGTCAAATAAGTGATTTAGTAGGTGATTCTGATTTACAATCCCACAGCAGCTGCTTACAAGTAGGTTGTGGTCGTTTCCTCAGCACGGAAGCTTTACGGCTTTTACGGCTGTTGATGAAATGTTCCGGTTTCATCTCAGGCGGTCAGGACTGTTCCAAGTGATAAACTGGACAATTGGTCAACTCTGAAAATAATAGTATCTGCAACCTGCTGTCTGGTAGATTGAATGGAGACATGCTGAACATGACTTTCATGTCTCAAATTAACCGTCTCTCTCACTCTGTGTCTCACCAGCCTCGGATGGATCACTATTTTAAGCAGATGGAAAAAATCATCAGAGAGGGGAAGACGTCTTCACGGACAAGGTTCATGTTGCAGGACACCATAGACCTGAGATTGGTGAGTGGGTCTTCGTGATTTTTCTTTCATTTGCACAATTGTAAAGAGTCCAAGAATCAAATTCTTAAACGTAAGATGGATTTTACCAGAGAGATTTATTTCATCGATCTCTCTGATGACCAGGAACATGATACTATATATTCTGGTCCTATTCTGTTTAATGAATATCTACACTGCTGTTGTTAAGGAGTTCTAATGCTTTTTAGAAGGACTGATATAGATAGATACATAGATAATGGCGAAGAAATGTAAGAAAATTCCATAGAAACAACGAACAGGGAAAAATGGTTGAAACCTGAGGAATACGTGATAACTATTGATCTTTAATGAATTCATCAGTGTGTCCCCAGTCATTAGAATATTCCTCTGTGATTGACTGAGCTAAGACATCTGTTTAACACTACAGAATCTGTCTGATTCAGGTTTGAAGTCAT
Source organism: Pleuronectes platessa (assembly GCF_947347685.1). Lineage (NCBI taxonomy): Eukaryota > Metazoa > Chordata > Actinopteri > Pleuronectiformes > Pleuronectidae > Pleuronectes > Pleuronectes platessa. The sequence goes on along the minus strand of NC_070627.1, from coordinate 27,588,667 downwards.
TGTTGTTCTGTACATTTGTTTTTCTTCAGCACAAATGGGTGTCAAGAAGAGCCAACCAGGGTCCAAAGACAATTGATCAGATCCACAAGGAGGCAAAGCTTGAGGAGGAAGAGGAGCAGAGAAAAGTGCAGCAGCAACTGTACTTCAAGGACACCAGGAGACGGCCAGGTCAGGCCTGCAGTCTAAATCCTCTTTAAGGTTTAGAATTACATTGGCATAGCTATAGTGACTTAGGAAGCCAGGCTGTAGACTTCCTGTCCCTATAGCCTGCAGAGATGCTATTGTGCCCAACAGCAGACAGAAAGCCCCCTAGCTCCCTCCCATCTGCTAGCTGACCTATAATATTTCATCTTGTAACGCAGCATGCCACTAAAACATTCAGAAATGTCACTCTGTCTGCCACTTTCACAGCCGTTTGACTCCACTGTATTTCCTGTGAACTAATCTTAAACCTGTATTTCCCTGTTTGTTTCTTGTTTTTTTGTGTGGGTGTGTCTCCACAGATCCAAGGGAGCAGAGGGAGCAGAGGGAGCAGAGAGAGCAGAGACAGCAGAGACAGCAGAGAGAGCAGAGACAGCAGAGAGAGCAGAGACAGCAGAGAGAGCAGAGAGAGCAGAGGGAGCAGAGAGATCCGCAAGTACAGGGAGAGGAGACCTGGAACACTGTGCCCATGAGGAAGAATGGCAGGACCATCGACCCCAACAAGATCCCAAAGATCTCCAAGGTGAGACGAGCTTTCCGAGGCTTCGACACAGATCTTACGATTTTACCTTTTTCTTACCTTCTACTGTGAGGTTTGTACAAATGCACTGCTACAGGAGACATGAAGCTGCTATTTACTTTCTGTCCCTCATAGTTGATTTGCTCATATCTCTACATGGAATCACAAAAACAATGACAAACAATTACCATGTGTTAACTGGTTGTGTTCCATGGAAACTTAAGCCGTTGTCAGGCGTGACCTCCGGGTAAAATCTGGAGAATTGGCTACAGACTTTAAACATTTAAATAACTTAACTAATTTTGATTTAATGATAGTTTGATCTGAGAGATTTGAAATTTGAATTTGAATTAAAGCTGGAACCTAAAGCAGAGTCAGGACTTGTTAAGTTTCTCTTGTATAATCAGAAATATGTAATATTTTATGATTCATACAGATATTGGTAAACAAGTTTCTTAGATTTTCTACTTATTACTGGTAAAAGACTCATAACAGGGGCATTTGTGTCGATTTGTTCCTGCTTCTTCCTCACGCCCACGATTTCACGCCCTCAACTCAGAGTAAATCAATTCAACAATATACATAATGATTTGTATAATGAGTTTAATAATGTAAAACAATTTCAAAATTGTGCTGCAGTTCGACCCCTCACCTCAACCCTCCACCACTCCTCCACAGAACCCAGACATCGACGCCGGGACAACTCACGGAAGGTATGAGATGACAACACTGTCTGATTTGAAAGATCCTGTTGGTGTTAGGTTTCTCTGAAACATGAGGAGAGTGTCTCTGCGATCCTGATATTTATCTCTCCTGCTATCAGGATATTTATAACTCTGATTAACTAGTTTCCATTGACTTAAAAAATAAATCAGTTTTGTTATTAGGGTTTTGTTTCCTCTCTGTTTATGGCAGTGATAATAATTTGTAGTAGTTTCCAAATTGGTTAGAAAGCTTTATGTTCATTTACACTGACATCCTTCCTGACTCTTTGTTTATCCGTTCCCCACCAGTCGTAGCCGTACAGAAAAAAAGTGCAGCAACAAGCCGCTGATCTCTGCACCGAAAGTCACTGAGGTCGAATCTGAGCCAGAGCGTAGCAGAGTCCGAGAGCCTGGTGAGACACACGTTGCTGCCCAACACCGGAGTGACAAGACAATAACACTGACACATTCCCTCTGTGCCATTAATCACACTGTTGTGACTCTGGTTGTTTATTTGCATCGACAGTGAAACCTGAGCCTGTTCAGACGAGAGAGAAACCTGCTCGGTCTGAGGAGGAGATCGAGAGGAAGTGCAAGTCCATCATCGACGAGTTCCTGCACCTTAAAGATTTCAAGGTGCTGAGATCCACTCAACTGATAACTGATTTTTTTTCTTTTCAATTTCATAGAATAAACCTTCTTAAAGGGAAGAATTAAAGTATAAGTCTTGAACATGCGTCTTTGTTTTGTTGCAGGAGGCTGTCCAGTGTGTGGTGGAACTTGATCTGGGCTCTCAGTCTCACATCTTCATACGCGTGGGGGTGGAGTCGACTCTGGAGCGCAGTCAGATCACACGGGACCACTTGGGCCAGCTCCTCTTCCAGCTGGCGCAGAAGGGAATCCTGCCCAAACCCCAGTTCTACAAAGGGTCAGTTCCCCTGCTCAGTTCTACTTAGGGTTGCAAAATTCCGGGAATATTAAAAGCTGGAAACTTTTCATAGGAATATACGGGAATATACGGGAATAAACTGGACATTGTGTGGCTAATTTATACTAACTGTATTTACCTTGTCATATACAGACATAAATATAAACATTTTGTTTTGTCATAGGCTGATTTGAGCCCTGAGGAAACTTTTGGCACTTGACTATATGCTTCTGCATCTTTGTGTCATTCTTAACATAGGTCTTTGCATAGTATTTGCAAATGTACACAGCCTTTCCTTCTACATTGGCTGGGGTGAAATTAAAAGATTTATTTGATGTTGTCCAGCCATTTATCTTCCTGCTAATTATTTTTCAAAACATGTCGATACCAGAATAAGCGAGAATGACGGTCAATTTTCAGTGGTTTTTGGTTTTCTAAAAGACTATGTTGTCGTTCATTTATTTCTTTGGGGAACATGTAAACATTTTCTGCTTCTTAACTTACTGAATTTATATTGACTATGTTTTTCGGAGCGGCTCTTTTTCCTAACCACAACGTCCTTGTGTCTTTTCCCAGGTTTGCAGACACGCTGGAGCAAGCGGACGACATGGCCATCGACGTTCCCCACATCTGGCTGTACCTGGCCGAGCTGCTCAGCCCTGTGCTGAAGGAGGGGGGCTTCTCTATGAGAGAGCTCTTTAGGTACGAGACCACAAATGTGTTGACTGTGATGAACTCTGCTCTAAACTAAGCTGTGTCTGAAGTAAAGATCTGCTCAGACTTTTAAGATTTATTTAAATTTCTTTCATGTTCTGTTTGTTCACAGTGAATTAAGCAAACCTTTGCTTCCTGTGGGAAGAGCTGGGATCTTGATCTCTGAAATACTGCTCATACTATGCAAACAAATGGTAAGAAACACTTCAGTCTGTTCTTCACTCTTTTTTCCGGTTACCTGTTCTCATTATGAAGCAGGTGGATTATAACCAGTGACTCAGCTGTAGATATAATTTAAATACACATAGATTATTGACTTGTATACAATCTATATTGAAATATTTTTACTGTTGCACTGCACTGGAGTTCACTGTAGCATTTTTTTGTATTATTCCTTCAGTGTTATTATAATGATTCTGTTATAATTATTATAAACCAGTAAAATGAAAAATCTCATTGAAATCAACTAGGCTGATTTGATCTTTTGATTTGAAGCAAATATTTTCTAATTCATTAAGTAAGTTTATGAATGAAATATTTCTCCCTGCTGTAAATTAGACGTAATAGAAAAGACATTTCAGAGCATAGGTTTGTGACGTTGTCTGGTCTCGTCTCCACAGGGCCATCGTACTGTGGCTTCTCTGTGGGAAGAATCAGGCCTCAACTGGACTGACCTTCTGCCGGAGGAAGAGGACGTCCAGGCTTTCATCTCACAACAGGTCAGTGATGAAGGTCAACACTCATCAAGACTCAAGAAATATCAATGGAGGGAAACCCTCTGTTACCATCTATCAGCTGTTTGAGAACTTTCTAATGTTTTTTGTTTTGTTTCCACGCCGTCCTTCTCTTCTATACTTCCTCACCATATCAATGTTGTCTCCACTCAAACAGAAACTCCAGTTTCTTCAGCCACAGAGTCCGAGTGTCTCAGAGCACAAACCTGAGCCAGAGGGCAGCAGTGTCCGAGAGCCTGGTGAGACGCACGTCGCTGTCCAACACCGGACAGATAGGACGATAATACTGACACATTCACTCTCTGCCATTAATCACACTGTTGTGACTGTGGTTGTTTATTTCTCATGTTAAAGGAGATATGACCAGATTTTCAGTCCCATGTGTTTCTCATGTGACCAAATCAGCACATTCAATTTAATTAAGATCTGTAACTGTTTGGCCCATTTCACATTACTTATATGTGAAGAACTGTTAAGTGTAAATATTACCTATTGCTGATTGAATTCTGAAGAAATGTATTCATCTGTACTTTTCCTTCTTCCAGATGATGCGCCAAACATGCAGGCTTTGAACAGCCTTGCAGAGTCAGAGACTGAGCTGGAGACAGCCGCCGTTGAGCCTTCTCTCATGCCCCCCGCTTCACTACAGCCCCAAGCCTCTAGTCCTGCTTACAGAGAGGCCTCCTCTGAAACTTTGCCTGCTGACACCACTCCTCAACAGAACCCCAAATTCGACGCCGGGACAACTCTGGGAAGGTATGAGATGACAACGCTGTCTGATTTGAAAGATCCTGTTGGTGTTAGGTTTCTCTGAAACATGAGGAGAGTCTCTGTGATTCTGATATTTATCTCTCCTGCTAGCAGGATATTTATAACTCTGATTAACTAGTTTCCTTTGACTTAAAAAATCTGTTTTGTTATTAGGGTTTTATTTCGCTTCTGTTTAGGTCACTGTTAATAATTTGGGTTTTTTTCCAAATTGGTTGAAAAGCTTGATATTCAGAGTTTCTCATTTACACTGACATCCTTCCTGACTCTTTGTTTATTCGTCCCCCACCACTCGTAGCCGTACAGGCAGGAAGCGCAGGAAGAACAGAAAGCGCAGCGCAAAGCCGCTGAGCTCTGCACCGTCTCAGCCGGATCTGTACACCAGGGGAAGCAGCTCAAAGGAGCTGCTGGAGCGTCCAACCCCGGAGGAGCCGCCAAGAGACAGCGAGCCAGAGGGAGCTGTGCCTAGGAGACCGAATGTCTCAGAGGACGAATCTGAGCCAGAGGGCAGCAGTGTCCGAGAGCCTGGTGAGACGCACGTCACTGTCCATCACCGGACAGACAGGACGATAATACTGACACATTCACTCTCTGCCATTAATCACACTGTTGTGACTGTGGTTGTTTATTTCTCATGTTAAAGGAGATATGACCAGTCAAAGTCAGATTACCCCTAAATAATCATCTTGGAAAGCCCATATCTCCATTAATTAGGATCTGTGATATGACAAATTTCAGTCCCATGTGTTTCTCATGTGACCAAATCAGCACATTCAATTTAATTAAGATCTGTAACTGTTTGGCCCATTTCACATTACTTATATGTGAACAACTGTTATGTGTAAATATTACCTATTGCTGATTGAATTCTGAAGACATGTATTCATCTGTACTTTTCCTTCTTCCAGAGGATGCGCCAAACCGGCAGGCCAACCCACCTGAAGCGGCCAACTCAAGTGAGCGTCTCTCAGCCAAGGAACCAGCCTCTTCTCACTTTTCCTCAGTCGAGGAGCTGAAACCCTCTTTGGTGCCACCTCAGACTCTGAACACAGACAAGCCTCTCTTAGACGCCCCTGGAACTCTGGCTGCCTTGTCTGGAGCAGCCCCCTTGGCTTTGAACAGCCTTGCAGAGTCAGAGACTGAGCTGGAGACAGCCGCCGTTGAGCCTTCTCTCATGCCCCCCCCTTCACTACAGCCCCAAGCCTCTAGCCCTGCTTACAAAGAGGCCGCATCTGAAACTTTGCCTGCTGACCCCACTCCTCAACAGAACCCAGACATCGAAGCCAGGACAACTCTGGGAAGGTATGAGATGACAACGCTGTCTGATTTGAAAGATCCTGTTGGTGTTAGGTTTCTCTGAAACATGAGGAGAGTGTCTGTGATTCTGATATTTATCTCTCCTGCTAGCAGGATATTTATAACTCTGATTAACTAGTTTCCATTGACTTAAAAAATCAGTTTTGTTATTAGGGTTTTATTTCGCTTCTGTTTAGGTCACTGATAATAATTTGTAGTATTTTCCAAATTAGTTGAAAAGCTTGATATTCAGAGTTTCTCATTTACATTGACATCCTTCCTGACTCTTTGTTTATTGGTCCCCCACCACTCGTAGCCGTACAGGCAGGAAGCGCAGGAAGAACAGAAAGCGCAGCGCAAAGCCGCTGAGCTCTGCACCGTCTCAGCCGGATCTGTACACCAGGGGAAGCAGCTCAAAGGAGCTGCTGGAGCGTCCAACCCCGGAGGAGCCGCCAAGAGACAGCGAGCCAGAGGGAGCTGTGCCTAGGAGACCGAATGTCTCAGAGCACAAATCTGAGCCAGAGGGCAGCAGTGTCTCTAGTCCTGCTTACAGAGAGGCCGCCTCTGAAACTTTGCCTGCTGACACCACTCCTCAACAGGACCCCAACTTCGAAGCCGAATGTGTGAAGGTATGAAAAGTGAAATCAACCAGTCTCTGCGAGTTAGTAGTAAAAATCTTGAAGGGCAGACAGAGTGGGGCTAAGTTACACCTCGTTGTAAAGTAACTGAATATAATTATATTTCGGACCTTGAAGCTAATGTTGGTCCACGACTGTTGGTAAGATCTCATCAATACAATTCCTGGATCCACCTGTGCTCCAAAATGTTACGGTTTCCTCCCTGGGTCCACAAATATTCATGGAAATCATTTCAGTAGCTTTTGATGAATCCTGCTGACAAACTGACTAAACAAATGAAAACATAAGCTCCAGTTCTAGACCAGAAATACGTTAGTTACACATCTACATACTTTGAACTCTGTGTTTACTGCTCTTCAGTGTCATCACTTCTGAGCTGATTCTTGTGAATTTGACAGACGCTGTGTTTTTACTCCTCCTCCTCCTCTGATCTCTCTGTTTCTCAGGAGAACCTGGCTGAATCTCACCTGAGCTCGTCTCCCTACCTGAGGGCGTTGATGACGGCTGTCTGTAAGGCAGCAGTGAAAGGTAAGCTCTCCACCAGCCGGAGCAAAGACTCCTCTGCTCAAATCGCACCGCTGATTACAATATGTATTCTCTTGCCGAGCGAATGAAATTAATCTGCCTCCTTCTTCACTGTGCAGATAACACCAACTGTCGAGTGCACACGGCCCTCATTCAAAAGAGATTACCTGTATTGCTCCAGTACCGGAACTCAGAGAGTGAGCGACAGCTGCATGCTCTTCAGGAACTTCAGTCGCTGATCGTCGCCCTCGATCATCCTCCAAGTAAGTTCTGCGTCAGAGTTCACTCCAAATGAAACTCACACATCATCCCTTTTCTTTGTTTCTTAAGAATAAACTGTGTAACAAGTTCTCAGTTGTGATCCAACCAGTGGAACAGTTCAATCTCACTACAAGGTCCATTTAGTAGCTTTTCTGGAGCTTTAGTTCTTGTCACATGATTCTCATCAGCAGAAGAACTTCGCCTTGTTATATGGAATTGGAGATTTTCATATTTCCGTCTATTTTTTAAGGACATTTGAAAAGTTTGGATTAAAACATTGAATCTCAAATTTTTTCTGCACTGACATTAACTTGATTCGTTCATTTGAGGAACATCACTCCAAATAACTTTTGCTAAACACAATGCCGTCTTTAGTTATTTCTAATACATCAATTTTTGGTTTCTTATCTAGATACAAATCCCATTACTTGAATTGATAACATTAGGAATTGGTCTCACCTCACGGAAAAATGAGATTTATTTCAGTTTCGTCACAGCTGAAACGATGACTGACATGTATTTGTTCTCCAGACCTCCTCAAGATATTCTTCGAGTGTATGTACGACGAGGACGCATTCTGCAAGTCGGGGACGAGAAAAGACCCGGCCAATCAGCTGGATAAGGGCGTGGCCCTGACGACCGTCACAGCCTTCTTCACCTGGCTGCGGGAGGCGGAGGAGGAGTCGGAAGACAATTGACAAGTTTGGATTCCAAACTCGTCAATTTGGAATTTTTCTTTTTCTTTTGCAACGTTCCGCACTTTTTAATTTATTAATAATAAAAGGAAGTTAAAAATGCTCGTTCTCATGATTAGTTCTTTCCATGGTTTGGTGCTTAAAGGGCATACGACTCAGTGTGTGTGTGTGTGTGTCTGTGTGTGATGAACTGAGACAGTTGTGTTGTGTTGGAAGTTGCCGTAGCATCGTCAGAAGACCTGTGTGATCAGACCAGGAGAAGCAGCTGAGCGATGAGCTGCCGGCTCCTCAGGATCAACGACACAGGCTCCACTCGTTTGGTCTGTTTAGTCATCGCAGCCCAAACAATCAAACAGCACCGTGTCTTTGAAAGTGTCTCAGCAGCTTGTCGCCTCATATATTTCTTATTTGTACCATCTTTTGTATGTGTGTATCTAGATTTTGTGTTTATGAAGCCATGACATGTTTGAGTGTTGTCCGGCATAATGTGGTCACGTGACCACCAGATCGCCCAAAACACACCCACTGTGAACATGGATACCGGAGACGTATTGGTTAACTGATGATTCAATTTATTGGCAATTATTTAGGTAATGTCCAAGCAATAATCTTGCACTGTTAAATATGACTGTATATAATTGTTTGACAGGTATTTTCAAGAACTGAAGATTAGACACAAAACCTTGAAATATTCACTGTACAGTTAAATACAACAAAAGTGGTAAAAGGCTGAAATATGAAAATATTGTACAAATGTTTTATATTATCACTGTTGCTTTTTCTCAGTGAAGGTTAAACGCGCATGTTTCAGGATATGAGTTCTCTGCTCTGTGTGCGTGTTCTTAAGGGGTTTGTTTTTTTACTCTTGAAACAAGTGACTTATGTTGGCAGATACAAAACGGTTGTCTACCACTGCTGATCACAAGAAGTTGTTTTGTTGTGTCATCATTAGACAGAGGTTCCCAGATGTTTGTTCCACTTTATTTCCCATGAAGGTTTTCTTTTATCGGTTTTTACTGGAGTTGAAAGTCTATATTCACAGTTTTTTAAGTTCAATATGTTGGTCTACCCATGGCTGGATTACCAACTGAGCAAAGTGGGAAACTAACACAAGGATCCCAAAAGCCAAAGTTTTTCCCTCCATGTCATCACTACATAATTTAATTCATTGAAGGTTTCTTTCCAGTTTGCACCAGTGAAGAAGAATATCATCTATGTAAGATCTTCCATAAACCATTTAATGGTGATATGTTTTTAAACTAGTTTTAAGACTAATATTGTTTCAGTTAATGTTTGTGTTGATTTTATTTTATCAAATTGCTTCAATTGTTTCTCTGTGACAAGAAGTTAAGCACTCACGGAACCTCAGGCACAGTTGTATTAGTAACCAGCCAGTTTCAGTTAGTTATAGTTAGTTAGTTAAATAGTTTAAACTTGTCAACAAGCTGTCAAAAAACAAAATCCAAGAAAACTGAGAAACCAGCTAATAATCAGATTGAAGAAACAACGGATTCTTTCCTTTTAACAAAGACCTTTATTCACCGATCATTGTCTACGAATTGATTCATCATCTAATCAGGGAGCTGGTTGGTTTCTGTTTGTCTAAGGAAATCAGTTAATGATTCTTCTATTGTAACAGATGAGGCCTCTCAGACTTCACCAAGGTAAATTAGCTTGTATAGTTTTGGTGAAGAACTCCAGCTCCCATGAGTCTTAGCAGACAGGCATCCTATCAAAATGTATCAGAGGTAGATAGTTTCAGGGTTCAAAGGTCTTCATTATCTTCATATTCAATTACAATGAACCTGAAGGATGCTTCTCTCTCCAAGATATCTACAGTGCCTTGCATAAGTATTCACCCCCTTTGGACTTTTCTACATTTTAACGACCAATTGCATTCACAAGTCACATTTGCAAGTCACATAATTAGTAAATAGGGTCCACCTGTCTGCAATTTAATCTCAGTATAAATACACCTGTTCTGTGATGGACTCAGAGTTTGTTGGAGATCATTACTGAACAAACAGCATCATGAAGACCAAGGAGCTCACCAAACAGGTCAGGGATAAAGTTGTGGAGAAATATGAAGCAGGGTTAGGTTATAAAAAAATATCCAGAGCTTTGAACATCTCTCTGAGCACCATAAAATCCATCATAAGAAAATGGAAAGAATATGGCACAACCGCAAACCTACCAAGAGGAGGCCGTCCACCCAAACTGAAGAGTCGGACAAGGAGAAAATTAATCAGAGAAGCAACCAGGAGGCCCATGGTTACTCTGGAGGAGTTGCAGAGATCCACAGCTGAGGTGGGAGAATCTGTCCACAGGACAACTATTAGTCGTCTACTCCACAAATCTGGCCTTTATGGAAGAGTGGCAAGAAGAAAGCCATTGTTGAAAGGGATCCATAAAAAATCCCGTTTGGAGTTTGCCAGAAGCCATGTGGGAGACACAGCAAACATGTGGAAGAAGGTGCTCTGGTCAGATGAGACCAAAATTGAACTTTTTGGCCTCAATGCAAAACGCTATGTGTGGCGAAAACCCAACACTGCCCATCACCCTGAGCACACCATCCCAACAGTGAAACATGGTGGTGGTAGCATCATGCTGTGGGGATGCTTCTCTTCAGCAGGTACAGGGAAACTGGTCAGAATAGAGGGAAAGATGGATGGAGCCAAATACAGGGAAATCCTTGAAGAAAATCTGATGCAGTCTGCAAAAGACTTGAGACTGGGGCGGAGGTTCATCTTCCAGCAGGACAATGACCCTAAACATACAGCCAGAGCTACAAAGGAATGGTTTGGATTAAAGAATGTTAATGTCTTAAAATGGCCCAGTCAAAGCCCAGACCTCAATCCAATAGAGAATCTATGGCAAGACTTGAAGATTGCGGTTCACAGACGGTCTCCATCCAATCTGACTGAGCTTCATCTTTTTTGCCAAGAAGAATGGACAAACCTTTCCATCTCTAGATGTGCAAAGCTGGTAGAGACATACCCCAAAAGACTTGCAGCTGTAATTGCAGCGAAAGGGGGTTCTACCAAGTATTGACACAGGGGGGTGAATACTTATGCACCCAACATGTGACGCTCAGTCATTTATGTTTATGGTTTTCTATTTCCTGTTTTATTTTGTAGCCCCGCTGTCACTGTCTTGTTTCAGCTTCTCACTTCCTGTCGTTAATTGTCTTCTCAATCCTCATGTGTTTCACCTGGTGTAATTGCCCCAGCCTTCCTGCTGTGTATTTAAGCCTCTGTTTCCCTTTGTCTGGTGTCGGGTTGTACTAGTTGTTTTCTCCCCACGTCGTGAGAAATGGTTTGTTTGGTCCTGCTGTTTCGTCCAGCTTCTCCTGCTTCCTCGTTCCTTGTTTTCAGTGCGCCTTGTCGCCAGTGTTACTTTTGTTAGTGTTCTTGTTTTGTTTTTGTCTTGTTTAAACCCTTTTATTATATTAAATACCTTTTTGTTTGTAACCTCTGCATCCTGGGTCCATCTCCTCCTTCAAACCGTAACAGAACAAACCGACCAAACTATGGACTCAGCAGAGGTTAGTTTTTTTAGTTTTCTTTTCTCTAACCCGTATTACGGAACCCGCCTGGCTTTTGGTGGACCCCGCAGCCTTCAGCAGAGGTCTGCAGTTGGTGGCAGAGGTGAGAGGACTAACCTCGCACCCGTAAAGCCAGCTCGCAGGCACCATCCCCCAGCCGTAGTCCTCTACGCTGGAAGCGACGGGGTTTTTTGGGGACCCCCCAATCTCAAGGGGTTTCCTCTGGCTGATTGCGGACGTGAGAGAGGGGGGATCCACAGCCGAAGCAGGGACCAGCATGCTCACAGGGACCAGCCACCTACAGTCCCGACTGGGTCGCAGGTTCCAGCTCCACGCCGGAGGCTCCCAGCTGATGTCTCTCGTTCACCGATGTCAGTGGTCCTCGCAGCGGCGTCTGCTGCTGCACCGGCTCCAGTCCCAGCTCCACGCCGGAGGCCCCCAGCTGATGTCTCTCATTCTTCGACGTCAGTGGTCCTCTCAGCGGCGTCAGCTCCGCACCTAGCTCCAGTGCCTGCTCCGCGCCGGAGGCTCTCGGCTGACGTCCTCCGTGTTTCGGCGTCGGAGATCCTCGCGGTGCCAGCTCCGCACCCAGCTCCTGTGCCTGCTCCGCGCCGGAGGCTCTCGACTGACGTCCTCTGTCTTTCGGCGTCGGAGATCCTCACGGTGCCAGCTCCGCACCCAGCTCCTGTGCCTGCTCCGCGCCGGAGGCTCTCGGCTGACGTCCTCCGTGTTTCGGCGTCGTAGATCCTCGCGGTGCCAGCTCCGCGCCGGAGGCTCCAAGCTGATTTCTCTCGTTCACCGACGTCAGTGGTCCTCTCAGCGGCGTCTGCTCCAGCATCGGCTCCAGTCCCTGCTCCGCGCCGGAGGCTTCCAGCTGATGTCTCTCGTTCTCCGACGTCAGTGGTCCTCACAGCGGCGTCTACTCCCGCACCTGCTCCGGTCCCAGCTCCACGCCGGAGGCTTCCAGCTGATGTCTCTCGTTCTCTGACGTCAGTGGTCCTCACAGCGGCGTCTGCTCCAGCATCGGCTCCAGTGCCTGCTCCACGCCGGAGGCTCTCTGCTGACGTCCTCTGTGTTTCGGCGTCGGAGATCCTCGCGGTGCCAGCTCTGCACCCAGCTCCGCACCCAGCTTCGGTCCCTGCTCCCGTGCCTGCTCCGCGCCGGAGGCTCTCGGCTGACGTCCTCTGTGTTTCGGCGTCGGAGATCCTCGCGGTGCCAGCTCTGCACCCAGCTCCGGTCCCTGCTCCTGTGCCTGCTCTGCGCCGGAGGCTCTCGGCTGACGTCCTCTGTGTTTCGGCGTCGGAGATCCTCGCGGTGCTAGCTCCGCACCCTGCTCCCGTGCCTGCTCCGCGCCGGAGGCTCTCGGCTGACGTCCTCTGTGTTTCGGCGTCGGAGATCCTCGCGGTGCCAGCTCCGCACCCAGCTCCGGTCCCTGCTCCCGTGCCTGCTCCGCGCCGGAGGCTCTCGACTGACGTCCTCTGTGTTTCGGCGTCGGAGATCCTCGCTGTGCCGGCTCCGCACACAGCACCTGTGCCTGCTCCGTGCCAGAGGCTCTCGGCAGACGTCCCCTGTGTTTCGGCGTCGGAGATCCTCGCGGTGCCAGCTCCAGTTCTTGCCCCACGTCCAGGGTTGAGGTCGGAGCTCTTGCCCTCTACCCCTGACTGGTCTTCGGTCCACCTGCCCGTGGAGCCCCCGTGCTGGTCTCTGGACCGCCCTCCTGAGCCTCAGAACTCTGTCCCGGAGCGGCCAAGGCGCCGCCCTCCTGGGGAGCTCCCATGTTTGGCTCCTGACCGGCCTCCAGGTCGTCCAGCGGAGCCTCAGAACTCTGTCCCGGAGCGGCCAAGGCGCCGCCCTCCTGAGGAGCTCCCGTGTTTGGCTCCTGACCGGCCTCCAGGTCGTCCAGCGGAGCCCTTGAACTCTGTCCCGGAGCGGCCAAGGCGCCGCCCTCCTGAGGAGCTCCCGTGTTTGGCTCCTGACCGGCCTCCAGGTCGTCCAGCTGAGCCCTTGAACTCTTTCCCTGAGCGGCCACGGCACCGCCCCCAAGAGCCTCAGAACTCTGCTCTTGTGCGGCCACGGCGCCGTCCTCCCGAGCCTCTGCGCTCAGCCCCGAAGCGGCCACGGAGCCGTCGGGTTGAGACTATGTACTTTGTCCCTGACCGGCCTCCGGGCCGTCCTCCTGAGGAGCCCCCGTGTTGCGTTCCTGTTTGGCCTCGGGGCCGTCCACCTGAGATATTATGCCAGGTTCCGAAGCGGGCACGGAGCCGTCGGTCCGAGAACCTGGGCACGTCCCGGAGTCCCTCCTCCGGTTCCCCCCTCCTCCCTCCTGATTCGGTGCTCGTTATGGACCGTCTGGGATCCGGTCCTTGAGGGGGGGGTACTGTGACGCTCAGTCATTTATGTTTATGGTTTTCTATTTCCTGTTTTATTTTGTAGCCCCGCTGTCACTGTCTTGTTTCAGCTTCTCACTTCCTGTCGTTAATTGTCTTCTCAATCCTCATGTGTTTCACCTGGTGTAATTGCCCCGGCCTTCCTGCTGTGTATTTAAGCCTCTGTTTCCCTTTGTCTGGTGTCGGGTTGTACTAGTTGTTTTCTCCCCACGTCGTGAGAAATGGTTTGTTTGGTCCTGCTGTTTCGTCCAGCTTCTCCTGCTTCCTCGTTCCTTGTTTTCAGTGCGCCTTGTCGCCAGTGTTACTTTTGTTAGTGTTCTTGTTTTGTTTTTGTCTTGTTTAAACCCTTTTATTATATTAAATACCTTTTTGTTTGTAACCTCTGCATCCTGGGTCCATCTCCTCCTTCAAACCGTAACACAACAGATGTCAACTTTTTTGTTCTCGTTATTGTTTGTGTCACAATAAAATTTATTTTGCACCTTCAAAGTACTATGCATGTTTTGTTGATCAAACGGGAAAAAGTTTTTTTAAGTCTATTTGAATTCCAGTTAGTAACAGTATATAATGGGAAAAAGTCCAAGGGGGGTGAATACTTATGCAAGGCACTGTATTATTATTTTTTTCTCTTCCCCTCCAGTGTGTTGACAACTGTTTTCATTTCTAAATATCTGTGTACTTCTTATTAACCTTTCTTTTTACATTTTTTTTATATACATATATATATATTATTATTTTTTATTTATTTATTTATTTTTTATACACAACGCAAGTACATTTCATGGTCAAGAGTTGTTTTAATTAACAATGGATGATTTTTCTAGTCCTATTCTGCCAAAAGGTAGAGGTGCATGGATAAGTGCTATTAATAACAGTAGGGATGTGGGACACTCAACAGCAATGCCGGATGGCTATGCAGATACTGGGTTAGGTCAGATCCCAAGTTATACTCCCACTAGTGGGCCTACAGGGGGGGGTCCACATACTTCCACTCCTGGCAGTGATGTTGATGCCATTCACCATCTCACAGACATGGTAGGACAGTTAGGAGCTCAGATTGGTGAGTCTATTGTAGCAAAGCTGATGTCGGCTGGTGTTGTAAGCTTAAATAGTGGTAATCATACTGCTCCTATGACTGAGAACAGACCTAGTGACACTACCAGACATGATGTTCCACAAGTGACTGTACGTGTTAAGCCTGACAGAGAACCACAGACTTTCAGAGGTGACAGCACTGACAAAAACTCAGTCCAGGACTGGATTGACATGACTAAGACTTACCTCAGAAAGCAAGATGTTCCAATACAAGACCAGGCAGAGAAAATTATAAGTCACTTAATGGGCAAGGCCAGGGATGTTGTGAAAATCGCCCTACGCAGTAACCCAGCTCTTGACGTACGACAGAAACCAGAACTGGTGTATGACATTCTTCTCCAGTATTTTAGTGATGCTTCGTCATGTCTTCCTCTGGCAGACTTTTACGCCACTCTGCCAAAGCACAAAGAGAACCCAGTCGATTACTGGATAAGACTGAATAAGGCAGCAGATCAAGCCAATGAGGGCCTGCGCAGGCAAGGGAAGCAGACGGAGGACATGGCTGATGAAGTGGCCCTGATGTTTGTCAATCATTGTCCAGACCCAGAGCTCACGAGCATCCTCAAGTGTAAACCAGTCCACGAGTGGAACTCGCGTGATGTTCAGCTGAGGATTGATGACTATCAGAGGGAGTTGAGAGCTAGTAGCAGAACCACCAGTGCTAGTCAGCTAAAAAGCCACACTGCCTCTGTAGCTCCTGAGCAATCCACATCAGCAGTGTCCGAGCAGCATCACACCCTTTGCCCCTCTTCAGCGTCGGAAACAATTCAAGGTGAATCCCGTCCGGCTCAGAATTATGCCCCTGTGCCAGCTGTGGCACAAAATCTACAACAGTCAGAAGATAGGCTCCTCACTCGCGTAGCGGACATGTTTCAGGAGATGATGGAGAGAATGCAGCAGAGCAGTATTAACTGCCCGACTCGAGGAAGTAAGTTTCAATATAACCCTCGCGACAGACGTTCCAGAGAGGCGTTTTGCAGAGTGTGTAACGACTCTAGCCACACCACCACTTCGCACTGCATGGCCGAGAGACTGTGTTTTGGCTGCTACGCCCCTGGCCACACCCGACCAAATTGTCCTGTCAAAAGCTCCTCCCCTCCTCACGATGAGGGAAACTAACTGGCCTGTATTTGGAGGGAGGCAGTACAGGTTTCACCAAAAACTTCCAAACTGAAGATATGTCTGATGCTGAGACTGTTTACATATCTGCGAAAGACTCATGTAATAACTCTACAGTTGTTTATCAAAATATTCACAGAATTGGCAATAGTGACAGTCTTTTCTACACACCTGCAGTGGTGAATGGATTAGTGATAGGTGGTATGTTGGACAGTGGTTCTATGGCCTGCAGTATTTATGAAAAGGCTGAGATGAAACTGAGAAATGCTGGGTCAATTACAGATCAGACGTGTGTTGACGTGAATGTAGTCCTTGTTGGTTGCGGCGGGCTTCGTGTTAAACCCAAATGTGCTTTTGATATGGAGATGGAAGTGTATGGCTGTAGGATGTTGGTTCCCACACTAGTTGTTCCAGGACAGCATGACGAGTTGATCATAGGAACTAATGTCATAAAACACGTCATGCATCAGTCTAAGCAGCGTGAATTATATTGGGACACAGTGTCTGGTCCCTGCTCAACCATTGACTCAGAAACGGTAAATTTCCTGTCTATGCTCTCTGGTGTGAACCCTTGGAAAGGGGATGCAGTTCCTGACAAAGTTGGAACGGTGAGGTGTAACTCAGCCACATGTCTCGAGCCTGGTCGGGAATATCTCATCTGGGGAAAATTGCAGAAAAACACTGTTGTTTCACCTGGCAGTGCTGTCATGTCAGAGCCTACGTCATCACGATCAATTCCTAGAGGCATTATGGTTGCGAGCCTTGTAACTACACTCTGGGGAGACAGATGGGTCCCACTCAAGCTAGTCAACACAAGCAAGTCTATAGTGCTGAGGCGCAACGCAAAACTGGCTGACATCTTCTCCTGTGTAGCACTTGAGGATATGGATGTTGCTGATAGCCCTGAGTTTGCCCTCCCCAGTTACACTCAGTCAACTGTGCCACTTGCTCCTGAAGCATATTCTGTCAAAGACCGGCTCATGTCAGTTAGACTCAGTAATGTTGACATTGAGTCATGTGAGGTGTCAGCGGATTGCAAGAGAAAAATTACCGATCTTGTCTTGCAGTGTGAGGACATATTTTCAAAACACCGCCTAGACTGTGGTGAGGCGAAAGGTTTTGTTCACCGTATATACCTGTCCGACAACAGACCATTTAGACTCCCATACAGAAGAGTGCCCCCTGGTCAATACCAGAAACTTCGCCAAGTGTTGAACGAGATGGAGGAGAAAGAAATCATTAGAAAGTCATCCAGTGAATATGCATCGCCTCTGGTGCTTGTGTGGAAGAAGAACGGAGATCTCCGCATCTGTACAGACTTTCGGTGGTTGAATAGGAGAACCCTGAAGGACGCCCACCCTCTTCCTCATCAAGGGGACTGTTTGGGAGCGCTTGGAGGCAACTGCCTGTTCAGTACAATGGATCTGACCTCCGGCTTTTACAACATGCCCCTTCACGAGGATGATAGGAAGTATTCTGCTTTCACCACACCCATGGGCCTGTTCGAATACAACCGTTTGCCACAAGGTCTCTGTAACAGCCCAGGGAGCTTCATGCGCATGATGACCAGAATCTTTGGTGACCAAAATTATCTGAGTCTGCTGTGCTACTTGGATGATCTGCTGGTGTTTGCACCCGACGAGAAGACTGCCTTGCAACGGCTGGAGCTGGTGTTTAGTAGGTTGCGTGGTCATAACCTAAAGTTGTCCCCTAAGAAATGCTTCTTCCTCAGGAGATCCGTAAAATTTCTTGGTCACATTATAGACGAGAATGGCGTTTCAACAGACCCATCTAAGGTTGACAGCATCACAAGCATGACGAGCAAAGACTTGATGGAGCCTGATGGCAAGACACCTTCTCAGAAGAGAATTAGGTCCTTTTTAGGGATGGTGAATTACTACCAACACTTTGTGCCCAGGTTCTCCGCCATCGCCAAGCCGCTTTTTGATCTGCTGAAAGGTGGAAAAAGGAAAGGCAAACAGCTCAAGATCAAATTGTCAAGTAGGAAGCTACATGAAACTGACTGGACTAGAGAGCAGGACCGAGCTTTTGAAGACCTGAAGGCCTTGCTAGTTGGAAGTGTCGCCTTGGCCCACCCTGACTTCACCCGACCCTTCATGCTGTCGACTGATGCATCACTGGATGGCTTGGGAGCTGTGTTGTCCCAAATCCAGGAAGGCGATACGCGTGCCAGACCCATTGCTTTTGCCAGTAAGTCATTGTCTCAGTCCCAAAAGAACTATCCAGCCCACCGGTTAGAGTTTCTCGCTTTGAAATGGTCAGTTTGTGACAAATTCAGTCACTGGCTAAAAGGCCACAAATTCACAGTTTGGACAGACAACAACCCGCTGACTCACATCCTGACTAAGCCGAAACTAGACTGTTGTGAGCAACGCTGGGTAGCAAAGCTGGCTAGTTATGAATTTGATATTAAGTACGTCCCGGGTCGGCAGAACATTGTAGCTGATGCTCTTAGCCGTATACCATTTGTCAGAGAGGATGTTGGTCACAGACTGCTTGCTGAGCCTTACGAAGGTCTTCTTAACGAGGTCTCAAATGTGTCTAGTGCTTCTGTTCAGAGAGCCTTCAAATCTTCCAGTGGTCACCATACATCCCATTTGGATAGGAATGACATTCAGTCCACGTGCACTCCAGTTCATATGCAAGTTCAGTCTGTTGTGATGGAGGATGTGTCTGCCGTGCTGCAGTCACACATTGAGTGGGACACATGTTCAAGGGTCCGTGCAGCTGAAGTGTTGCAGCATCTACCTCAGTTGATTCCGCCTGGGCTGGACGCCTTACCTGCTTACACCGAGAAAGAACTTCGCGATAAACAGTTGGAGGATGAGGCCCTCTCCCGTGTTTTGTTCTATGTTGAGAGGCATCGGAGGCCTTCCAGAAGAGAAATGTTTAAAGAGTCTGTCTCTGTTACAAGGTACTTGAAGCATTGGGCAGGGGCAGCCGGCCAATAGAGAAAAAAAAAAAAAAGATAATATGCCTAATATTTTTTTTTAATAATATATCATATGTATATCTTTTTTAGTGATAATGATGCTAACCAATACATTTTGTAAAAAATTAAGATAGCCTGTTTTCCTCTGAGCAGTTGTGTTTCATACCAACCGAGCGCTATGGGCGATTTCAGCCTGGCTGGAAATCGCCCCCAGCGCTCTCATTGACTTTCATGTAAAAGCTTTTTTTTTCAAACTGCAAGCCCTGCAATGCATTCTCTATGGGTTCCGGGAGTGCTTGCACTAACGTGATTCCGTCATATCATACGTACACTACAGTGAACGTCACGTGGTGCTTTGCTGCCGCCGCAGTCACATTCACGATCGTCATGGCGAATATTACAGCTATTACAACTCCATCATTTCATTTAGAGAATTACCATTTAGTCGTCGAAGCAATCAGGAAAAATTGGCTGTTAAACAATTAGGACCACCCTGACCAAATTTAAATATAAAACAAATATCAAAGAAAGGAGGCAAGTCGTACACCAGGGGATTTTCGCGGTGCTGGTACGAGAGGAAAAACTGGCTAGCAGGATGCGAGCTAGCCAACGGACTCTTCTGCTACCCCTGCGTCCTCATCCACCCTGATGGCTGCACCACGGAAACACCTTGGACTACAACAGGTTTCAAAGATATGCATCATCTGTCCGAAAAAATAAAAAAGCATGAAACATCGAGGATCCACATTGACAGCTGCTTAAAACTGTCAGCGTTTGGGAGCGTCAACATTGCTACGCAGTTGGACGATGGCTACAGGCTAGCACTGCGTCGGCACAATGATGAGGTGGGAAAAAATCGCCACATTCTGGGCCGCCTGATCGACGGTGTTAAGTTCTGCGGTGTATTCGAGTTGGCCTTGCGAGGCCGAGACGAGAGCGAGGGATCCAGCAACCCCGGAATTTTTCGAGGATTGGTACAGTTAATTGCATCCCTAGATGAAGTTTTTGAGGAGCATTTAAAAACGGCCACCGTCTTTAAAGGCACATCCAAGACCGTCCAAAATGAGCTGCTCGACTGCATGGCAGCTGTCATTAGGGCACGCATTACGGAGGAGGTGAAGTCGGCCAGCTTCGTTGCGATACAAGCTGACGAAACAACGGACGTCTCGACTCAGACTCAGATGGTCATGGTATTGCGATACATTGATGGGAGCCATGCTGTTCAAGAGCGTTTTTTTGAGTTTGTCCCCCTCTCGTCTTCAACGGCTGACTCGATTGCCACTGCTATTATGGAGAGACTGAACAGTCTATTCACCGAGGAAGAGAGGGGTAAACTCATCGCGCAAGCATATGACGGGGCCAATGTGATGAGAGGAGAGAAGGCTGGTGTGCAGCAAAAAGTGCGAGATCATTACAAAAATGCACATTATTTACATTGCTATGCACACCAGCTGAATTTGATCATGCAGCAAGCCACTTCTCAGGTCCCAGCAGTGAGGGTTTTTTTCTCGGATCTGAATGGCATTTCTAGCTTTTTTAGTCGGTCACCCAAACGCACCACCATCCTCGACCAGGTTGTTGCACGGAGGCTGCCAAGAGCATCGGCCACAAGATGGAACTTCAACAGCAGGGTCGTGAACACAGTCTATGAGAACCTAGATGACCTCATAGAGTGTTTTGAAGCCATCAGCACAGATGGCTCATTTGACTGCACCACAGTGAGGGAGGCATCTGGCTACCTGAGGATGCTGCAGGACGATGACTTCAAGTTTTTCCTGCATCTATTTCATCAAATCATGCCTCACGTTGACATTATGTACCAACAGCTGCAGAAGAAGGACATTGATGCAGTCTTCATCAAACGTGCTCTGCAGAGCTTCACAAGCAGTGTTCAAGCCATACGGTAAGATAAGTTACACTTTATTGTCACCATGGGGAAATTTGTCTTGGGCACAGTGAATGATTGATTCATTAAAAACTATTAACTATAACTATTGCACTAGAACTTGGGAATAAGGTGCAGGTGCTAAAGTATGAGTGCTAAAGTTAAGTACTTACCTATTTATTGCACATTATTCTATTGCACGTTCTATTGCATCAGCTTAATGGAGGCCAGAACAAATGATCATTTTAAGCGATTTGATTTGCATCTTAATACACATTCTTCTGCCTGATGGCAGCGTTTCATATTCAGGGAAACTATATTATTTGCCTTTTTCCTAACTGCCTTTTAATATAGGCTCTGTAATGGCTCGTATAGGATATCTTAAAACAGGACAAAACATACTATTATTACTGGTTTTCTAAGACAGGAACTGTAGGTAATTGCATTGACATACTGTATACGTTCATATACTAACACACACTCTCCTTGTCTGTCTGTTTCAGGGACCAGAGCTCATCTCCAGAGCAGCAGCAAGTAGCAGCAGGAACTACAGGAAAAAGGAGGGCCTTGGGAGAGCAAGACAAGCAGAGGCTGTCTAAGGAGGTAGATGATTTTGTAGTTTTGTTTGTTTATTTTCTTTTTTTGTTCTATTTTTCTCTCACTTCACTTCATTGCATACCTTACTGTATTGTATTCTAAAGTCATGCAGACCTCCTTTTTAAGGCCTCTGGAACCTAGTGTTAAAAAATCACCCCTTCTGTATTTACAGTTACATTCAAGGATGGATGGTGGCAGTGTTTTTAACTCATAGTGTACTTCCAATTTGTGATATACTCTCTTTATTTTGACAGGTCTGTGACACCATCTTGGGCCATGCAAACGAGAGGTTCTCTTTCACAAGCCACCTTGTGAGTGCAACGCTGCTACAAGGAGACCTGTTTGAGCAGTACTGCCATGTGTTCCCTGATGAGGCTCTGAACACCACTGCCAAGGCATACCCCATGCTGAATAAGGCGAAGCTCAAGACTGAACTGTCCCTTATCTACGAGAGTCCAGATTTCAAGGGCTGCAGTGGTGCATTGGCACTCTACCAGGTTCTACAGAGGAACAACCTCCACGAGACCCTATCTGAGACTGTGGCTCTGTTGAACATCCTCATAACCACTCCCATGACAACTGCTGAAGCTGAGAGGTGTTTCTCGACCTTAAAGAGAATCAAGACATTCCTGCGAAACTCAATGGGACAGGATCGTCTCAATGCTCTGGCCATGCTTTCCATGGAGAGGGAACTAGTCAGGAACATGCCTGATTTTAATGAGAGGGTCATTGATCACTTTGCTGCTTTGAAAGAGAGACGAGCAAAATTTCAATACAAGTGAGAAATGTTGTTTTAATGTTGTTGTGTTGTTGCACTACTCAAATGTTGAATTGGAAATAGCTGTATTAATTGCATATCATTAGCCAATTTTTTTGTTTGCTTTGTAATGTACATGTGTCTTGTGGGTAAATTCTTGTTAAATAGCACCCAATGTTTTGATTATCACCTTGGATCATTCTTGTTTTAGGAATACTGTAAATATTGCAATGAGTAGGCTATGCCACTAGTTTTTATATATGCTGTCATCAAGTTGTGTGATGAGAACTGTAAATATTATAATTACTAGGCTATGCTAACATCCATTTTTTTGTTAAATCAGAACACAACTGCTGCACTTAAAATAAATGTTATCAGATGGAGAAAGAGTATTGTGATTTATTGTAAAGCAGTCTCTTTTAACTTTCCGAGGTATTTAAGGAGGCAAAATGGTAGATGAAAATGTACCGTTAGATGACCACAGTGGGATAGTTCATTCATCAGCCAAAAGCATGTTAACATTCACTATGAACTTGATTTAGCTGTATCAAAAAAATCATATAGAACATGCAGTCGATGTCTGATGTTGCCATTTAGCTGTTCGATGAGGTAAGCAGAAAACAATCTGATTGTACCGTGGATCTTAGCCATCATCGCAACAATTGCCCCCCCTGAGAAATTTGTCAGGAGCCGCCACTGGCATTGGGATAGGCTGAGTGTCAGTAACGGTGTGTTGTACAGGGTTTCTAAGGACCACAAAACTAAGGCAAAGCGTTTTCCGTACATTGTCCCTGATTCACTGAGGTCTGTGGTCCTGCAAGGTGTTCATGACAGAGCAGGTCACCAGGCTCAGTTCAGGACTCTAAGTCTGACTAGACAGAGGTTTTTCTGGACAAATCTTGATAGAGACGTGAGAGATTATGTTCGTCATTGTCAGCGATGCATTGTTAGCAAGAAGGTTGAGCCTGAGGGTTGAGCCCAGTTAGAGAGCATCACATCTACAAGGCCGTTAGAATTAGTTTGTATTGACTTTTGGTCAGCCGAGGATTCCAAGAACAAGTCCATTGACGTCTTAGTGGTTACGGACCATTTCACAAAAATGGCTCAGGCATTTCCATGTAGGGATCAGACAGCCAAACAGGTCGCAAGAGTTCTCTGGGATCGTTACTTTTGTGTATTTGGTTTTCCCGAAAGGATCCACAGTGACCAGGGTGCTAACTTCGAGAGTCACCTGATTAGTGAGCTTCTCAGAGTCTCAGGCATCAGGAAATCACACACTACCCCCTACCATCCTATGGGAAATGGGAGTGTAGAACCGTACCTTGGGTGGCATGATCCGTGCATTGTCCCCTGATGAAAAAAGTGATTGGCCAAGGCGCTTGCAGACTCTGACGTTCATGTACAACTGCACTGCCCACGAAACAACGGGTTATGCACCCTTTTACCTAATGTTCCGTCGTGTCCCCCGTCTGCCTGTTGATGTTCTTTTTCGTACTGTGCTCCATGACTCTGCAGTGACAAGCTATGAAAAGTACGTTACATGTCTCACTGAAGATCTGAAGGAAGCGATGGAGATTGCCAAAGACCATGCTGGTAGAGAGCAGTACAGGCATGCACAGTTGTACAACAGGAAAGTGAAAGGTTCCGATATTAACATCGGTGACAGAGTGCTCATGGCCAACAAGAAAGACAGGGGTAAAAAGAAGCTTGCTGATAGATGGGACTCAACCATTTATACTGTAGTGGACATGAATGAAGGGACACACACGTACAGGATCCGTGACACGATCAGTGTTCAAGAGAAGGTTATCCATAGGAACTTACTGATGCCAGTCAATTTCCTCCCTGTTGGGGACACAAGTGAAACCTCTGAACCTGCCTCGTCTGAGTCTGTTATGGGATCGTCAGTGTCAGGAACTGTTAATGTGGAAGGAGCCGAAGAGACCCAGTTTAAGAGTGACAGTGTGTCTTTTATTGCCAGTGGCAGTCTTGATGCTGACGATGACAAAGATTCACCTGCATCTGATGTACTTAGTCAGGGTGTATCGACTGAACTAGAACCTGTAAATTCTGAGAGGAGGACCATAGATTGGATCACTCAACTGTCGACGCCATGTCCATCAGTAGTGGCTATTTCTGACCACCAGAGCGTGACCTTTGGTTCCCAAGAATCCTCGGTTTTACAAGAGGACAATCTGCTAGCTGACTCAGTTATTTGTAATGTCAGCCCTGTGACTGCTGTGGACAATTCAGCACATGTGAGGGAGTCGGACTGTGATACTGTGACAAAGACCTTTCATACTGACGTGGCACATACTGTAGACCAGACTTCACAAATACCCTGTGACCACTCTATTGCACAAACTCAGGTTAGATCTAGATTTGGTCGGCTGGTTAAACCTGTTGACAGGTTCCTACAAACCATGTCTAGGCAGGATGTTGTTCAGGACAAGTTTGGTGTGTAGTCTATGTTCCAAGCGTTCAATGATTAGGGTTGTATTCAGCTAGTCTACACCTTAATAAGTCTGAATGTTTTGTTTTGGTTTAATACTCCATTGTTTTTGTTTTCTGCTATGCACAAGTTGCATTACACAATGTGTTAGGGTCTTGTGGGGTGTACAAGGCACTCCGTTGCCAGTTGATGGATTGAGGGTTAACCTGCCCTCATGCCACTTCATCCTTATGGGATACTTTTAATGATGGTTTTCTTTAAGATGTCCCTCAGATATTTGTTAAATTGTAGTGTATGATGGGTATGTACTGTGTAGTTGGTGCTTCACTTCGATAAAATTCAGTGGGGGTGGGTGTAACAGAGTTAAGAATGCACTGTATTTATTTTATTTATAATTTGTATTTGTGAATTTTATTAAGTTATTATTTTATTTTGATAGTGCTACTTGTGGAGCCGATGTCGTTGTGCACCACCTTTTGTGCTACCCATAAGTTTGTTACTTCCTGTTATCACAGTGTCCGAGCAGCATCACACCCTTTGCCCCTCTTCAGCGTCGGAAACAATTCAAGGTGAATCCCGTCCGGCTCAGAATTATGCCCCTGTGCCAGCTGTGGCACAAAATCTACAACAGTCAGAAGATAGGCTCCTCACTCGCGTAGCGGACATGTTTCAGGAGATGATGGAGAGAATGCAGCAGAGCAGTATTAACCGCCCGACTCGAGGAAGTAAGTTTCAATATAACCCTCGCGACAGACGTTCCAGAGAGGGGCGTTTTGCAGAGTGTGTAACGACTCTAGCCACACCACCACTTCGCACTGCATGGCCGAGAGACTGTGTTTTGGCTGCTACGCCCCTGGCCACACCCGACCAAATTGTCACTGAGGGTGAGTCACCTGTGTAGAAGCTCTGTGCTGTTTTGTAGTTTTCCTTGAAGGAATGACCGTTGTGGATTGTATGTTGCATGTATGAGTACAGTGTGCAGTTGTTTTGAATGTTTATATGTTTTGACAATGTTGTGGTTTGAAATCCACGGAGATGCTCTTTACATAATGCGGCCGCCATTTTGTTTTCGCTCCGCGGATTTCGGCAGCCTTTGATGTCAATTTGTTCTGTTTTGTAGACTTTTGTATGGAGAAAAAGGAGGTTTTAACAGCAAACCTATGTTGTTGTCTGCAGGTGTCTGCAGTTTTTGTAGGTGAATAAAGACCCAAAAACCAAGTCCTGAGTCACATTTCTACATCCGTTACACTTGCACCGCCCGACCGCGCTCCCTGTTTCACCAGAAACAAAGGCACCCCTTTATTCGTGTTTTTCTCGTGTTTTCGTGCACTGGGCCTCAATGAATGAAACCCGGTCCGGGCAGCGTCACCGTGTTTCCGCCTCTCACGCTCACTTCAGCACCCACTCTAGACCCAGAGGTTTTAGCTAATTACAGACCAATATCTAATCTCCCCTTCATGTCTAAAATCTTAGAAAAAGTGCTAGCCAATCAGCTTTGTGAGTTTCTCCAGGAAAATAATATATATGAAAACTTTCAGTCGGGTTTACAGCCAATCACAGTACAGAGACAGCCTTGGCAAAAGTCACTAATGACCTTTTAATAGCCTCAGATCAGGGACTTGTGTCTGTCCTCGTTCTGTTAGATCTCAGTGCAGCATTCTACACAATTGACCATCAAATTCTATTACAAAGACTCAAACAGTCAATTAACATTAATGGAACCGCCCTTAACTGGTTTAAATCGTACTTTTCTGATCGCTCCCAATTCGTGCAAATTAATGATGAGTCATCTGTGCGCACCAAAGTTAATCATGGTGTTCCACAGGGCTCTGTGCTCGGCCCAATTTTATTCTCATTATATACGCTTCCACTAGGAAACATTATCAGGACACACTCGGTAACTTTCCACTGCTATGTGGATGACACCCAGTTATACTTATCAATAAAGCCTGAACAAAGTAATCAATTAACTAAACTTCGAGCATGTCTCAAGGACATAAAAACCTGGATGACCCGCAATTTTCCTTTATCAAACTCAGACAAAACAGAGGTTATAATACTTGGCCCCAAACACCTTAGAGATACATTATCTAATGATATAGCGGCGCTAGACGACATTGCTAGCCTGGATGCCAGACGAACTTAGCCCCGCCCACAACAATTTGGTTGGGCAGTTCGGTCTGGAGTCGCTCCATTGGGAAAAAATTATGGCCCGACCGGGCCAATCAGATTGTCAGGGCGGGCTTTATACGATGATTGACAGATGATCAACGGTAACGTAATCAACCACGTCATCACAGTGCCCTCGGGTTGAATTCGTTTTCAACAAACCTGCCTGCCGCTGGCGAGCTGAGATGTGTAGATGCTGCCATTGAGTCTGTTTTAGAAGACATCGACAGCGCATTCATTTTGAAAGAGGAACACAGAACGTGGAGGCGACGCCACAGCACCGCGCTAATCCCTATCACCCCGGCGCTTGGCTGTTCACACCGGACACTGAAGCGACGCTGAACCGCCGGGCAGCGCTAATAATATCACCCGTTGATCCAGTAGATCGCTGCACGGCTTTGTGCCGGTCACCTCGGAGGCTGAAGCACCGCGCTGCGCCAAGGCTGCCTCGCGGTGCTTTAGCCTCCGGTGTGACCGGCACAAAGTTTTAACATGGGAGTGGATGGGAGCCAGCTGTTATTTAAGGCTTGGCGCTGCGCTGAAGCGTCCGGTGTGAACCCGGGTTAGTAAATAACTCACAATGCGTTGCTTAGCGTACGTCACATACTACGTTGCTCTGATTGGTTGTAGGTCTATCCAATTGAGCGAAGAGGAATTTTACTTCCTGGTCAGTTGAAACACGCCCCATAATTTTTTCCCAATGGAGCGACTCCAGACAGAACTGCCCGACCAAAATGTTGTGGGCGGGGCTAAGTTCGTCTGGCATCCAGGCTACGACATTGCCCTTGCTTCCAATGAAACAGTCAGGAACTTGGGAGTGATCTTCGATCCTGATTTATCCTTTAATAGTCACTTAAAACAAATTTCTAGAACCGCCTTTTTCCACTTGCGTTATATCTCAAAAATTAGACCTGTCCTTTCGCAAAAAGATGCAGAAAAACTAGTCCACGCCTTTGTTACATCGAGACTGGACTATTGTAATTCATTATTATCAGGCTCCAGCAGGAAGTCGTTAAAGACTCTACAGCTTGTCCAAAATGCCGCAGCACGTATCCTAACGAGAACAAAGAGAAGAGGGCACATTTCTCCAGTATTAGCATCGCTACACTGGCTTCCAGTTAAATCTAGAATAGAATTTAAAGTTCTTCTCCTCACCTTCAAGGCCCTTAATAATATAGCGCCTTTTTACCTTAAAGAGCTGTTAGTACCTTATAAACCCACTAGAGCACTCCGCTCCCAGAGTTCAGGCCTTCTTGTCGTCACTAAAGTCTCTAAAAGTAGAGTAGGAGCCAGAGCTTTTAGCCATCAAGCCCCTCAGCTGTGGAATAATCTACCACTTTCAGTTCGGGAGGCAGACACCATCTGTTCGTTTAAGAGTAGGCTCAAAACCTTCCTTTTTGTTAAAGCTTATAGTTAGAGCTAATTAGTGCGTCAGAACGTTACTTATTCTATTTTATGACACATGACACACGGAGCTTCTTTTTCCAGCTTCTCCTTCCTCTTCTCCATCCCTATCCCCCTTCCCCGGAATCCCTTTGCTTTATCACCCGCAGATCCAGGGCCTCTGTGGCCGCACCATGGATTGCGGTTTGTTGATCGCTCACCGGGGTCGTGGTGGTGGACCCAGTGTGGTGGATTCTGTGTCATGTGGGCTGATCGTGGTGGCGGACCCTGTGTCGCGTTGGTACGGGCATTGGACCAGGACCGCGGTGGTGGCTCGTGGTGGGTGGCGGTGGACGGTGACTGAGGACTGGAGTTGCGTCTGGTCTGGATGGTGGATCGTGGTCCTGCTGGTTGCTGACCATGGACTGTGATCATAGCGGAACTACTTGGACTGTCATGTTGGGGTTGTCCTTCGGGATGTTTACCCTCATCAAATGCTGCTAGAGATTTTAGTCTTTAATCTTGAAAACTTTAATCTTGATGATGTTTTCCTGCACGTGGCATCTATTGTTAAAAGGGTTTTTAGTAGTTTTTCCTTACTCTTGCTGAGGGTTAAGAACAGAGGATGTCACACCCTGTTAAAGCCCTATGAGACGAATTGTGATTTGTGAATATGGGCAATACAAATAAAATTTGATTGATTGATTGATTGTTCTCCTCCATGCAGATTCATCCCGTGTGCGTGATGCCGATACGCCTAACAGCAGCGCCTCCGACCCAGGAGAAGGCCCCCTCCACTGCCGCAGAGAAAGGTGAGGCCCCCGGGGTCGAGCATCACCTGAGCTCCAGAGCTCTCCTTTCATCAACTTCCACGAGTTATCCCCTGAGAAAACACTAAGACTGTCAACAGATGACTATCTCGGGCTAGAGTGGTCGTCCTCTGACCAGAAGGTTACCAGTACAATCCCAGTCTTCCCCATTTGCATGCCTAAGTGTCCTTGGGCTAGGTGCTAAATCCCCAAATTTGCACCTTCTCATCTAGAAAGTGCTGCATGTTGATGTGTGAATTGTTGAATGGCAAGAACAGTACTAAAGCACTTTGAGAGGTCATCAAGACTAGAAAACGACTATACAGATACAGACCATAAAGAAAATGATCATAAGTCTGTTCTTTCCATTGTTAGGGTTCAATTAAAAGATAATCTGCCCCCCCCCCCCCCCCCCCCCAATTCAGATCTGCTCCAAATGTAATTGGTTCTTCTCTGACCCAATCTGCTTCTTTCCACTTAGTGTGCTGCTCCCCCTTTGCAGTTGTTGTAATTTGACAGCGGTGAAAACAATGGATGACGTCTTTAATTATCTAGTTTTGTCACAACTAAAGGAGATGCTGAACATCTACCAGTGGATACAAAAAATACTTAAAGGGTCCTCGGTTCACTATTAACTATAATTTAAGTTTAAAAAAAGAGGGCAGCTCATCCTTGTCTCCCCCTCAGAGCCCGAAGCCACGGAGGAGGAGCCGGCAGCATCTTCAACCAAGGAGGCCGAGACTAAGGAGGGTGACAGCAAGGCGGGGGCAGGCGATGCAGGGCCCACAGAGAACGGAGAGCAGAAGGCCGATGTCGAAGCCGGGGAGGAGAAGGAAGGAAAGGGCACAGAGAAGAAAGAGTGAGTCTCAACCAGAGAAAGACTTTGTCAACTCGGAACACTGCGATATTTCACTTTGATATCACTTTTATATGATCCTTACCTTTGCTGGATAACTGCAGACTGCTCCTCATGGTCGCAGCGTTGCATTTCCACAAGATTACATTACATTACATTTAGCTGACGCTATTATCCAAACAATCCCGTGTGCGTGATGCCGATACGCCTAACAGCAGCGCCTCCGACCCAGGAGAAGGCCCCCTCCACTGCCGCAGAGAAAGGTGAGGCCCCCGGGGTCGAGCATCACCTGAGCTCCAGAGCTCTCCTTTCATCAACTTCCACGAGTTATCCCCTGAGAAAACACTAAGACTGTCAACAGATGACTATCTCGGGCTAGAGCGGTCGTCCTCTGACCAGAAGGTTACCAGTACAATCCCAGTCTTCCCCATTTGCATGCCTAAGTGTCCTTGGGCTAGGTGCTAAATCCCCGAATTTGCACCTTCTCATCTAGAAAGTGCTGCATGTTGATGTGTGAATTGTTGAATGGCAAGAACAGTACTAAAGCACTTTGAGAGGTCATCAAGACTAGAAAACGACTATACAGATACAGACCATAAAGAAAATGATCATAAGTCTGTTCTTTCCATTGTTAGGGTTCAATTAAAAGATAATCTTACCTTTGCTGGATAACTGCAGACTGCTCCTCATGGTCGCAGCGTTGCATTTCCACAAGATTACATTACATTACATTTAGCTGACGCTATTATCCAAACAGACTTACAATAAGTGCATTCAACCCTGAGGGTACAAACCTAGAACAACAAGAATCAAGAAAGTACAATTTCTTCAAAAATAAAGCAAAACTACAAAGTGCTATAAGTAAGTGCATTTTAAGTGCTACTAAATTGTTAGTTTCAAATTTTTATTCAAGGTATAGTCGGAAGAGGTAAGTTTTTAGTTTGCGGCAGATGTGTGAACTTTCTGGTGTCCGGATGTCGATGGGGACCTCATTCCACCATTTAGGAGCCAGGACAGCAAACAGTCGTGATTTTAGAATTTTACAAGACTAGAAAACAACTATATAGATACAGACCATAAAGAAAATGATCTTAAATCTGTTCTATCCATTGTTAGGGTTCAATTATAAGATAATCTGCCCCCCCCCCCCCCCCCCCCCCCCCCCCCATTTCAGATTGTCCAAGATGCGCCTCTGCTTAAAGGAAGATTTTTCTTTGTCCAAGATGCGCCTCGGCTTAAAGGAAGATTTTTCTTTGTCCTATAATGTGGTATGTTATTCCTTTGATGTTTAATTGTAGTCATTCCTTCTCTCCCTCATTGCTGGACATCTACTCACAAACCACAAGTTTGTTACAGAGTCACGACAGACGCATCATCTGGTAATTTACCCAACTGTAAGTTTCCTCCTGCTTCTCTTCTTCCACCATCATCATCAAAACCGTATCTTTTCCCAGTGTCAGAAGACAAAGATATAAGGGAATGTCTTTAGTTATTCAGTTATTGATGAGAATTATATTACGATAATTATTGATATGGTTTTTGTATCTAGCACCCTGTACTATTTGCCAACTTTGGCTTTTGACATTGTCCACTAAAGATCAAGGGCTAGGTGATATATCAGGAATTATCATGATAAATGACACAATTCATTTTTTTTTTGTAAGTTTATAGGCAGATATTTTTTCTCTCCTGAGTGATGCTCTCTGTCCTATAATGTGCTCTGTTATTCCTTTGACGTTTATTTGTCACCATTCCTTCTCTCCCTCATTGCTGGACATCTCCTCACAACCCACCAGTTTGCTACAGTCACGACAGACGCATCATCTGGTAATTTACCCAACTGTAAGTTCCCTCCTGCTTCTCTTCTTCCACCATCCTCATCATAACCGTGTCTTTACCCAGGGTCAGACGACAAAGATATAAGGGAATGTCTTTAGTTATTAAGTTATTGATGAGAATTATATTACGATAATTATTGATATGGTTTTTGTGCCTAGCTCCCTGTACTATTCGCTAAACTTTGGCTTTTGACTTTGTCCACTAAAGATCAAGGGCTAGGTGATATATCAGAAACCCAACAGATTGCTACTGAGACGTGACAGACACATCATCAGGTAATTATTCCCTGGTTATTCGTAAAACTTGTTGGAATTGTATATAATGTTATTTAATAGATGTCCATCTGAACTTTGCCTTAAACATAAGAAGAATAGTCGCCTAAAAAACTGAACTTGTTTGTACTTTAGATCAAAGCATGGCAGCCTGCAGAAATGAGTCAGCTGTCTCTGGGATCGTACTTAATGTCTTTTGTGTTTCTCTCCCATCTTACCTACAGTTTTTCCAGAGGACTCAGATACAACTGCTAGGCCCACCATCCCGACAAACACGTCTTCCAAACAGCCTGTCTCACAGACTCCTCTAGCCGTATACCCCACTAATCAGCCAATCATGAAGCCCATGGCATCCATGCCTTTCCCTTACCTGCGGGCTGCACAGGTGAAAGAAACACACTGACCTGTTTACAGTTGATGGTTGCTCTCATTCAGGGGTAGGGGAACCTTTTTTTCTATCAAGGGCCATTTCAATATTTAGAATCTCCTTCAAGGGCCATTCTAAATATTGATCACATATCACACTAGCCTTTCTCTCCTTTTCTATCTTTTTTCAACCCTTTTTGTATCAACCCATTCTTCTGACATTGGTCTTCATTCTCTCTGGCTCCCCCCTGTCTTTTTCTTAACCATTGGACTGTCTACTTAATCCGGCATTTGGGCTTGCTTGTTTGTTTATCTGTTTGTATGCGCTCTGCCTTCATGTCTGTGCCTGTCTTTCTGGTTTTCTGTGTTGCTAGTTTTTATGACTGCACCCTCATTATCCTCACATGTTCTACCTCAAATCGCAGCAGCTGAGCAGCAGCCAGCCTCCAGAGCCGTGGCCTCAGCTACAGAAACAGCCCCAGCAGCCCCAAGGGCAGCAGCCTTTGACCAAAGGGGCCTCCCACACCAAACCAGGGCCAGGTCTGACCCAACACTCTCACCATTCTATTAAATTATTTCCACAGATCCTAAGAGGAAGGAGTGCAACTCTTAACAATCTATCCAAGACAGTTTTCACATCTAGAGCTTTTAACATGATATGAGAAACATTCTCATGCTAAAGGAGATATGACCAAAGTCAGAGTACCCCTAAATAATAAACCTGGATAGCCCATATCTCCATTAATTAGGATCTGTGATATGTCAAATTTCAGTTCCATGTGTTTCTAATGTGACCAAATCAGCACATTCAATTTAATTAAGATCTGTTACTGTGTGGCCCAAAAGTACCATGATTTGGCATGAAACGACCCAATTCTAAAAATGTAATTATTACGGGGTTTATAAATTATATCAAGCAAATACTTATAGGCCCATAAGTAAGGAATTTGAAGAGCTTATTTATTGTAAGATACCAATGGGTTTTAAATGAGTGTCATTTGTGTCGGTAATAACAGCTGTATGTCCTCCTGGAAACCATAACAATAATAACTCAATGGAGAAACGTACCCTTTTCTATTTATCCCTCTTTTTCTGCCTTGTTAAACGCGTTGTGCTTGTAACTGTGGTTCTGCTGTTTACTGACAGTGAAAACTGAGCCTGTTATCCAGACGATAGAGAAACCTGCTTGGTCTTTTTCTGCCTTTTGGAGTTGCCAGTGTGTAAAGCTACTATATTCAATCTTTCTCTTGTTTGTCCAGACCGGGCCGATCCCAGTGGGAAGCGTAAAATGTATGACAGGGCCTTCCAGCTGAGCTTCAAGCCTGCCTGCATACAGAAACCTGAGGGACTCCCACCAATCAGTGACGTGGTGCCAGACAAGGTATGTTACAGACTCATAGACTGTTAGACAAAAGTATTACACTGTGATTAAACCTATTACAGGGTTAATCTATCAATGAATGGAAAACTGTAGTGGTCCTTTCTGAGGAATTAAGGCTGAGTACTTGGGCTCTTAAATGATAAAAAAAAGAATAAATAATGAAAGTAAAGTAAAAATACATAAAGCAAGAGCTGGTAATTGCTATATGACTGTCATTCAGCAAGGGTCACCTTTAATAGTCCACTAAGTTAGAACACGCACACACACATTCTCACACACATTCTCAGACCAGACTCTTTTTGCCCACCTACTATTGGGGGGTTCTTTGCTCCCCCTGCTGTTCAGTTAATTTTTTGTGTGTGTGGGTGTGTGTTTTTCAGAGGAGTGCATTCAAGTTTCCATCTCGGGACGTGGATTCTCGTGTGATCTCCAGAGGACCTGGTTTCACACCTGTCTTTGCAGATTTTGGCAGACAAAAGGTGGTAGGACGAGACGCTCCCGTAAGTTACTAACAAACACACTCTTCCACTTTCTAGCTTCTGTTTCAGTCAACACTTGATAACACGCTGCTTTTAAGTAGAGGATGTTTTTCTAATTTAGAAAATACTGTTGGAGGTCGGTGATCTGACACCACTGGAGGATTTGAGATTCTTCTGATGGTTAATTCAAAACAGAAAAACTCTTGAGAAATTGAAGGAGGGTTTTGCTTTTGCATGCGTCAAAATCAGGTTGAGCCGAAATATTTGTTGGCTTGTTCTTTATCTTCACAGGAGTCAGGCGATAAGTTTGATTAGACTTATACAGCATCTTTTTGTCAAATACAAGGCGAGAGCTTTGCTGGGTTCAAAGAATGGAAGCAGTTACTGGAAGGCCAATCTTTTTAAACTTACACAAACTTAAACACTGAAATTGAAAATCCTTTATTTTGGCTCATTTAAAAGATATTGAGTCATGGTAATAATACTGTTTTTCCCTTTTTTCCTGTGTTAAGCTTAAAAACCTTGGGGCCCGGCGACCACCACCCAGGAAGATCATCATGGGCCTGTCTTTGCACGACGATGTTCAGCTGAAGAAATCAGAGAATGCCTGGAAACCAGGCATGAAGAGGGAAAGACTCCCAGCGGAACCAGAGTCCAACAAAACACAGGTACGACCAAATATACACAATCTGAAATCCACAAAGCAGTGGGTATATATAGAAATGACATATACAGAATTTTCTGATAATAAATGTTAGTCTACGTGATCAAAGTATTGGAAATTCCAGTAAAAATGTTTTTTAAATCTGTAAGATTACCAAGCTAAGAGATTGGTGTTTGTAATCGATGACCTCAGAGTTTAAGTACCTGTTATGACCTACTCCCTCAGGACCTGTTCAAGAAGGTCCGCAGCATCCTGAACAAGCTGACGCCGGAGAAGTTCAGCCAGCTGGTGAAGCAGGTGTGGGACCTGACCATCGACACTGAGGAGCGGCTCAAAGGAGTCATCGACCTGGTGTTTGAAAAGGCCATTGACGAGCCCAGCTTCTCGGTGGCCTACGGGAACATGTGCCGCTGCCTCGCCACGGTAAGCTGGTCGCTTAGTTGAGCAGATAAGTGTGTCGACTTTGGAACGAGAGAGTCTTGTGTTTGCAATGTAATTGTTTGAATTGGATTTGGAGAAGTACCGCATTCATCAGATGCAAAAACACGATGGAGGAATTAAGTGTAATCTTTAAACCATCTATTGGAGGGGTGTGCACACTGTGTCTCAATATGCAGTCAACAATTTGCTAAATGTTTATGCAGCAAATGGATCAATTGGTTCATATTCAGATCTGCCTTGATGCAGAATAATGCTGTGAAAAGCAACACAATTCAGTACAGTGTGATGATGAGGTTTTATTGTTTTGATGCCTCTAGAGTGTACACCAGACGACACTATTTATTAAGGAGTTTGAAAATCAGTCACAAATAATCCTTTAAAACACAATTTATTAAACGTGCATATCCTTAATTATAGACACTATTAACAAGAGTTCTAGAGAAACTATTACATTTTCTGTCTTCCATCATTTGATAACATAACCTTAAAAATATATCAGTCATTAAAATCTAAATAATCCAGATACGAAAATATTAATTTGCAAAATATAAAAAGAAATGTTAAACCCCTGAAAACTTTTTTCACGGTTAGTTCATTACTTATTTTATTCTAATGCTTATGTTCTCTACTGAATTCATTCCACTTACTTTTTTTATGTGCAGCTCAAAGTGCCCATCACTGACGCTCCCAACAACACAGTGAACTTTCAAAAGCTGCTGCTAAGCCGCTGCCAGAAGGAATTTGAGAGAGACAAGGTGGATGATGTGGTGTTTGAGAGGAAGCAGAAGGAGCTGGACTCTGCTGCATCGGTAAGTGTGACACCGGATCTTTACTGAAACGTCTTTTAGTTTCTGTTTCAACTCTGTTCAAGAGGTTTGTTTCCTTGGTCCCATTAGACGGAGCGTGACCGACTTCAGGTAGAGCTGCAGGTGGCCAAGGACATTGCCCGGCGGCGATCCATCAGCAACATAAAGTTCATTGGTGAACTCTTCAAGCTAAAGATGCTAACGGAGGCCATCATGCATGACTGCGTGGTGAAGCTGCTGGGGAACCACGACGAAGATTCCCTGGAGTGTCTCTGCAGGCTGCTCACCACAATCGGCAAGGACTTTGATTTAGTGAAGGCCAAGGTGAGCTGGTGGTTGTACATTTTACATAAATCTTAAATTTCTTTTATTACGGTCATAGAAAGGTCTGAGTGGCTACAGATTGAAAACTTTGAATATAATCTACAGGATAATATGCGGCTGGTTTCCCTTTCAAAACAAATATTAAGAGAAATGCATTGTTTGCAGGGATGAAGATGTGATGAGAACTTTTTGTCAGCAGTGTTTTTGACATTAGGGCAGCCAAAGATCAGTTCATGTCTCTGCTTTCATCCCACTAAGATGTTTTCTTCTGGAAATGTCAAATAAGTGATTTAGTAGGTGATTCTGATTTACAATCCCACAGCAGCTGCTTACAAGTAGGTTGTGGTCGTTTCCTCAGCACGGAAGCTTTACGGCTTTTACGGCTGTTGATGAAATGTTCCGGTTTCATCTCAGGCGGTCAGGACTGTTCCAAGTGATAAACTGGACAATTGGTCAACTCTGAAAATAATAGTATCTGCAACCTGCTGTCTGGTAGATTGAATGGAGACATGCTGAACATGACTTTCATGTCTCAAATTAACCGTCTCTCTCACTCTGTGTCTCACCAGCCTCGGATGGATCACTATTTTAAGCAGATGGAAAAAATCATCAGAGAGGGGAAGACGTCTTCACGGACAAGGTTCATGTTGCAGGACACCATAGACCTGAGATTGGTGAGTGGGTCTTCGTGATTTTTCTTTCATTTGCACAATTGTAAAGAGTCCAAGAATCAAATTCTTAAACGTAAGATGGATTTTACCAGAGAGATTTATTTCATCGATCTCTCTGATGACCAGGAACATGATACTATATATTCTGGTCCTATTCTGTTTAATGAATATCTACACTGCTGTTGTTAAGGAGTTCTAATGCTTTTTAGAAGGACTGATATAGATAGATACATAGATAATGGCGAAGAAATGTAAGAAAATTCCATAGAAACAACGAACAGGGAAAAATGGTTGAAACCTGAGGAATACGTGATAACTATTGATCTTTAATGAATTCATCAGTGTGTCCCCAGTCATTAGAATATTCCTCTGTGATTGACTGAGCTAAGACATCTGTTTAACACTACAGAATCTGTCTGATTCAGGTTTGAAGTCATTGTTGTTCTGTACATTTGTTTTTCTTCAGCACAAATGGGTGTCAAGAAGAGCCAACCAGGGTCCAAAGACAATTGATCAGATCCACAAGGAGGCAAAGCTTGAGGAGGAAGAGGAGCAGAGAAAAGTGCAGCAGCAACTGTACTTCAAGGACACCAGGAGACGGCCAGGTCAGGCCTGCAGTCTAAATCCTCTTTAAGGTTTAGAATTACATTGGCATAGCTATAGTGACTTAGGAAGCCAGGCTGTAGACTTCCTGTCCCTATAGCCTGCAGAGATGCTATTGTGCCCAACAGCAGACAGAAAGCCCCCTAGCTCCCTCCCATCTGCTAGCTGACCTATAATATTTCATCTTGTAACGCAGCATGCCACTAAAACATTCAGAAATGTCACTCTGTCTGCCACTTTCACAGCCGTTTGACTCCACTGTATTTCCTGTGAACTAATCTTAAACCTGTATTTCCCTGTTTGTTTCTTGTTTTTTTGTGTGGGTGTGTCTCCACAGATCCAAGGGAGCAGAGGGAGCAGAGAGAGCAGAGACAGCAGAGAGAGCAGAGACAGCAGAGAGAGCAGAGACAGCAGAGAGAGCAGAGAGAGCAGAGGGAGCAGAGAGATCCGCAAGTACAGGGAGAGGAGACCTGGAACACTGTGCCCATGAGGAAGAATGGCAGGACCATCGACCCCAACAAGATCCCAAAGATCTCCAAGGTGAGACGAGCTTTCCGAGGCTTCGACACAGATCTTACGATTTTACCTTTTTCTTACCTTCTACTGTGAGGTTTGTACAAATGCACTGCTACAGGAGACATGAAGCTGCTATTTACTTTCTGTCCCTCATAGTTGATTTGCTCATATCTCTACATGGAATCACAAAAACAATGACAAACAATTACCATGTGTTAACTGGTTGTGTTCCATGGAAACTTAAGCCGTTGTCAGGCGTGACCTCCGGGTAAAATCTGGAGAATTGGCTACAGACTTTAAACATTTAAATAACTTAACTAATTTTGATTTAATGATAGTTTGATCTGAGAGATTTGAAATTTGAATTTGAATTAAAGCTGGAACCTAAAGCAGAGTCAGGACTTGTTAAGTTTCTCTTGTATAATCAGAAATATGTAATATTTTATGATTCATACAGATATTGGTAAACAAGTTTCTTAGATTTTCTACTTATTACTGGTAAAAGACTCATAACAGGGGCATTTGTGTCGATTTGTTCCTGCTTCTTCCTCACGCCCACGATTTCACGCCCTCAACTCAGAGTAAATCAATTCAACAATATACATAATGATTTGTATAATGAGTTTAATAATGTAAAACAATTTCAAAATTGTGCTGCAGTTCGACCCCTCACCTCAACCCTCCACCACTCCTCCACAGAACCCAGACATCGACGCCGGGACAACTCACGGAAGGTATGAGATGACAACACTGTCTGATTTGAAAGATCCTGTTGGTGTTAGGTTTCTCTGAAACATGAGGAGAGTGTCTCTGCGATCCTGATATTTATCTCTCCTGCTATCAGGATATTTATAACTCTGATTAACTAGTTTCCATTGACTTAAAAAATAAATCAGTTTTGTTATTAGGGTTTTGTTTCCTCTCTGTTTATGGCAGTGATAATAATTTGTAGTAGTTTCCAAATTGGTTAGAAAGCTTTATGTTCATTTACACTGACATCCTTCCTGACTCTTTGTTTATCCGTTCCCCACCAGTCGTAGCCGTACAGAAAAAAAGTGCAGCAACAAGCCGCTGATCTCTGCACCGAAAGTCACTGAGGTCGAATCTGAGCCAGAGCGTAGCAGAGTCCGAGAGCCTGGTGAGACACACGTTGCTGCCCAACACCGGAGTGACAAGACAATAACACTGACACATTCCCTCTGTGCCATTAATCACACTGTTGTGACTCTGGTTGTTTATTTGCATCGACAGTGAAACCTGAGCCTGTTCAGACGAGAGAGAAACCTGCTCGGTCTGAGGAGGAGATCGAGAGGAAGTGCAAGTCCATCATCGACGAGTTCCTGCACCTTAAAGATTTCAAGGTGCTGAGATCCACTCAACTGATAACTGATTTTTTTTCTTTTCAATTTCATAGAATAAACCTTCTTAAAGGGAAGAATTAAAGTATAAGTCTTGAACATGCGTCTTTGTTTTGTTGCAGGAGGCTGTCCAGTGTGTGGTGGAACTTGATCTGGGCTCTCAGTCTCACATCTTCATACGCGTGGGGGTGGAGTCGACTCTGGAGCGCAGTCAGATCACACGGGACCACTTGGGCCAGCTCCTCTTCCAGCTGGCGCAGAAGGGAATCCTGCCCAAACCCCAGTTCTACAAAGGGTCAGTTCCCCTGCTCAGTTCTACTTAGGGTTGCAAAATTCCGGGAATATTAAAAGCTGGAAACTTTTCATAGGAATATACAGGAATATAAGGGAATAAACTGGACATTGTGTGGCTAATTTATACTAACTGTATTTACCTTGTCATATACAGACATAAATATAAACATTTTGTTTTGTCATAGGCTGATTTGAGCCCTGAGGAAACTTTTGGCACTTGACTATATGCTTCTGCATCTTTGTGTCATTCTTAACATAGGTCTTTGCATAGTATTTGCAAATGTACACAGCCTTTCCTTCTACATTGGCTGGGGTGAAATTAAAAGATTTATTTGATGTTGTCCAGCCATTTATCTTCCTGCTAATTATTTTTCAAAACATGTCGATACCAGAATAAGCGAGAATGACGGTCAATTTTCAGTGGTTTTTGGTTTTCTAAAAGACTATGTTGTCGTTCATTTATTTCTTTGGGGAACATGTAAACATTTTCTGCTTCTTAACTTACTGAATTTATATTGACTATGTTTTTCGGAGCGGCTCTTTTTCCTAACCACAACGTCCTTGTGTCTTTTCCCAGGTTTGCAGACACGCTGGAGCAAGCGGACGACATGGCCATCGACGTTCCCCACATCTGGCTGTACCTGGCCGAGCTGCTCAGCCCTGTGCTGAAGGAGGGGGGCTTCTCTATGAGAGAGCTCTTTAGGTACGAGACCACAAATGTGTTGACTGTGATGAACTCTGCTCTAAACTAAGCTGTGTCTGAAGTAAAGATCTGCTCAGACTTTTAAGATTTATTTAAATTTCTTTCATGTTCTGTTTGTTCACAGTGAATTAAGCAAACCTTTGCTTCCTGTGGGAAGAGCTGGGATCTTGATCTCTGAAATACTGCTCATACTATGCAAACAAATGGTAAGAAACACTTCAGTCTGTTCTTCACTCTTTTTTCCGGTTACCTGTTCTCATTATGAAGCAGGTGGATTATAACCAGTGACTCAGCTGTAGATATAATTTAAATACACATAGATTATTGACTTGTATACAATCTATATTGAAATATTTTTACTGTTGCACTGCACTGGAGTTCACTGTAGCATTTTTTTGTATTATTCCTTCAGTGTTATTATAATGATTCTGTTATAATTATTATAAACCAGTAAAATGAAAAATCTCATTGAAATCAACTAGGCTGATTTGATCTTTTGATTTGAAGCAAATATTTTCTAATTCATTAAGTAAGTTTATGAATGAAATATTTCTCCCTGCTGTAAATTAGACGTAATAGAAAAGACATTTCAGAGCATAGGTTTGTGACGTTGTCTGGTCTCGTCTCCACAGGGCCATCGTACTGTGGCTTCTCTGTGGGAAGAATCAGGCCTCAACTGGACTGACCTTCTGCCGGAGGAAGAGGACGTCCAGGCTTTCATCTCACAACAGGTCAGTGATGAAGGTCAACACTCATCAAGACTCAAGAAATATCAATGGAGGGAAACCCTCTGTTACCATCTATCAGCTGTTTGAGAACTTTCTAATGTTTTTTGTTTTGTTTCCACGCCGTCCTTCTCTTCTATACTTCCTCACCATATCAATGTTGTCTCCACTCAAACAGAAACTCCAGTTTCTTCAGCCACAGAGTCCGAGTGTCTCAGAGCACAAACCTGAGCCAGAGGGCAGCAGTGTCCGAGAGCCTGGTGAGACGCACGTCGCTGTCCAACACCGGACAGATAGGACGATAATACTGACACATTCACTCTCTGCCATTAATCACACTGTTGTGACTGTGGTTGTTTATTTCTCATGTTAAAGGAGATATGACCAGATTTTCAGTCCCATGTGTTTCTCATGTGACCAAATCAGCACATTCAATTTAATTAAGATCTGTAACTGTTTGGCCCATTTCACATTACTTATATGTGAAGAACTGTTAAGTGTAAATATTACCTATTGCTGATTGAATTCTGAAGAAATGTATTCATCTGTACTTTTCCTTCTTCCAGATGATGCGCCAAACATGCAGGCTTTGAACAGCCTTGCAGAGTCAGAGACTGAGCTGGAGACAGCCGCCGTTGAGCCTTCTCTCATGCCCCCCGCTTCACTACAGCCCCAAGCCTCTAGTCCTGCTTACAGAGAGGCCTCCTCTGAAACTTTGCCTGCTGACACCACTCCTCAACAGAACCCCAAATTCGACGCCGGGACAACTCTGGGAAGGTATGAGATGACAACGCTGTCTGATTTGAAAGATCCTGTTGGTGTTAGGTTTCTCTGAAACATGAGGAGAGTCTCTGTGATTCTGATATTTATCTCTCCTGCTAGCAGGATATTTATAACTCTGATTAACTAGTTTCCTTTGACTTAAAAAATCTGTTTTGTTATTAGGGTTTTATTTCGCTTCTGTTTAGGTCACTGTTAATAATTTGGGTTTTTTTCCAAATTGGTTGAAAAGCTTGATATTCAGAGTTTCTCATTTACACTGACATCCTTCCTGACTCTTTGTTTATTCGTCCCCCACCACTCGTAGCCGTACAGGCAGGAAGCGCAGGAAGAACAGAAAGCGCAGCGCAAAGCCGCTGAGCTCTGCACCGTCTCAGCCGGATCTGTACACAAGGGGAAGCAGCTCAAAGGAGCTGCTGGAGCGTCCAACACCGGAGGAGCCGCCAAGAGACAGCGAGCCAGAGGGAGCTGTGCCTAGGAGACCGAATGTCTCAGAGGACGAATCTGAGCCAGAGGGCAGCAGTGTCCGAGAGCCTGGTGAGACGCACGTCACTGTCCATCACCGGACAGACAGGACGATAATACTGACACATTCACTCTCTGCCATTAATCACACTGTTGTGACTGTGGTTGTTTATTTCTCATGTTAAAGGAGATATGACCAGTCAAAGTCAGATTACCCCTAAATAATCATCTTGGAAAGCCCATATCTCCATTAATTAGGATCTGTGATATGACAAATTTCAGTCCCATGTGTTTCTCATGTGACCAAATCAGCACATTCAATTTAATTAAGATCTGTAACTGTTTGGCCCATTTCACATTACTTATATGTGAACAACTGTTATGTGTAAATATTACCTATTGCTGATTGAATTCTGAAGACATGTATTCATCTGTACTTTTCCTTCTTCCAGAGGATGCGCCAAACCGGCAGGCCAACCCACCTGAAGCGGCCAACTCAAGTGAGCGTCTCTCAGCCAAGGAACCAGCCTCTTCTCACTTGTCCTCAGTCGAGGAGCTGAAACCCTCTTTGGTGCCACCTCAGACTCTGAACACAGACAAGCCTCTCTTAGACGCCCCTGGAACTCTGGCTGCCTTGTCTGGAGCAGCCCCCTTGGCTTTGAACAGCCTTGCAGAGTCAGAGACTGAGCTGGAGACAGCCGCCGTTGAGCCTTCTCTCATGCCCCCCCCTTCACTACAGCCCCAAGCCTCTAGTCCTGCTTACAGAGAGGCCGCATCTGAAACTTTGCCTGCTGACACCACTCCTCAACAGAACCCAGACATCGAAGCCAGGACAACTCTGGGAAGGTATGAGATGACAACGCTGTCTGATTTGAAAGATCCTGTTGGTGTTAGGTTTCTCTGAAACATGAGGAGAGTGTCTGTGATTCTGATATTTATCTCTCCTGCTAGCAGGATATTTATAACTCTGATTAACTAGTTTCCATTGACTTAAAAAATCAGTTTTGTTATTAGGGTTTTATTTCGCTTCTGTTTAGGTCACTGATAATAATTTGTAGTATTTTCCAAATTAGTTGAAAAGCTTGATATTCAGAGTTTCTCATTTACATTGACATCCTTCCTGACTCTTTGTTTATTGGTCCCCCACCACTCGTAGCCGTACAGGCAGGAAGCGCAGGAAGAACAGAAAGCGCAGCGCAAAGCCGCTGAGCTCTGCACCGTCTCAGCCGGATCTGTACACCAGGGGAAGCAGCTCAAAGGAGCTGCTGGAGAGTCCAACCCCGGAGGAGCCGCCAAGAGACAGCGAGCCAGAGGGAGCCGTGCCTAGGAGACCGAATGTCTCAGAGGACGAATCTGAGCCAGAGGGCAGCAGTGTCTCTAGTCCTGCTTACAGAGAGGCCGCCTCTGAAACTTTGCCTGCTGACACCACTCCTCAACAGGACCCCAACTTCGAAGCCGAATGTGTGAAGGTATGAAAAGTGAAATCAACCAGTCTCTGCGAGTTAGTAGTAAAAATCCTGAAGGGCAGACAGAGTGGGGCTAAGTTACACCTCGTTGTAAAGTAACTGAATATAATTATATTTCGGACCTTGAAGCTAATGTTGGTCCACGACTGTTGGTAAGATCTCATCAATACAATTCCTGGATCCACCTGTGCTCCAAAATGTTACGGTTTCCTCCCTGGGTCCACAAATATTCATGGAAATCATTTCAGTAGCTTTTGATGAATCCTGCTGACAAACTGACTAAACAAATGAAAACATAAGCTCCAGTTCTAGACCAGAAATACATTAGTTACACATCTACATACTTTGAACTCTGTGTTTACTGCTCTTCAGTGTCATCAC
The DNA here is from genome assembly GCF_947347685.1 of Pleuronectes platessa. Taxonomy (NCBI): domain Eukaryota; kingdom Metazoa; phylum Chordata; class Actinopteri; order Pleuronectiformes; family Pleuronectidae; genus Pleuronectes; species Pleuronectes platessa. The sequence continues at coordinate 27,544,143 of NC_070627.1, read as the reverse complement.
TTCTGAGCTGATTCTTGTGAATTTGACAGACGCTGTGTTTTTACTCCTCCTCCTCCTCTGATCTCTCTGTTTCTCAGGAGAACCTGGCTGAATCTCACCTGAGCTCGTCTCCCTACCTGAGGGCGTTGATGACGGCTGTCTGTAAGGCAGCAGTGAAAGGTAAGCTCTCCACCAGCCGGAGCAAAGACTCCTCTGCTCAAATCGCACCGCTGATTACAATATGTATTCTCTTGCCGAGCGAATGAAATTAATCTGCCTCCTTCTTCACTGTGCAGATAACACCAACTGTCGAGTGCACACGGCCCTCATTCAAAAGAGATTACCTGTATTGCTCCAGTACCGGAACTCAGAGAGTGAGCGACAGCTGCATGCTCTTCAGGAACTTCAGTCGCTGATCGTCGCCCTCGATCATCCTCCAAGTAAGTTCTGCGTCAGAGTTCACTCCAAATGAAACTCACACATCATCCCTTTTCTTTGTTTCTTAAGAATAAACTGTGTAACAAGTTCTCAGTTGTGATCCAACCAGTGGAACAGTTCAATCTCACTACAAGGTCCATTTAGTAGCTTTTCTGGAGCTTTAGTTCTTGTCACATGATTCTCATCAGCAGAAGAACTTCGCCTTGTTATATGGAATTGGAGATTTTCATATTTCCGTCTATTTTTTAAGGACATTTGAAAAGTTTGGATTAAAACATTGAATCTCAAATTTTTTCTGCACTGACATTAACTTGATTCGTTCATTTGAGGAACATCACTCCAAATAACTTTTGCTAAACACAATGCCGTCTTTAGTTATTTCTAATACATCAATTTTTGGTTTCTTATCTAGATACAAATCCCATTACTTGAATTGATAACATTAGGAATTGGTCTCACCTCACGGAAAAATGAGATTTATTTCAGTTTCGTCACAGCTGAAACGATGACTGACATGTATTTGTTCTCCAGACCTCCTCAAGATATTCTTCGAGTGTATGTACGACGAGGACGCATTCTGCAAGTCGGGGACGAGAAAAGACCCGGCCAATCAGCTGGATAAGGGCGTGGCCCTGACGACCGTCACAGCCTTCTTCACCTGGCTGCGGGAGGCGGAGGAGGAGTCGGAAGACAATTGACAAGTTTGGATTCCAAACTCGTCAATTTGGAATTTTTCTTTTTCTTTTGCAACGTTCCGCACTTTTTAATTTATTAATAATAAAAGGAAGTTAAAAATGCTCGTTCTCATGATTAGTTCTTTCCATGGTTTGGTGCTTAAAGGGCATACGACTCAGTGTGTGTGTGTGTGTGTGTCTGTGTGTGATGAACTGAGACAGTTGTGTTGTGTTGGAAGTTGCCGTAGCATCGTCAGAAGACCTGTGTGATCAGACCAGGAGAAGCAGCTGAGCGATGAGCTGCCGGCTCCTCAGGATCAACGACACAGGCTCCACTCGTTTGGTCTGTTTAGTCATCGCAGCCCAAACAATCAAACAGCACCGTGTCTTTGAAAGTGTCCAGCAGCTTGTCGCCTCATATATTTCTTATTTGTACCATCTTTTGTATGTGTGTATCTAGATTGTGTGTTTATGAAGCCATGACATGTTTGAGTGTTGTCCGGCATAATGTGGTCACGTGACCACCAGATCGCCCAAAACACACCCACTGTGAACATGGATACCGGAGACGTATTGGTTAACTGATGATTCAATTTATTGGCAATTATTTAGGTAATGTCCAAGCAATAATCTTGCACTGTTAAATATGACTGTATATAATTGTTTGACAGGTATTTTCAAGAACTGAAGATTAGACACAAAACCTTGAAATATTCACTGTATCATCACTACATAATTTAATTCATTGAAGGTTTCTTTCCAGTTTGCACCAGTGAAGAAGAATATCATCTATGTAAGATCTTCCATAAACCATTTAATGGTGATATGTTTTTAAACTAGTTTTAAGACTAATATTGTTTCAGTTAATGTTTGTGTTGATTTTATTTTATCAAATTGCTTCAATTGTTTCTCTGTGACAAGAAGTTAAGCACTCACGGAACCTCAGGCACAGTTGTATTAGTAACCAGCCAGTTTCAGTTAGTTATAGTTAGTTAGTTAAATAGTTTAAACTTGTCAACAAGCTGTCAAAAAACAAAATCCAAGAAAACTGAGAAACCAGCTAATAATCAGATTGAAGAAACAACGGATTCTTTCCTTTTAACAAAGACCTTTATTCACTGATCATTGTCTACGAATTGATTCATCATCTAATCAGGGAGCTGGTTGGTTTCTGTGTGTCTAAGGAAATCAGTTAATGATTCTTCTATTGTAACAGATGAGGCCTCTCAGACTTCACCAAGGTAAATTAGCTTGTATAGTTTTGGTGAAGAACTCCAGCTCCCATGAGTCTTAGCAGAAAGGCATCCTATCAAAATGTATCAGAGGTAGATAGTTTCAGGGTTCAAAGGTCTTCATTATCTTCATATTCAATTACAATGAACCTGAAGGATGCTTCTCTCTCCAAGATATCTACAGTGCCTTGCATAAGTATTCACCCCCTTTGGACTTTTCTACATTTTAACGACCAATTGCATTCACAAGTCACATTTGCAAGTCACATAATTAGTAAATAGGGTCCACCTGTCTGCAATTTAATCTCAGTATAAATACACCTGTTCTGTGACGGACTCAGAGTTTGTTGGAGATCATTACTGAACAAACAGCATCATGAAGACCAAGGAGCTCACCAAACAGGTCAGGGATAAAGTTGTGGAGAAATATGAAGCAGGGTTAGGTTATAAAAAAATATCCAGAGCTTTGAACATCTCTCTGAGCACCATAAAATCCATCATAAGAAAATGGAAAGAATATGGCACAACCGCAAACCTATCAAGAGGAGGCCGTCCACCCAAACTGAAGAGTCGGACAAGGAGAAAATTAATCAGAGAAGCAACCAGGAGGCCCATGGTTACTCTGGAGGAGTTGCAGAGATCCAGAGCTGAGGTGGGAGAATCTGTCCACAGGACAACTATTAGTCGTCTACTCCACAAATCTGGCCTTTATGGAAGAGTGGCAAGAAGAAAGCCATTGTTGAAAGGGATCCATAACAAATCCCGTTTGGAGTTTGCCAGAAGCCATGTGGGAGACACAGCAAACATGTGGAAGAAGGTGCTCTGGTCAGATGAGACCAAAATTGAACTTTTTGGCCTCAATGCAAAACGCTATGTGTGGCGAAAACCCAACACTGCCCATCACCCTGAGCACACCATCCCAACAGTGAAACATGGTGGTGGTAGCATCATGCTGTGGGGATGCTTCTCTTCAGCAGGTACAGGGAAACTGGTCAGAATAGAGGGAAAGATGGATGGAGCCAAATACAGGGAAATCCTTGAAGAAAATCTGATGCAGTCTGCAAAAGACTTGAGACTGGGGCGGAGGTTCATCTTCCAGCAGGACAATGACCCTAAACCTACAGCCAGAGCTACAAAGGAATGGTTTGGATTAAAGAATGTTAATGTCTTAAAATGGCCCAGTCAAAGCCCAGACCTCAATCCAATAGAGAATCTATGGCAATACTTGAAGATTGCGGTTCACAGACGGTCTCCATCCAATCTGACTGAGCTTCATCTTTTTTGCCAAGAAGAATGGACAAACCTTTCCATCTCTAGATGTGCAAAGCTGGTAGAGACATACCCCAAAAGACTTGCAGCTGTAATTGCAGCTGTAATTGCAGCGAAAGGGGGTTCTACCAAGTATTGACACAGGGGGGTGAATACTTATGCACCCAACAGATGTCAACTTTTTTGTTCTCATTATTGTTTGTGTCACAATAAAATTTATTTTGCACCTCCAAAGTACTATGCATGTTTTGTTGATCAAACGGGAAAAAGTTTATTTAAGTCTATTGAATTCCAGTTAGTAACAGTACATAATGGGGAAAAGTCCAAGGGGGGTGAATACTTATGCAAGGCACTGTATATATACATGTAAAGATGTATAGAAATATTATTAATTTTTTTTCATATTCATACATGTTTTGTAATTATGATATGGCTATATTTCATTAGATTTGTTTTAATTATTTTAAACCTAGGTTTTAATAGTTCAATTAATATATTTTTATAAAATTTCACATTTTTAGATTTTTATTTTCTCTTAAAATATATACCTATATTTTGTATTAATTAGATGGTTAATTTTTTTATTAGATTCAATTGTATTATTAGATTTGTTTTAATTATTTTAAACCTAGGTTTTAATAGTTCAATTAATATATTTTTATAAAATTTCACATTTTTAGATTTTTATTTTCTCTTAAAATATATACCTATATTTTATATTAATTAGATGGTTAACTTTTTTATTAGATTCAATTGTATTATTAGATTCTCATTTTTTTTAAGTTTCAATATCTATAAATGAAATAAAATATAAACAAACATAAATACAATCACAGCAGCCCACAAATCCAACATCATTAGATTATTCTTTAGACGCATTTGTTCCAGAAATGAGGAATAACTTAAAACCAAGATGAGATTTGTCGAATCAGTTAATCGACACAAAGCTGCACATAGAATAAGATTCCTCGTATATTTATCTATATGTTTAATCAGGTGGTTTAAATAAGCATCAGTTGAATGACACATGCACTGTGAGTTGAATTAAAAACGCATAAATATCAGTATTATACTGAAAATGGCTCCTCACACTTGCACCGTGTTTTTGAATACATTTTAAACTTTGGAGGGGAAACAGCGCCCCCCGGCGGCCGGCCGGCGCCACGACTATGGGAAACCTGGTCGTAAAGGGCGGGGCCGCTGAGGAGGAATCTAAATAAAACATCGTGCAGGATTCAAACTACAAACTCTTTCACTTTTCTTCCGACTCTTGAGGTGAGTTCGTCCCGCGGTGTCGTTCGTTGTTCGCCGGGCTCATAGATACACGGAGCCGGTACCGGAGAACACGCAGGGGCCGCTGGGTGTCCGCTCCTTTCTCCGTTTGGCTAATGCTAACGCTGGAGTCCTTGTGTAACAGAGTTAAGAATGCACTGTATTTATTTTATTTATAATTTGTATTTGTGAATTTTATTAAGTTATTATTTTATTTTGATAGTGCTACTTGTGGAGGTGATGTCGTTGTGCACCACCTTTTGTGCTCCCCAAAAGTTTGTTACTTCCTGTTAGCCCTTCCCTCCCTCAGTTTAGTTTTTCATCACTGAGGGTGAGTCACCTGTGTAGAAGCTCTGTGCTGTTTTGTAGTTTTCCTTGAATGAATGACCGTGGTGGATTGTATGTTGCGTGTATGAGTACAGTGTGCTGTTGTTTTGAATGTTTATATGTTTTGACAATTTTGTGGTTTGAAATCCACGGAGATGTTATTTACATAATGCGGCCGCCATTTTGTTTTCGCTCCGCAGATTTCGGCAGCCTTTGATGTCAATTTGTTCTGTTTTGTAGACTTTTGTATGGAGAAAAAGGAGGTTTTAACAGCAAACCTATGTTGTTGTCTGCAGGTATGTGAGTTTCTTTTTGGATCTAATAACTGTTTCACCAATAATGTGTTACTGAGCAGTTTAGTTTTTCATCACTGAGGAGAGTTCGTCCCGCGGTGTCGTTCGTTGGAGAAAAAGGAGGTTTTAACAGCAAACCTATGTTGTTGTCTGCAGGTGTCTGCAGTTTTTGTAGGTGAATAAAGTCCCAAAAACCAAGTCCTGAGTCACATTTCTACATCCGTTACACTGGTGCCGTGACCTTTCGGATCATCAGACCAGCTTGATGCTCGTCGCCGTGGATGCTGTGCTGCCATCCTGATCCACGTCTCAAGATTATAGTGCGGTCAGACCTGTAGAAGACCCTTGATTGGGGCATAGCGATTTATATATACATATATTATTATTTTTTTCTCTTCCCCTCCAGTGTGTTGACAACTGTTTTCATTTCTAAATATCTGTGTACTTCTTATTAACCTTTCTTTTTACATTTTTTTTTATATAAATATATATATATTATTATTTTTTTTTTTTTTATACACAACGCAAGTACATTTCATGGTCAAGAGTTGTTTTAATTAACAATGGATGATTTTTCTAGTCCTATTCTGCCAAAAGGTAGAGGTGCATGGATAAGTGCTATTAATAACAGAAGGGATGTGGGACGCTCAACAGCAATGCCGGATGGCTATGCAGATACTGGGTTAGGTCAGATCCCAAGTTATACTCCCTCTAGTGGGCCTACAGGGGGGGGTCCACATACTTCCACTCCTGGCAGTGATGTTGATGCCATTCACCATCTCACAGACATGGTAGGACAGTTAGGAGCTCAGATTGGTGAGTCTATTGTAGCAAAGCTGATGTCGGCTGGTGTTGTAAGCTTAAATAGTGGTAATCATACTGCTCCTATGACTGAGAACAGACCTAGTGACACTACCAGACATGATGTTCCACAAGTGACTGTACGTGTTAAGCCTGACAGAGAACCACAGACTTTCAGAGGTGACAGCACTGACAAAAACTCAGTCCAGGACTGGATTGACATGACTAAGACTTACCTCAGAAAGCAAGATGTTCCTATACAAGACCAGGCAGAGAAAATTATAAGTCACTTAATGGGCAAGGCCAGGGATGTTGTGAAAATCGCCCTACGCAGTAACCCAGCTCTTGACGTACGACAGAAACCAGAACTGGTGTATGACATTCTTCTCCAGTATTTTAGTGATGCTTCGTCATGTCTTCCTCTGGCAGACTTTTACGCCACTCTGCCAAAGCACAAAGAGAACCCAGTCGATTACTGGATAAGACTGAATAAGGCAGCAGATCAAGCCAATGAGGGCCTGCGCAGGCAAGGGAAGCAGACGGAGGACATGGCTGATGAAGTGGCCCTGATGTTTGTCAAGCATTGTCCAGACCCAGAGCTCACGAGCATCCTCAAGTGTAAACCAGTCCACGAGTGGAACTCGCGTGATGTTCAGCTGAGGATTGATGACTATCAGAGGGAGTTGAGAGCTAGTAGCAGAACCACCAGTGCTAGTCAGCTAAAAAGCCACACTGCCTCTGTAGCTCCTGAGCAATCCACATCAGCAGTGTCCGAGCAGCATCACACCCTTTGCCCCTCTTCAGCGTCGGAAACAATTCAAGGTGAATCCCGTCCGGCTCAGAATTATGCCCCTGTGCCAGCTGTGGCACAAAATCTACAACAGTCAGAAGATAGGCTCCTCACTCGCGTAGCGGACATGTTTCAGGAGATGATGGAGAGAATGCAGCAGCGCAGTATTAACCGCCCGACTCGAGGAAGTAAGTTTCAATATAACCCTCGCGACAGACGTTCCAGAGAGGCGTTTTGCAGAGTGTGTAACGACTCTAGCCACACCACCACTTCGCACTGCATGGCCGAGAGACTGTGTTTTGGCTGCTACGCCCCTGGCCACACCCGACCAAATTGTCCTGTCAAAAGCTCCTCCCCTCTGTTGAGATATCTATGTTTCTCTGTATCTTGTGATTATATTTTACCTATATCCTGTGAACAAATATTAGCTGTATAATCCATATAATCAATAATGCTACAACAGTTACTTTTAGTTAGAATGATGTAACCAATTTTAGGAGTGTAAAAGTGAATTACAGTATAATATAAGTTGGACTAACAATAAGACCAAGACCAGAATCAGAAGAGACCAAATTCGAGAGGAGCCACTATACTGAGCAACAACAATGAGGCAGACACAAGAGTAACAATTGAGTAGCCACTCTTATATTTTACAGTGAACAAAGTAATTTGTCTGGTTCGTACAAAATGCAAAATATTATACCAAACAGTAAGAAAAATAAAAAAGTAGTGTGCACACTTAAAACAAAAATGTCTGTTGGGGCCCTTAAAATAAAAAGAGTTGTTGAAAGTTCCTTGTAGTGTAATGTGAGTGTATTATTTGTGTGAATGAGTGTGTACGTGAATATCTCCTCGGTGCTAATCTTCAATCAGGGTAGTTGACTCGCCATCTTTCACAGCAGGAAGTTGTCCTGAACCTCAGACTCTCAGTCCTCTAAAAAACCTGACCTGTAGACAGGGTCACACAATACATTCAACACTATCCATTCTCAGATGCATCATTAGGGATATCAGATGTCAAAAGATGCACACAATTACATCTTATTCTGACAAATCTTCATCTCTATTCAATTCTCAAATCTCTATCTTTGCTGTATGTTGTACAACGTTCAATCTTTAGTGTATCATTCATGAGATCTAAGTATTAAAGTGCTCACACATTTACCTGTTCATGTGAACAGTTTAAATAATACTTATGGCAAGTAACCATTAACATACAAAACCATTAATTATAAACATCTGAACCATGTGCAAATAACATAACAGTACACATTTTGAGGTAGACTCAGAGGTATTAAAAAATTGTGCTTAGTTCACTCTTACAATATAGGCCTATTCATGTCCGAGATCTGCACCAAAAACTACCCTCTAATTGCTTTAAACTCAGTTGGAATAACATCATTGTCTTCAATAAATTGCACAATACAAAATAAACTATTGTTTTATATTCATCACATTCACAACATATCAAATTACTCTTTTTTCCCAAATATCACCACTGCTTTCTTTCAGCACACGGAAAACAACAGGAAAATAGCACCAGAGCAGCTAAAGAGCAAATTTCTCACCGTTGCTCTGTGTATCAAGGTGGAGCATGCCGATGCCGAACCTCGTAGCAGCTCTCCGGAGGACAGGCAAGCAGTTAGCCGACGTAACTCTCCTTCGTTCAGCCACTTGGCTCCGGACCTCCACTGGATAAGTGCTCCGACTCTTTTTTCCTTTTTCACAGGTTTCACTCTGGGTTTTTTTCTCTAGTTTTCCTCTTCTCCTTAACACACAGCTGCCCTCGCTTCCCGGGCCGAGATCCGAAAAGACCGGAAGAGCAACGCGACTGCACTTCCTCTCCGAGCCGACAGGCTGAGCGTGGCCTGCGTAGCTTCTGATTGGCTGCTGAGAACTAGGTACCCCACGTGGGACCATGCGAGTTGAGCGGTGCATTCAAAACAAATAAGATAATCAAAGCAAACAGTCTCTCTTCTTTTACGGTACTAAATTAACAGTGTTTCTTACACCTGGTTACACCCTCCCCTCCTGAACTTATGCACGTCCCTGTGCATAGTATACAGTTAAAGGCAAATTATTCGAGGGGTCAGGGCAGGGGGTTGGACAGGTTCTTCTCTTATGACTTCTTCCCAAGCTGTGGACAGTCCTTGAAAGAATGATTTCACTGCTGTGATCAAAGGATTTCCTAGCTCTGTATAATCAAGCCGTCGTGGTGGTTGACGATTTCTTTCAGATCTCCTGACAGAATCATTTGTATCTGTGTTCTCCTCTGTATCCATTGGGATTGTTCCATCCTTTCCTTCCTCAAGTTCTGCTCCTTTAAAACCATCCTCAACTGGAAGTTGTTCTCCTTGGACATCTGGATTATCATCCTCAAGCAAGTCATTTTGAATCAAGGCTGGTTCATTGGCTTGCTCGGTTGGTGTGACTCTATCGGCGGATAAGTACTCAGTATCACTCTGATGAGAGTTAAACTTGATGGACATCAAAGGACCATCTGAAGTACTATTGGACATATCAGGTAAATTGTCAAAATCGGGTTGGGTGTCAAGATCGGTTGGATTGTCAAATTCAGGTGGATTGTCATCATTTTGAGCATTTACAGGACTCTCGACAGGACGAACGCCTGGAGGTTCAGTATGCCGAGTGTCTTGGACATCGGTCATGGACAGATCCGGGTACACAGGAATCTCACTGACCATGGGGAAAGGGGAACTTAACCAAACAGGAATGAGTGCATCATCCTCTTCATCTGAGGAATTCTCTTCCTCTACAGCAGGGTTTGCACGAGTTCCTGGCCTGCGTGGTACCGGCTTTTGCACAGGCTCACTATTTTCGAGTTTGAATCATTTTGAGCTTCCCACTGGCGCTGTTTTTTTTCCAACTGCCTCTTCTTTTCTGCCACTAGGTCGGGGTTTGCGGGGTCGGTGCAGCAGGGGGCAATGTGCCCATCTTCGCCGCAGTTAAAACAGTACCAGGGCTTGGGTTTGTATGTCTGTTTCTTTTTGATTTGTCTTTGCATGTCTGTATCATTTGGCTTTGACATCCTGCTCTGTTGCTTCCCTGCAGATCCCTTGCTGCTAGCTCCTTTGGTGTTTTTCTGTGACATGTATGTAGTTAGTTGGCTTTGCAGACTTGCCACTTGCTTTCTCAGATCCTCAATAGCACTGATACTGCTCTCATCTTTCTCCTCTGGTTCACAAACATATGCGCCATGGAACTACACCTGAGCTCTTTGCTTTGTGATGCCAATATGTTTTTTCATACGACAGGATTTTGCTTGCTGTCGATCTTCTTCGGAGCGAATCATTAGCAAGAGGTCTGAGAATGAGGGTGGGCTGCTCTTCTTTTGCTCCAGTTGCAGGGCGCTGAGCAAGGTGTTATCCCAACACCCCCTGCAGAACTGCTTAGTAAGATGTTTGTCTACTTCTTCATGTGTAACTCCCCCCCTTTTTGTTGCTCTGTTCAAGGCTAACTGGAGCCGATGAAGGTAAGTGGATGATTTCTCACCTGGGTCTTGGAGGGTGTTCAGGAATTGAGCAAAGAGCTCCTCTCCATCTTCCACAGTACCGAAGGCTGAGTCTAGGAGCTGTAGGTAGGCTGCAGGCGGTGACTCAGGCCGTAAGCTTTTAACTACATCAGCTGCTGGTGGGAGCAAGCTTTCATGGATTTTTCTGGATATTTGCAGAGGAGACATGCTAGGATCATTCTGGAGCAACTCAATGTGTATGCGCCATGTGTCATAATCAGTTTCATGATTAGGTCTGGGAGTCTTGCCGGAGAAGGAGCGGAGTCTCACTTGGGATTGGATGTGTGGGACAACGTCTTGCCTCTGCACAATATGCTCGACCACGACCCTCTGGATGTCCGGTGGGTTCAAGTCACTTACTGATAGGGACGGTGCTCTCTTTCCATTGGTGAGGGGAACATGGTCAGTGGCACCGTTGCTGCTTGGTGTGGCATCTGGAAATGAGGTGTAAGACTGTTGCTCTTGATGAGTGGGTGGGGATACGACAGTGGTCTCAACATGTGTGGGGGAGGATTCTTCAGTTGTGGGCTGCATAGTTTCAACATCTTCCCCGATCTGAGACATCATTTCCTTCAACACCACGCAATAGTCTTTGCCACTCATCTTAGCTAGTTGCTTGAGCTCAGCTAAGTATGTCTTGGTAACATTACTTCCAACCTTGGTAGCGTACACGCTACTGAGTGTTTTTACTTCATAGACAACAGTGGGGTCATCTCGTGCTATGCACATGTACGGTAAGCGAGGTTCTAAACCTTCTAAGGCTGAACCGCTAGCATATAAGGGCTGTAGTGGGCAGAGGGGGACATTTAATAATGTGGTCGGTAAAAGTGGTAAAATTAAAACTCCAAGACAACAGAACGTGAATACAAAGTATGGGATGCATATTTGATCATTTACATCATATAAAATATGTCATCTATATCGTTTAAAATCATTTTTCAGTGTGTTTCCTGTCGCGATACGCTCGCGTCAAGCGGAAAAAATAGACTCAACGCCGAAACGATCGCTTCACGGCGCTAGGCAGCCGCGGCACAACTCTACGCTTCAGCCTCCGGTGTGTTCAGCGCTGCGGTTTAACATGGGAGTGGATGGGAGCCAGAGGATTGGCGCTGCGCCTACGCCTCGCTTCGGCGTCGCTTCCGCGTCCGGTGTGAACCCGGCGTAATGCAGTCAGACGGCAGCTGCCATTCAAACAAACAAACAACATGGATAATTCTGATGAACCTGAGGACCTTCTGGACGGGAAGATCGTGTTCCAAAAAAACAAAGATCGAACATTCAGTAAAACCAAGGTGATATGCACACTCTGCGAGAAGACGTTATCATTTCACCGTAGCAATACCCGCCTAACCACCGCAACGCGAAGCATGTGTTGGTCGGCGAGGGGCGTTCAAGTGGAATGCGCCAAACCAGACTCACTCGCCGGACACATTGTGCAAAAGAAGCGGTCAGCTTTACTGTCAGAGAATTTGAACAAGTTAGTTTGCCTCACCAACTGGCTAAAGGCCGAGTAGCTAAGAGGGCCTTTAGAGGCATTAGATTGTATCATGGTGTGGTTAATGGTTGTGTGACAAAAAATATAAAAAATGTCAACCATCCTATGGCTAAGAAGCTCAAATAATTTCTGTTTAATTTAAAAAAAAAAGTTTTATTCAACCACACAATGGCTAAGGAACCCGAATTCTGTTTAGGATGAAGATTATATTAATGTTCCATATGGAAAAGCAATGATAACTGCTGAAGAACTGCTGAGTTGCAGCACAAAAGAAAAGTTAAATGTCATAAATCTTGTTTTCACAAAAATATTCCGAAAAAAATCGGTAATGTGATTAATCATGATTAATCCATAGAAACCTGTGATTAATTTGATTAAAAATTTTAATCATTTCACAGCCCTAGTAGTAATTTTACTGAAGCCCCCCTAAAATGTTCTTCAGCCCCCCCAAATAATTATTGGGATTTTTTTAGATTTTTTTTTTTTTAACTATTGTTTTACACATGGACAAGTTATTTATAACTCTAACATGCTACATATGTAAGTGCGTTTCTGGTTTGTATGTTTTCTCCCCCTTCAAATTACAATCCTATAGCCTCTCATCATACTTAACAATAAAAAGACCAGGCACTAGGACCTTAGGGAGTCTACATCGCTGCTACGCTGGCTTTCTCACTCTGCCAAGTAACGCCTCTCATCAAGACAGCAGGATTACAGCCAAGGAGTTTAGCTCATAGTAAATGATGCACGGAGTGAAATTGTAAGTACAGGTAGTTACAGAATGTGGCTATCTGTAGTTGTTAATGATTGTTACCTGCTTCAATTTAGGTTTATTTGAGGCAAATGAAAGGGAATATTGTAATGAGCTATGTTAACACTAAGCTAGCTAGCTAGCTATTTTGTTAGAAAATGTCTCCAGTGAGCAAGAGTGTGAACGAGCAAATTTGAAATGTAAGAAATAACTATCGACAGCTCTCTATTCTTTGCATTAATATCTATCTCTAGTATTTTAAAACAATAATATCAGTGCCTATAGAATGTTGTTGTTTATAATCAGTTCATATTTGTGTTGTTAATTTTCACAATGACCCTGAAATTCTGTCTCTTCTGTTATCTCATACCGAATGAATGCAAGCAAAGATACAGAGAAAAATCACACTCTTTCTGATTGAACCAATCTATGAACTGTCTGAAACATGTATATCCGCTGCGCGCGCAAACATTCCGCATCCTTAGGGGCTAAGCCCCCCCTTTCTTTCAATCCTAGAAACGCCCCTGATAGATAGACTTGTTGTCATTGTGACGGCACTAATCTTCTCTGGTCAGGGTCAAACGACATAAGGTGAATAGATTCATACAAGTGTGTTTGAGTATGTATGTATGTATGATGTATGTATGTGTGTATATTAATGTGTGTATATGTGTATCTATCTGTATAGGTTGTTTAGATAAATTCATTTGATGTATTTCACTGCAGGTTCCCATAGCAACCCCCCCCCCCCCCCGCCTCCCCCCACAGCTCAATGGTCAAGTGACGACAGTCTTCAAAGGTATATACCTTTGAAGACTGTTGTACCTTTGAAGTCTGTGGTAACTTAAGAAACCGCCAGTTTTCACTTTTCGCTCAGTTCTCGTCTGACTACTTGGCTGGTTGCACCTGAACTCTGTTCTTTGGATTTGACTTGAAGTCAACTAAGATCTATTTGAACTCTGGTCTTTCACCTGAACTTGTTTCTTTCACCTGAACTTGTTTCTTTGGATTGAGAGAAGAGAAAGATGTTCCGGAGGCCCCGTGACAGGGAGGCTGTTGTGTCCTTGGAGGCATCTGCCTCCTCCAAGAAGCCATGGACCCCACCTGATCGGAGGGGCGAGAAGTGGTGTCGCGCTCCATCCAAGCCCGTGGGCTTTCTCCACGCTGCCTCCTACGAGCATCAGCCGCAGGTGAACATCGCCTTTGGCTTTCCATCCATCCAGAGGACCGAGAAGACAGAGGAGGAAGCTGTGAGGAAGGAGCAGGTCCGGCCTGAGGAGACCGTCAGCTGTGTCACTGACAACTTTCAAGCGTTCATAAGTCACGAGGAGATGGACGGTGAGGAGAGCCTGCAGGAAACGGTTGAGCTCGTCTTCAAGAGGGCCGTGCAGAAACCAGACTCTGCTGCAGTCTTCGCGGAGCTGTGTCAGCGCCTCTCAACAGTAAGTGATGCATCTATGACTGGAAGCTACTTTTATCCTGTTTCTTACTTAGTTGAGAAGTTGATTTTTTTTATGCAGGTTGTAACATTCATTTAACACTTTGATAAACAAGCTATGCTAACCCCTTAATGCACACCATGGGTCATATCTTTGAGATAAATGTATTATACCATTTAATATTCCAGGTATTCATTAAATATCCTGTTTTTGATTACCAGAAATATTGATCTTTATTTTTCCTTAATTACTTTATGAACAAACATATATTTTGTATTGGACATAATATTCTTTCTCACTAGTATTGGATTGTGAGGAAACTCTTAATAATAATTTACATTTGTTCATAAGGTAAGAAAGGAAAAAAGAAAATAATGATTTGTGTTAATCCAAAACAAAATAACTAATGATTATCTTGAATATTAAATAAAGAAATAAATTGATTTCAGAGATATAGCAAAGAAACATTCATGCCATGCATGAAATAACATAGGAAATTAAAAAAGGTCATTTTTTACCCATGTTGTGAATTCGAAGGGTAGTGATACAAAAAGTACTTTTTTTTCAGATAGTAAGAAAGGAAAAATTAAAATAAGGTTTTGTGATGATCATAAAAAAGTTAATTGAGGAATACCTGAAATACTAAATTAATCCAAATGAATCGTCACTTTGGTTAATCAAATAATAAGTTAATTTAGAGTTGAGGATAAAAATCAGCACACACTGATCACTGTTGACTGCATTTGGTGTTTGCTGTATAAAGTGATTCTTTACACATAAATAATCACAATGTTTTCCTAAGTATGTGAGTTGCATTTGTGTTAATATTTCCTTATGGTTTTCTTCTGTTCAGGTGGAATTCCAATCCTTGTCCGACTGGTCGGCCAGCGTCTCCTTCAGGTTCCTGCTGGTCAAACACTGCCAGGCAGAGTTTAAGAAGAACTTTGAAAGGGAGGACATTTCTCGGAAGGGGGTGTCCTGCCTAGAGCCAGTCAGGGACGTGAGGGTTATTGATCGACTGAGGGAAGAGAAAAACAACGCCAAACCCTCCTGTCGCTCCATACATACCATCCGGTTTATTGGGGAGCTGTTCCTCTCCAAGGTTCTGGGTGAGAAAGCCATGCACTGCTGCATCAGGAGGCTGCTGCAAAATGGAGACGGGCCGTCTCTCGAGAGCCTCTGTGAGCTCCTCCAGCTCATCCAGCAGGACCTGGAGGTGGTCACGTCCAGGGAGGTGATGGACTCGTACTATAACCAGCTGAAGTTCGTCGCAGAGAAAGGGAGGAGGGCACCAAGGCTCTCCCTTTTGTTGAAGGACACGGTGAAGGCAAGGAAGTGAGCAGGCTCCACCCCCCACAGAGACACACATGCTGCATGATTACAAACCTCACTGATGGATGACCGAGGGCATCTCCTCAATCCACGCTGCTGGGAGGACTCGGCGACTTTAAACTGGTGGTGGTTTCTCATCACTGGAAACTGTCCAGACCTTCTGCCCTGCACAGTGAGGAATATAAAGACAGTTACACCATCAAAACTACAACAATCCTTATTTCTAATTATCATCATCTGACACGGTTGAGTGATCACCTTTACACTGTGACAGACAAACCCAGCTGCTGAGCTGCTCATGTTTGAGGAGCCACAACATGATGCTATCCACCTGGCTACTTTACGCAGTGCTGCAGAGAAACAGAGTAAAACAGGCAGAGATTATTTTTCTATCTGTTTGAATCATCAGCCACATTGTCAGCAAGAATAATTATTATTATCAGTGTCTGATCTTATGAAAATGTGTCAAATAGCAAATGAGAGATGAGATATTTTCAAAACTTTTACATCATGTTTCTGATCCTCACCGGCTCAGGTGAATAGTTCCTTCAGTCGGCCGTTTGAAAGTTTCCACCTCGTCTTCATCGATCCACACTGTAAACTCAACATTTGTCACTTTAACCCTGTACAGACTTTGGAGAACGCCGTTATTGTAAAGTTGTATTGTATTGTATACCACAGTACATGTGAATGTAAATACACTTGTGCTTTTTTCTATTCTAAATAAAGGATATGATCTGATATTAACCAAAGTGTGATTTTGGTTTATGATGTCTTAGAGAAGGAAACATAACAAATCCTGATAACAGACTCATATTCATACATTTTCTGATAGTGCAGCTCCAAGTTGAGTTAATCCGATCATGTTGTCCTCTTCATTTGTTTACTTGAGAACCAAATAGAGGTTTTATTTAAGATGATATAACACATTTAAACTCTAACTTTACAAATTTCTCAAGTTGAAATCCAGATAATAAAGTTATTTTCAGGCTTTAACTCTTTATATAAAACTTCTACCCACTTTATAAATGATCTGTTCTGTTGTGATCGATAGGGGTTTGTGAGCTGTGGAGAGTTTTGTTCATAGAGAAATCTCCTACTACTGAGTCCCAATTGTAAATAAACATTTTGAGAATAATTTGGACTGTTTCTTGTTGTATATACGTTCGAGTGATGAATCAGAGTAATAATTCCATCAATTTTCTAAACTGTCTTTCCCATTTAGCATCTTAGTTGATGGAGACCCAGAATCAAATCAATACTTTCTTTTATTTGCATAGTCAGTATTCACAAATCACATTTTGCCTCATAGGGCTCAACAACCTGTACAAGGAGCGACACCCTCTGCCTTGATAAAGCAGCAAAGGGGGCAGTCAGAAATAGACACAAGAAAAGTAATAATAAGTGAACATGTAATACTTTCTACTAATGCAATGAAATATAAAAACAATTTAAAAATACAAATAGAATATAATATACTATAATAGATAGCAGGGCGTCGTTAGGCCTGTCTTTTCTGTTATCTCATACCGAATGAATGCAAGCAAAGATACAGAGAAAAATCACACTCTTTCTGATTGAACAATCTATGAACTGTATGAAACATGGATATCAGCTGCGCGCGCAAAAATTCAGCATTCTTAGGGGCTAAGCCCCCCCTTTCTTTCAATCCTAGAAACGCCCCTGTATATATATATATATATATATATAGATTAAGATAAACCAGAGTAAAAGGTGGGAGTCATTTGAATAGCGTGTTAGTCATCGCTGTGGTGTGTGGGTGAGCGACACTGCTGTGGTGGATCCTCCCGAACAGCAGGGGGCTGTGCTGCGCCTCTCCCTGCGCCCACTATCCACGAAGAAGCAGCAGTCAGAGGGTGGAGAAGCATTTTGACATGGCAGACAGGTGGGTAGCCTGGATTAATCTCACGTATCTTAAACATTACAACTTTATGTTTGGACGTTTATTAGTTTAAAATAGTTTACAATTACATCGGCTGCTATTTTGTAGATGAAGAAGCGGCTGCTGCACTTTTAACCGACGTTTGCTTTTCAGCTCAACCATGCTGGAACGTGCTGCTAGCTAGATGCTAGCTCGGTATGGTTAGCTAGCATGTAGTAAGGAGTGGTTCTCTGGCTTCCCGGGCAGAGAGAGGAGCTCCGGGGTGAGCTTCTAGTCAGGAGTCGACCTGCTACATGAAGCGAGACTCAGCCAATGTTGAAAGTGTCCATATGAGATGCGGCGCTGCTTAAATGCTCAGTCACGTTGGCTGATGTTGGAACCTGCTAGCATGTTAGCTATCACTGTCTGTTACAGCAGCCGGTTCAGGTCATAGTAGGAGACACAGGGGAGGTTTCTGTCTAACGTTAGCACGCACTTAAATGCTCCAATGAAACTGGGAACATAACAGCAGCCCAGTATGAATGATATTTTCATATTTTCTGGCTCAGTATTGCCCGCACAGGACTCTGATCTTTGCTTTTTCCTGCTAATTAAAAAGTGATTTATCGGTCAAGCTTGCGCTGTTATGTTGAGCCTATGAAATACACATATTGCCTGCTCCTTCTGTAAGCATCATAAATGGAATATATGTCTGGGGGTTGGACTGTGGGTCAGAATAATTGAAACGTCACTGTGGACCTTTCCATGCTGTGGTGGATATTTGTCAACTATTTTCTGACATTTCATATATTAAATGATTAACTACATGAAGCTATCAGCAGATCAATAAGCTAAAACAGAACATTTTTGATTCTGAATTGTTTGAAAGAAGGGAAGGTAAATATCTGGTTCCATCTTGTTGGGATTGGACATATGGTGGAGTATAGTGAGGAGATGAAGGTTAACCTCGCCAATATCAGACAAGAGTGGAAAAAGGTGCCTGTAGACTTAGTTGTAGATACCTAAATGTCAGTAGTCCTCGATCAGATCTCGGTGGACAACCATGACCTCGTCTGCAATGGGAATGGATTCATTCATCTTTCATTCCCGAGTCTAATGACTTTGCAGTAGACCCAGGATTTTATTGGTTTGGCTCTGAATGGGAGGGATGGAAACGAGAAACTGGGGGAGGATGAGGTAATTCATCAAGACAACCGGGTGAAGGAGCTTCTCAGATTCCGGCGTGCATGCGACATTGAACATTACGCAACAGGGGGGAAAAAGGACGACAAACTCCTCTACTGGCAATGAGAAAAGGAGTCAATCGCTTTTTTTCCCCGTGTCTAAATAACCTGCTCATACCTGTTGATTTAGGTGTCAAAGAGGTTTAATGTAGTCTGTGGCCGTAACTCTGCGATGTGCTCGCATTGTGTTTTCCCTGTCACTGAATGTTTCAAACTGTAGAATTTTCTTTTCCCCATTTGCATCAAGCCCTCTTTATTTCAGTGATGGTTGGGCAACACCAGTATACTGCTGAAACTGCTCTGCTTCAGTCTGAGAACAGTAACAGCCTAACCTTAAAGTTGCATTAGTAAGAATACTATAAATCCATCAGCCTCCACCCACTGACACCTTTAACTGTGGCTGCACGTTTTAATTAGTATTTGTCACAATCAGTGCAGACAGCCGAGGAGAAGCACCGGAGCGCCACGTCACCAGCTGCTGTCCATGGTACTGATCTTCACATGAGCTGAACTGTTTCTCAGATTGGCCTCCGTCATGCTGTGTGTGTCTGAAAGTGGCATGAAGCAGACTGCAGTCCACCCTCTGTCGTGTGGAGAGCTGCTCAAAGGACGACCACATCACATCCAGCATGGGGAACAAAGCACTTACTGTTGTTCCTACTGCTCTAGCTTCAGAATCCTTTTTATCTAATTCATTGTCATCAACAGCTACTTGGACATCAACCTCTTCATCCCCCTGGTTTTGAATGTGGGGGTAGTAGTGATCAATATGTGTCCATCTGTAATCTTACATTTAACCAAGTTCATTCATCAACCATTGGAGATCTTTTCAAGAAACTTTTGTTTTTGATGTTTTTATACTCGAACAACAAGATAACTCTGTTTATATCAGCCCTTACAGATCAAAGCTGATTTATAATGAAAAAATATTAATTTTTCTAAAACTAATCTGTTCACTCAAGGCCACATGTACTTGCAGTCATAAAGTAGGTCCATTATGGTGCGTTGGAGCTGACTGAAGTAAATGTGCTTTGTTCACACAGCTTCAGGTTGAATATTATTGATGTAGAATATGAGCCACTCACTATGTTTGTCTCTGTTCACAGACTCAGCTGATGATCTGCGTCAGGGCGTTTGGTGTCAACGTCACATGGCCTGTGCAGCTCACAGAATCGTTTCACTATGGGCTGAGGTAGTAGGTTGTATAGTTTTAGGGTCACACCCACACTGGGAGATAACTATTCAACCTACTGTCTTTCTCAAAGTGACAATCCCACATCTGTCTTCACTGCATGGAATCTGACTCCTGGTTCTTGGACAACAGAACTTGCTTGTTTGTTCCAGCTGCTCACACAGTGTGAGGTAGTAGATTGTATAGTTGTAGGGTAGTGATTTTGCCCTGTTTGGAAGATAACTATACAATTTATTGCCTTCCCTGAGGAGTGGCATCTCTCCTGGTTTATGAAATGTGTATCATATAATCTTATAAACTATTTGAATGCCTGATTTATTTCACACAGACTTGCAGAGCCATCTGTACTGTTCAGTATATCCATAAACTTTTTATGTTTAAATGTGTCAATGTTTAATATTTTACAATTATGGTTATAGATTGTGTTAAATATATGGGATTTGCAGTCATATGAATGTATTCCTGAAAGAAAAATTTCTCAAACATTCAATTAAACTCAATAAAATTGTATTTATACATCAAAAATTCAAAGCCTATTATACATTATCTCAAGGCACTTTACATGGTAAGATCTATGGAATATGGAAAGGAGTGTTTACATTCTTCAACAAGTAATACCACCATGATAACAACGTCCATTGCTTTTTGCACTGTAGTACAGTTACCAGATTAATGTGTATAGTTTTACTACACTATTACAACTGCGTTCAAAGCAATGTTTGTTTTTAGTATAAGGTTACTGATGGAGTTGTCATACGTATGTGTCATGAATAAAGTAATCAGTTACAATGGGACTCCATAGAGAACATTAATCAGTCAAGGTCCAAAAGCCTCTTTAATTCAGTCATGCTTCACCAAAGTAAACTGTTAGATACTAGTCCTGAGAGATCAAGATCCATGAATTATTCCCTGGGAAATCAGTAAAAATGTCTCAAAACGCCCAAATCTCTTGATAAGAAATTGGAAAAAGCAAACTCCTGGATCCACTCTCTTTGTCCGGATTAAAGAGTTTTTTTCTTGTCCCATGTCGCATCCCTCCAATAAGTGTATTGGAAAATTGTTCTGTAGCTTTTGCTTAACCCGTCAGACAAACAAATAAACCAATGAAAAGCGTTATATTAAAACATTAATAAAGGTAAAATTGAGCTTTTCTCAAAGAAAATGTCCTGTTTTTTACCATGATCACTACAATAGTGTGTGCGGTATGGAAGGAATAAGTACCCCAGCACTTTAAATTGGTATTGAATTATTTGTGTCAATCTACAAAGTACAAAGACAGTACAGAAAGGTTATTTGTGTAGCCCATACTCACAAGCCTGATAGGTCCCTGGACAGAGGTGCAGTACATGTGATGTGTAGCAGAGCACATCAACAAAATAATGTCAGCTGCTTCTTTAATTAGAGTTTGGCATCAGACACGATGAAGTGTTATGTATTCGTCTTGTGGCCCAGAGTCAAAACACCATCATAGTTCTAGTTAACTGTAATTACAGCCAACGACTGCATAGTATACTATCCATGCTTGTTTCCTCATGGGTCTCTGTACAAATCAGAGAGAGATTTTTTTGGGACTCTGTTCTTCTGCACTTGATGATAGTAGTTCCACAGATGTGACAGCAGATGGTGGTATAGTCCTTTGACAACGTATCTTGTCCTACACAGGAGACATCAGTGGAGTATGTGAATCCCTGCTGAGTTATTAGTCAGAAACAATGAAGAAATAAAGCTATAATTTTTCATCAGGTTATATCTTCACTGCTGTGCACTTAAAAGACCTCGACAATAGACACATTGGCTCAGATTCAGGTAATGCTCGTGTTTAACTTCTCTGATATATTATTCACGTGTTTACATTTGAAACTGCTTCTTATGTTTGTCTTTCATTAGAAGAAAACTGTAGTGCATTAAAGTCCTGAAGCTGGTAATGTTGGGCAGATAGCCTCACACCAGCCTGTTGAAACATAATCGAAATGCGAATTTAAACATTGAACAACTTGGATTGTGCCCAAATAAAAAAATAAAATAAAATGTCTGCATTCAAAAACATGTGTATCAATAAAAAGACAAGTTTAAGTTGTGAAAGTAAACACTTTACCCTGCAGATGAGCTCCATGAGTTCTATTAAATGAAATGACAGGATTAGATTAGTTTTTTATTGACACATCACCACGTGATGAGCCTTTTTCTGTTGCAGAAGCTCCAGACTGGGTCATTATAACTACCTTACACACGCCTGGTCTGTGTCCACCTACATGTTACATCCGAGTTCATAAGATGATAGCATGTTTTAGATTTGCGAAAATCTTTTTTTTTAATTGTCACATAGTGTAGTGCGGTGGATATATGTGTAAGTGGCGGAATACTCAGTATTACAGCTGCAGTATTTTGGGATGGAGATGAAGTTTTCCAGGTATTACTCATGTTGTGGGGACCAATATCTAGTTACAGTCACCTTATGATATCTTATCTTATCTTATCTTATCTTGTCTTATCTTATCTTATCTTATCTTATCTTATCTCATCTCATCTCATTTTATCTTATCTCTTATGGGGACAAAAAGCAGGTTTCCATAGTCTTAATCATTAGATTTAAAGCTGAAGACACGTTTTAAGGTCAGGTTTAGTTTATGGTTAATTTAAGAGCTAGAGTTAGGAAAGTAGAAACTATAGTTAAAGTTAGTCTCCAGGAATAAATGTCATGTCCTCTGAAGTCATGGAGACACGACTGTGTGCGTGTGTGTGTGTGTGTGTGTTTTTGTGTGTCTGTGTTTGTGTGTGTGTGTGTGGTCAGTGGGAGGGGCGCTTACTGGTGTCAAATGGATAAAACGTGGTGTATGAGAGCTGCTGTGTCAGAGGCTGCAGTGGTGAAGTGTGTGGTTGATCCAGTGTCCCGGGCAGGACTTAAACCCAGTGTCCGTGTGAGCTGCCATGACCTGGCGGCTTTAACTGCTCAGCTGTGCCCAGGCAGGTGTGGAGCCCGGTGCGTGTGTGTCAGTGTGTGTGTGTGTGTGTGTGTGTGTCAGGACAGATGAGCTGAGCGTGTACCTGCAGGCTGCAGCCACAGCTCGAGCAGCAGAACACGCCCTGCCAGAGGAGAAGGTGGACGCACGCACTTTACCTGCAGAGAACAAGCGCAGCCCCGATGCTCCGCCGCGGGCCCGCAGCTCCACCGGACACCTACCCAATGAGACCAGGACTTTCCCCCCGCACACGTCTTCTCCTCCCCGGGAGCGTTTCAACCCGCGCCTGCTGCTCGGATCACCTGGAGGTCCTGCGGGGCTCCGCACAGAGATAAGGCGGCTTCCTGCAGCGGTTCACAGCGTCGATCCGGCGCCTGGTCCCGGGCACCATGAGCAGGAAGACGCGGCGTTGGATCCTACATTTTTTCCTGTGCCTCGGAGTAGTGTACCTGAAGATCGGGTGAGTTACTGGGTGTTCCACAGGTTGTTTTCAAACTCACACACACACACACACACACACACACACACACACACACACACACACACACACACACACACACACAGGAGTTTAGAGATGGGGATTTTAGAGTGGCTCCCCGTGCAGGGAAGCAGAGGTGACCCCAGAGCGCATGCAGATGTTTCCACATGTGCCCGAGTCTCTTCCCTCACATGTCCCCTCACCTGGATGAGCTCCACCTGCTGCCACATGTTAACCTGTCGCCTTCCCCGCCTGCAGGGGTCTGTCATCGGTGGTGGCGCTGGGAGCGAGCATCATCTGTAATAAAATCCCGGGCCTGGCCCCTCGTCAGCGGACTATCTGTCAGAGCCGGCCTGACGCCATCATCGTGATCGGAGAGGGGGTTCAGATGGGCATCAACGAGTGTCAGTTCCAGTTCAGACACGGGCGGTGGAACTGCTCGGCCCTGGGAGAGAGGACCGTGTTCGGCAAAGAGCTCAGAGTGGGTATGTCGCACCCTGATGTTGTTCACCATCCTCTCAGTTCATTGATACTTTGTGCAACAAGCTGTCTGAGAAGGGGACTTTATTCTCTGGGATTCTGTAATATTGTGTTTGAGGTAGTTTTATTGCACTCTGATAATAATAAGAGAAATACATTTTATATATCGAGCACTTTCCAACACAAAGTAAAGTGCTGCACAACAAAAAAAACAAATGGTTAAAACAAGGAAGGCAGTACATAAATAATAATAATAATGATCATAATAATAACAATAATAGAAATAAATACATGTACTTACATTTTAAGTGAAGTTCAGTAACTTTTTTAGCAAAGTACCTTATTTTTTTCTTAGTATTTAAGCTGTTTTAAATAGCTGCAGAATGTTACAACAGCTGATTCATAATTGTGGGTTCCATGCACACTGCCAACAGAACATGCTTCTATTTATTTGTTTATGTTCTAGGTGGTCTGTTTAATACTGTTTGAAGCGTCTGCACATGAGTCTAAAAGTGCACTGAAAGCCCAAACAGATAAATTGCTCCAAACAGTCCCCAGGAGCAGTTAGTGGACCTCCTCCATGTCAGGAAGCTCAGACGCTCAGTGCCTCTGCTCTCGGTGGGAAAATAAGCCCCAGATCTGATCCTGGATGTGGAATAAGGCTCGAGGCCATGCTTGCTCCCAAAGACTCGACAGTGGAAATAAGTGGAGTGTCATATTTAAACACGCTGGTGTTCCACTGTCTTGTCCTGTAAGTTCACCCTGTCATCTCGCAGACACACATGCAGAGCCGGGGAGTCGTTTTTCACTGGAAGTGTCATCAGGGATTAAGGCTCACATCACGTTTAAGCCTTTAATTTATGCCGATAGCTTCTTTGCCCATTGATATTTTTATTATATTGTATGATCTTCAGGTATGGAGGTATTAGCAGACACAAATGTTGCGTGCAGTAAAGGTCTGCACACGAAAAAGCGGCAAGATGAAGTAGTTTGATGTGTAAATGATGTGTAACTTCAGTTCAGGTGACCTCTGCTCTGATTGGATAGGATGGAACCTTATGTCTGATCATCTCAATGTGTTTTTATCACGGACACACACTGTTACATCCTGTTTCATAGCCGCTAACATGCAGACCTACATGCTCTTTATCTACTCTGAGCTGAACAACCTTCATGTATGTGTTCATAACCCCCCAACCCCCCTTCTTGAAGCTTCAAGTTCAGACAAGCACTTTCCTCTTGGTTTACAAATTTACCTCCAGGTCGTGCAGCTTTGGCAGGGGATGTTTAACTGGATGTTTTAGGGGAGCAACCACACTTTTGTCTTGCACATCAGTGGATTGAAACAAAACTTGGTGAGATGAGATGATTGGAAAGCATTTGAGCGCCGCATGAGTCCTTACTCTGCTCAGATTTTCGGCAGAGATCAGGTTGATTTCCAGGAGGCAGCAGGTCACCTCGCTCGCTCGCTCGCTGCTCGGCTCCAGCTGCCTCGCATCCAGCCTGTCTGAATCCATTGTTTTGTGTCAGCAGACTGGAACACTGATAACTGACAGAATACAGAAATTTGGGGCTGTTGTTGGCAGTGTTGCAGCAGTGTGCAGGATTTTGGACATTAGGATGGAGTATCCTCCCCATCCACTAGGCTGGCTACTCACATGTGGGCACGGACTGGATGCCTCTTAAATTACTGTAGGAGTGTGTCCTGCAAATGATGTAACTGTTGATACATTTGGTTTACAAATGTCATGGCCGGGTAGAGATGAAACAGTGTGAAAATTTTAGTTAACAGTATTATATTATTATTGTTGGTTTTATTAAACACATTTTGTTTACTGTCTGAGGACATTAGGACTATTTGACGACAGTGGGAACTAGCAGTTGCTTGGTTTATACAGAGCACTAGCAGCTAATGCTGTTACAGTACAAACCAATTCACCATGGTAATCAAAGCAATTCAAATTGAACAACTAAGCGTCAGGTAACTGTTTCATGCCTGTGCTCAGGTGCTGCTGTGTTTGATATTCTCTCTACCATGCCTTTAAATTGTACCACTCTGACCATCACTGAAAGCTATCACCATATATACACGTCAATTTATTCCAACATTTGCACGTGAATCCCAGCGTTGGAAGTAGAGCTATGACCTTAAAAGTCTAAAAAGCTTCTGTGGTGGTTTGATTGTTGAAGATGATGATTTTATTGGAGCGTTTTTTGCAACTGACGGTCATTTTTGGATGGTTTCCACCCAAGCTCCAGGAATTATCTCTGTTTTAATTAAAAAGGAAAAGGGGAAAAAACACTGCAGTTGACCTGAAGCAGTCAGATTTATGGAGTTGAAATCCATCTCAGTAGGGAGGCTGTGCATGCCTCTCAGATTCACCTCCGCAGGGTGGATCCAAGTGATGGCAACTGGGACAGGAGCCAAAATAAGGCCTAAATATTTAATATTTTATCTCCCAGTAAATGCTCCCAAATATTCATCTTTACCAATCGTCTGGTGCAGTTGTTTAATTATATAACTGATTTGTAGACTGGTCCCGACCCTGAAGGCTCTCTGATAATAAGTCATAAATATAAAACCGTAAACTCCAATAAAACAATCAAAATGTCCCACTACCTCATAAACAGCTGCTTTTATTAGAGCTTCTCTCCTCTTACAGACGGCATCATTATATTTTCTATAAGAATCGGATCTTCCTCCTGCAGTGTCTCTGTTTGTAAAGAGAGCATGATTGATGAATGGGACTTGGCCCGGCTCGTGTATTTTTTTGATTTGGTTTGAAGCAGCTATGTCAGGTATGTGAGGAGGCTCGGCCCAACCTGAAATACTAAAGCTCTGTAGTCTGCAATTGTAATAAAAAAGTAATGTTTCTCTTATTCGCAGGCAGTAAGGAAGCAGCGTTCACGTACGCCATTATCGCTGCCGGGGTGGCCCATGCCATCACTGCAGCCTGCACCCAGGGCAGTCTGAGTGGCTGCGGCTGTGACAAGGACAAGCAGGGTTTCTACAACCAGGAGGAGGGCTGGAAGTGGGGCGGCTGCTCAGCGGACGTCCACTACGGCGTGGGTTTCTCCAAGGTGTTTGTGGACGCACGGGAAATTAAGCAGAACGCCAGGACCCTCATGAATTTACATAACAATGAAGTGGGACGCAAGGTATGTTTGCAATAGTCTATTTGACTTTTACCTAAGCACATCCAAATCACATCACAATCACCTGCTCATAAGTCATATCTACTATATGCTGAAGGTCAGACAGACCAAAGTGCATGTGTGAATAAGCTGCAGGGACATTTAAACATTTTACCTGTTAACACTGGAGCGTATGACTTTGTGATTGTAACTAATATTGTCAGTGTAGACATCATTTAAAGGATAAGGCTGGCAGAGACGGGCAACTTCCATTTTTTCTCCAAAAACAAACAATGAATGTACTGTGCGTATCCAAAGCCTGATATGTATTTATCCTCTGTGCCATAGTGCTCCATTGTTTCCCAAAACTATTAAAAACACATCAGTGAGCCGCAGTGTTTCACTGACATGTTCCATCATTACCATGAACTCACGCACTGCAGCTTATTTTGACTCAATCCCACACACACACACCATCCTGCTGCAGTAAATACTCATTAGAGCACCAAATGTAGATTAATCCACTGCTGAAAATAGTCCCCAACAAATGTCTGTTTCCTCCTGTTCGATAGAAACAACTATGATCAGCTGTGTGAGTCAAATTGCAGTCTTGGTTTAACTTTTGCCTGGTGGTACAAAATGCTTCATGCTAGAAACAGTCCATTTTCCAATCTATATGCACTAACAAGTAAATACAGAAAGTCAGGTTGTTACAAAGCTGCATACACATATTTTCTCTAGTTATCAAAATACATTTAAGAACTATATGATCAAATGTTTAAAAGAGCAGTATAAAAATCCTGACAGGTCAGGTAATATCCAGTCATATTGTCATCCATTCATACTCTTTTATCTGCTGCTTTACTTTACTTTAATTTAGAATCGTAAGAGCTATCCCAGCATGCACTACTGGGTAAGAGACAAGGTGCATCCTCTTTCACACAGTGATGACACAGTAGTTAGGCTAACACATGGAGACACATGCACATGGGCAATCGATTCAGAGTCTCTAGTTCCTTGCAGGTCTCTTGGCCATAAAGTCAGGTAACAGTGCACTACGTCAAACGCTGATGTTGAACAAGATCCTTTTTTTAAAGTTCAAATACGATAAATGGTTTGATATATTGATAAGAAGTTTTGTTTAAATTGTCCTTTAGACTTTAACTGCGATACTGACAGTAAACAGGTTCAAGCATATCAAAGTTGAGCAAACATAATTAAAGATGCGGATGTAGAAAACATTTGTATTTTTACATTGATCATTTGTTAGGTCTGATAATTTTTCTTGAAATGAAAATGATGCCATCCTCCAATAGATGATGTATTGCAGTTAATTGCAGGTGAAGCTATGCTTTATTCTAACTCAGGCATTTATAATTTGTTATGATATTTAGTAAATGATAAATGGTTTGTATTTCTGTAGATATTTCTAGTCTTGATGACCACTCAAAGCTCTTTACAGTATAGTTTTAGACATCCACACATTCTCACACATTCATACATTCCATCCATGTGCATCACTCTTTCTATCACACATCACTTCCATACTTCCAGCACAGCCGTCAGGGGCAAGTTGAGGTCCAGTAACTTGCTCAGGGACACTTCGACAAGCAGAACGGGGGAATCTAAGATTGAATCGCAGTCCCTCTTGTAAGTGGACGACCCGCTCCATTTCCTAAGCCACATTAGTCATTAGCTGATATGTTGGATCTAGTCCTGAGGTCTGGCTGTAGTAATTTCTCACAATTACATACTGAAGGAAATCGTACCGAGAGCAAGTGGCAAGTACAGTGACATCAGAAGCCAGAGGACAAACTATGGTCAATGTAAGAGCCTGCACTCATTTAGAGAAGTCGAGTCAAGAGGTAACAGTGTGTGACACGATGCATGGTGAAGTGAACCCCGGACCAGGAGCATATGAGCATACATTAGCCAGACTCTGATGTTGTTTGCAGGGGACAGAAGTCAGGAGCCGAACGACAGATCAATAGAAATGGCAGGATGATCCACAAAGTGGCCGAACCAGAGAGCAGTCTGCTGGCAAAGCTACAGCAGTCACGTCATAGATCAGTTTGAAGTATAAACTTCTCTGAATTCTGCAGTTTTCCTGGAGAGTGGATCTTAGACACTGCTGCTGCATTCAGAATTGCAGTACCAGTGCAGTGCCTGTTCAAAATGTTCCTGAAATCTATCAGAGGAGCGGACACAGTTTTGCTGAGCTTCCCTCCAGTCAGGAGAGACAGACAGAGATGATTAAAGACAAATTCAATGACTTGGTTTGATTGTTGAGCTATTAGAAAAGGTGAAGTCATTTGTGAGGAGTCC
This sequence comes from Pleuronectes platessa, assembly GCF_947347685.1. Taxonomy (NCBI): domain Eukaryota; kingdom Metazoa; phylum Chordata; class Actinopteri; order Pleuronectiformes; family Pleuronectidae; genus Pleuronectes; species Pleuronectes platessa. Next base: position 27,514,823 of record NC_070627.1, on the reverse strand, counting down.
TTGGCGATTCGACCCTTGCAACCAAATTCATTTGGAGGTTTCATTATTCCAACAGAAATGTGGTTTCTTCTTAGAACATGAATATTAGTAACGGATGAGATGCAGGTCAGCAATGAAAGTACAGAGCAATAGAAAAGTATGAAAGAGCAAACATCTTGACTGCGGTGATGGAAAATCCAAAAATGCAATACCTCTATCTGGTATAAATTTAATTGAAAGATGTTTTCAATTAGCCTTTTCTAAGTAATGCACAAAAGCCAATACAAATACAGAATCATGTCAATGTAAGGAGAGAAAACACCATCTGTGAGTTCTGTCAGCATTCTTTGCAAAATGGAAAGAATGACTGGGAGTCTACAGCCAGAGGGAGAAACTTTTGAAATACCTTTCACAAATAATTTAATGGCTGGGTTAGAAAATAAACTGGTAAAGGAAGGATCATAACATGTTATGTTAAACTGAATCCAGGAAAGTAACCCACAAATGTACTGAGGTTTGAAATGGCGAGCATCCATGCAGTAACAAATTAAGGCACAAACAGTGTTTATGGAATCAGGTTTTAGTGGCGTACCAGCAGAGAGGGTTAGATTTTACGGTGGAAGATGCAAAGCACTTCATTGTATATATCTTAGCTGACTCTATGGACCTTACGAGGGGGGTCTGATTGCAGGCACAGCTTGAGGAGAGCTTGTACTGGCTCTGGGCTGAGGCTCCAGAAGGTCTGGAATTTGAAGCAAAACATGTAATGATTAGGGGGCAAATTATGGGCCATGACGATGAAGTTGTATGGGACTGATGGGGATGTGAAAGGTATGATGCATACGTGATATTGATTGTGACGTAGAACTTGAATGCTCTTACGTTGGCCCTGTATATGTCAAGCTGCAGCGATCAGGTAAAACTTGCACAGTGCAGATGACAAATCCAGCTCGGAGAGAGAGTAAGGCCTCGAGCTCGCAAACCACTGACTTCGAAAACATATCCCAAAAAATCAGATAGTGACGCATCTGTGAAGAACTTGATCGTGTCCGTGGAATGCACCATTCCATCATAGAGGACCGTTACTACTCCAGTGATCACAGATGAGAACTAAAGTGCAGGTTGAAGATAAGATGGTCACGAAGGGAGAGCAACTGTTTGGGAAGTATATTGCAGTAGGAACTCAACATACGTGTCTCCAGCAGTTATTTACTCTTCAGACGGGATCACAAAGATAGTGGAAACAGGGTTTCAGTATGGAGAGATGTACCTGATCTGTGATACTTGGGATCTATCAGGAGACGGAGAGCATATGGAATCCTGACTTTATTTAGCAAAATGTCACTTTGGATGATTATGAATGGGCTACTCATGCAGGAGTCGGACAGAATTAAATGTGGCTTCTGACTAGATATGATTTAAGTGAGCCTGAGGAGGTGGATACAGAGTCCAGTGGTAGGGTCAGGATTCACACCTCAGCTTCTGATAACTAGAAACTGGAAAAAGACAATGTAACATGAAAAATTGTATATTAACTCACCAACTCTTTAACTGAATGAGCGACCACAGGAAACAGGCATCAGAAGAGAAAGTAAATACAGTGAGCAGGAAGATTAGCATTCCTTAAAAGGTCGTTTATTCTTCTTCTTTACTTGTGTCTCAATTCAGCTGACATCTGCTGCGTCCTCCAATGGCTGCCTACATCTTGTCGACCTAACCCAAAATGAGAGTCTGTTCTTCCTATTGCGTCAACAGTTTTAACACCCTTACCTCCTTCCCCTAGCAACTAAGCTACAGACAAAAACCTCCTTTAGTTGATTACAAATTTTGAAAAGATTATTTTTTAACAAATGTACCATTAGCTCTGGTTGAGGACTTAAAAATAACTTATCCAGATGTTTTTGCCCTCGCTTTTTGCCGCCAATTCCTCTTTGATAAACAGTTCAAGCGCAATGAATCATGACCGCATTTGGAGGAGCCTTCGGCCGCTTGACGTTATTTGTCTATAAATGAAGGATGTGGCCCCTGAATTGAGACACACCATTTGGTCCGTTTTGGAATCTTGAGATGTGTGAAAACATTCTTATTGTTAAAAAAAGCGCTGCCACGAATCCCTGAAACCTCATAGTATAAAAGTTTGCTGACTTGGTTAAGATTTTAAAGGTTAATGTGAACATGTTGACATTAAATCACCATCAGTTAGTAGATTAATCTTTTTTTGTGAAATTCCTCGACTCTGTTGGGTTGGTCGCCATAACTACATCATGTCCTAATCAGCATGAATTGCAGTTCATCCCGTAACTTTTTCTCTAGTTCCACCATCAGCTGAATTTTTCTTTTTCATAGCATCGTGTTAGCATGCTAAACTGCACAATTTGAGATGATGAGCATTGCAAACATTTTAACTACTAAAGATCAGCATGCATGGTACTTTTATAGATTCAATATACAACAAAACAGTAAAAATGTATATTCAAGACGACCAAAGCCAAATCGCTCTCTGTTGATTATTTGTTTATCTATTTCACTACATGCATGTTAGAGCATTTTAGTGGAGCCCATCATAGTTTCACTGTATATGCCGATGTAGAAACAGGAAACCAGTAGATGAAGTGCCTTTGTGATATCTGTTCTTTCGGAGGTGTGTTTTGTTCTTGTCACAAAAAGGTCATCTGGTATTTCTCCTGGTCAGACAGTGTAACATTGACTTCAGAGGAATATACATGTAGATGTGTATTTGGTGGTTTTTGCTTGTGAAAGTATCACAGTGTCACAGTAACAACTTGTGGTCCTGTTCAGGGAGACAGAGTCCTTCTTTCATCTGTGACGACTCGGCTTCCTACTAGTGTTTAGTGTCTGTCACAGTGTGATAAGGTGTGTGGATCTTTTAATATATACACTTACTAAACTGATACCTCTGTAATTACTGTAGCGTGGCTTTCATGTTTAATTGGAGATGATGTCAGAGTGTCAATCCTATATTCCTTGAGAAGAATAAACAATAGTGTAAAAGGTGCCACAGGAGGCTTACAGGGGCTCTGTTAGACAAACAATGGCAGCTTCGTTGGCATCTCCCTTCACTGAACTCCGTGAATTATATGTTTGTCAGATCTGGGGAGCATGACCACACTAAGCCGTGTGCATCCAGGGCTTTTGACAATTACCCCATGAGACTCCAGAAAGTCTGAGGCCATATCAGCGTGGAATAATTAAAAAGCAGGGTGAGGCGTCTTTAATGCCAGCGAGGGTGAGGAGGTAGGCGGGTGACCTGATGTCATTCAGCCCTTAGCGCTCAGAGAATACCCCAGCTGCTTTGCCAAACCCACCGAAAGGTTCCACTCTTACCCTGAAAAGGCCTTTCACTGCTGCCAGGGCATTCACCATGAATGTCTCAACATGGTGACGGACCAAACTGTCACTTCACTTACAACAAGAACTCATCATCAACCCTGCAGATGTCTGAATTCATCTGCTTAAATGGATTCATTGTATTTTAACAACATACAAGGAAAAGGTTCGAGGTTATCGTCCATATTAAAGCTGTTAGTCAAGATACTGTAGCCTGAGCTGTTTACAGACATGTGAGATGAGACTCATCTGCTGCTCTTTTGCATTTTTCCCATTTTCAAAACCAAATGTATTTAAATCATTCTACATTTAATTTATTAGCAACGAGTCTCAGGCTCACAAAGGTTATTTAGTGAAACATGCAGTGGTAGTTGTACTTTTGCAACAGAAAACACAAAACCTTGACCTTTTGTTGGTTGTAAAATTCAATTAGAAACAATCTACTCCTCTAAAAAGAGTTCAGATTGTTTTTTATTTATTTGCATCTGAATCATGTCAAAACCAAAAGCAGCAGATGTTAGGATATCCTGACTTTTACTCCCTAGTTTGTGCCAAGCCTCAAAAACCTTCATCTCACATTTCCCTTAATTCTTTATAGCCTTTCCATTAAACTCTCCTTGCCTGATAAATTCCCCCTGTCTTTCAAACCTCTCAGCCCCGGTTTGTAACAGGCTCTCCAGTAAAGAATGCATTCTCCAAGCTCAAGCTGAGATAACCCATGTTCATGAATGGTGCTCATAAGTTGCTTCTCGGGTATTTACAATAACTAATGACCTTCTCGTATAGACTGGAAATCAGCTAAGTTTTTCCTGTAGATAGACAGACGGAGAAACAGCAATGACCATCTTCGGTAAAAAGGTGAAACTGGGTTTTGGGCTCGCGTGCTTCACGTGAGCAATGGATAAGTTGCAATATCCCGTGTAGCCACCATGCCAATATTGCCTCATTAGTTCGAGGTAACCCTGATGAGATCACTGTTACACATTTAGTTATGTTGTCCGATGACAAAGCTCCTTCCAAAGAGATGTATACATTTTCACAGACTGATTCTTACTCGCTATGATAAGTAAACTGATGTAAAATCAGAGAAATTCATTTTTTTTATTATTCTGTTGAAAAGAATGAAATAAAACGACAGACAAATACACTGAATGAACACAACATGCACGTAGTTGTATAATTTACATGCCTTATAAATTGTTGGGTTCTTCCATGAGTGTGTTGTGAAGCTCAGTCTTGTAAAAGAATGGAACATACATAGCTACCAGCCATACAGTGACATACTGTGGCGGCTCTGAGATCTCTGGAATGCCTACATTCATTTGGAATGTTAGAAAACTTTTGTCTCAACCTGTTGAAGTATTCATGTAATATCACTGAGTATTTCTCCAAACGCATGTGTTTCCTGTGGACAGACACCAACAAACAGTCTGTAATATGGATGTGTGTTAGAAATACTGAATATTTCTCCAGAAAAAAATTATTTACTTTTTACCAATACAGTTTTTTTGAGGGTGAGGTAGTTAGTTAAACCTAAAATTTAAAAAAGAAACAAATTGAACTGTATTTTCAGTTGGTTTGAGTAGTTTTAACTGTAACTGTGCAATCATCCTCTGTGCTCTAGGTCCTGGAGAAGGGAATGCGTCTGGAGTGCAAGTGTCACGGCGTGTCGGGGTCTTGCACCACCAAAACCTGCTGGACGACGCTCCCCAAGTTCCGTCAGCTGGGATACATTCTCAAGGACAAGTACAACCAGGCCATACACGTGGAGCCGGTGCGAGCCAGCCGCAACAAGCGCCCCACCTTCCTGAAGATCAAGAAACCCCATTCCTACCGTAAGCCCCTGGACACGGAGCTGGTCTACATCGAGAGGTCGCCCAACTACTGCGAGGCCGACCAGCTGACCGGCAGCATGGGGACGCAGGGTCGCCTGTGCAACAAGACGGTCCTGCAGCCCAACAGCTGCGACCTGATGTGCTGCGGCCGCGGATACAACACGCACCAGTACTCGCGCGTGTGGCAGTGCAACTGCAAGTTCCTGTGGTGCTGCTACGTCAGATGCAACACCTGCAGTGAGAGGACAGAGGTGTATACCTGTAAATAGAGATTGGACGTGTATTCACCTGAAGCGATGCCTCTAACTTGAGTTGCCAGTGCACATCTGTCATCACACTGGACTCCACCTGTGGGCTCATACTTTTATTTCTATTTTTCATGATGCCACGTCATGCTCCAGGCTTGTTGATCTGCCGGCCACACTGTTCTATTGGCTCGACTCACCTCAGACTGATGGCTTGACTGACTTTATCTTTTTCTAGACTAATAATTTATTCAGTGAGAAAACTACTGATCTTTTTTTTTTTATTTCACTGTCAGCTAAATCTGGTGGCGTTTTAAGCTGGTGTAGATGCCTGGCATTTTATTTAGAAAATATCCAAGTGCACTTAAGAGCAATAATAATTTCCTTTTTTTTGTAAAAGACAATTTAAACACTGGAGCTGAAACCTGAAAGAGTCAGGACTGAACTTGACTTACAGATTTGGGAACCTGCCGCTTGCGTGCATTAAACCCTGCAGAGGAAGATGAAACTACTGATTCTGGACTCGTTCTGATAGTATTGTTTTGTGCTTGTTTGTTTCCCCTTCCACTCCAGTCTGCTGCTAGTTGTCTGGAAACTTCTGGAGTTTGTGACGAGCAGACATATTGACTCTTCAGGCTTAGTTCAGGCAAACGTCTGAGCTTCCAGACATACATTTCCTTCAATGTTGGTCGATAGAATATATTTTGTAAGAGATTATTTTTATATAAATATTGTTTTATTTATTTTCTGTCTCTGTGTAAGATATTTCCCCTTCAGCATTTCTCCACCCACTGAAACACTGTTTTAAAATGTGCCTCAGCAGAAGAATACAATGATGTCACACTGAGATGTGCAGTATTGTGATAATGTAACTCGTTTCAGGAAGCATCACACTTTGCCTTCCGACCTACTGAGAGCCAAAGTACCACTGTCCCCTCCCGGCTGGACACTGGTCCATAATAGATAGATAGATAGATAGATAGATAGATAGATGTACCTTATTGATCACAAATTGGGAAATTATTGAACATTAGTTTCTGAGTCATTGCATCTCCTGCAGTGGATTTCATGTTTTTGGAGTTTACTCTCTACATTCTGAGATCATCCAGTTTCCACGAACAACAAAGTGCTTTCTCCCTTATCTATACCAGCACCGACCCTGTCATCTTCTGATGAGCTGCTAACTTTGAACTGACAGTTAAAGGATATGGCGTTAAAGGATGATTAAATAAGAATACAAATAATGAATGAGCATAAATGCATATTTGAATCCATTCACAATTGGCATCACAGTGCGTCTCATGACCAGATTGTCTCTAGATATGATTTGAACCCTGATTGCATTTATACCTGGCATTGAAGCCAGGTGAAGTAATCCTAGAAGAGCTAGCAAGAGCAGGTTGAAGAAAAATGCAACAATACATTCCACCGCCTCCCATTAGCTAAGCCCACAAAGCACATGAACGTGCACTGACTGACAACTGCTCGATGTGACTCACTGGCTACTGGCTAACATCTTTGCGTCAGCGGAGTAGGTTTCACGACAGAAGACTGTTATGTGCAGTGAGTTCACGGGCAGGCATATCGGTTAGTGACAGACAGGTACACCAGACAATCATTTTGTTCAGAGGGCCACAGAAACTTTATCTATTGATGCTATCAGGACAATGAGGATTCCAACAAATACAATTTACCAACCACTCGTTAAATGTGTATCTCCTAATTGAGATGTGACTGAGTGCGAATGCTTTGTCAATCGTGACGTCCTTCTCTTTTATGCGCCGGTCCAAAAGACAAAAAAAAAAAAGATAGACAGTACGTTATTGTGTTTGCTGGTTTTTGCTGCTACCTTGCTTGTTTGGAATAGTATTTCTGCCTTTGTAGTTACTCCATATGGATCGACAACACATTTACATGTGAGGTGGTTACCTCTGACTGAATCGCAGTCCGTCCTCAAAGCATCTCAGGTGCATCTACAACTGTAAACTCATATTGTCAAACTCGAACTGATTCCAATCGGATCTCCCAGAATGCATTTCAATGCCTGTTTAAATGGGGTATTCCATTTTTTTCCCACATATTCAGTCAAATTAATTGAAAGGCGCTACATGTTTCAGAGCTGGTTAATAATCCAAACATGATGATAATGAGTTATGATTACTAGAGGAACCCAACCTGGAAGTTGGACTCTGGCTGTGTGTGAGACTTGACAGTTTTTAATACTTGGTATCATTGACACATTTCAGGAAGGACGTTTGCTACCAAGCTCCAAACTATGAAATAGCCTTTGAAACAATCTGAGGTACATTGAAAGGACTGTAGTGAGCAGCCAGGTTATAATAGATACAAGTGTAAAATGCCTTCATCCACACATGACTCCAGTTGTAGAAACTATGCTGTTTATTCACAGTATTTGGTTATTAACAAAATAATTCCCTGTGAACTGTCACTCAACCCTGCATGGTTAAAGCTTTGTCTTGTGTGTGACTGAATTAATGAAATCATATCAAAGCTGAAATATTCTTACATCAGAAGTTATTTTCATGTAGAACCACACTGTCTTTTCATTTGTTCTTGTTTAATAAATGTCGTCTCAGAATGAACAGAACAAGGTGGTTTTGTGTTCATTAAACATAAGTTCAGGTTCCGTCTTGTCATGAGGGCAGATCAGAGTGCAGTAGGTATAACTAAGGGCTGTGTTGCAGGTGTCGCAGCAGTGTGTGTGTTCCTCAGCGAGCGGTGGGAGTGCGGAGCTCCCGGCTGATGGATTACTCTGACATCTGCTTCATTCACTCCTCAACAACGTTGCTACAACAACCACACTGTGCCCCCCAAAAATGCTCCCCGTCTCATCGAGAGGCCAGGCTGCCCATTAACAAAATGGTAACCATGCAAAACCCAGATAAAATTTGGATGCTATTTATTTTGTGCAAATGGCAAATGAGAGGAGGGAAAGGAGGGGGGGGGGGGGGTGTTAACAATTGCAAGGGGATGATGTCAAGAAGGATTTCAGTCTGAGCAATAGAAAAGGTCTTAACTCCCGGAATAATCTGCAACAAAACATCCCGCGGCCAAACTCTGCCTCAATAGAGTGATGCTTTGAGAAGGCAGCTGGCCAAACAGCCCTGGTCAGAGCAACAGCAAGGCTCTGTCACTGAGAACTCAACAACATTCTGCCTCAGTCTCAGGCAGCACTGGCTTCTTACACTTCAAATCCCTCGTGATACAGGTTTAAAGTTATTCTGTCGACATGAAAAACACAGACGCATCCACAATAGATGAAGAACATATATATAATATAAACAAATGTATAATATTATAATTATCTTTGTCTCTAATCGTCCACTTCACTAACAGTTAGCTGAGTTAGCTTCACTTTTTAAGAATAAGCAGTTGTGACTAAACAGTGTCATCTTAAAAAGATGGTTCACCTAAAATGGAAAAATTTACTCATTATCTACAAAACACTATGCCGATGGAGGGTTGGGGGAAGTGTATAAGCACGAACGGGCACCCAGGGCATGCCCTTGGAAAAGTGTGTGTGCGGTTTTCCGGTGTGTCTGAGAACGTGAAGGCGCCTCTGAGGCTAGAAGATAGAAGCTATCAGGGGACATTTAGGGTAAATGATGCTGTTTCGAGTCAAATATGAATGCCTGGCTAACGGATACTTGGATGACACCGCACAAGCAGAATGTTTTTTTATGTCTGAAGAAGGGGTCCAATCGATTGTATTGGATTCTGCTGAAACACTGCTTATCCCTGAGACTCTAAAAGTGTTTTGGCATTGTGGTGAGTAGTGAATTTGAATTTTTTGGATGAACTATCCCTTTAATGTCCGTTCAATAGTGATTAATAGTGGAGCTTATTCTGTATATAACAGTATATGTAGAACAATAACATCAATTACGAGTCAATATTATAATGAGAATTTGGCTCCGGTGGTTCCCTTTGAAGTGCACAACTACTAGTACGCTAACCCTAACCCTACTAGTACTTTTCATATATCATAGTAATTGTCCTGTTATTCCAAAAGTACTGTGTCAAGTGCCAATTCCCTGTTTCCTTCCTTCATTATTCCTGCATTACCCTCACATATAGCTCAGTAACTGCATAGGTACCTGCCTAATTACCACAGTGCCTCATTCTGTACTACAGTACTAATGTACAATTTGAGACACATGGGTACTTTTTTTTCATCTTTACATGGTTTATAATTAGTTTTTTTGCTGGGTTTAAATCATAAACCATATAAACTTAGACAACATGACGGCACCCTAACAATGAAGCCAAAGGCTTTTGATTTCCCCCTGGGGGTTGGCTGCAATATATGTCACAAACCCCTTCTCTTCCATGTTAACAGATTGGACATGGTTGTCAAAGTATTTGTTATAAGTTCACTTTTCACAAAGATAGTTTCTGTCATTTGAGTTAATTCTTGTCACAGTGATTTGAGACATTATGATCAACAGCTGAGACCTTGTTGCTATAAGTCAAATGCATGTATAGTTGATTCTTCTTGCATGTATTAAAAAAAATGTTACACTCAAAATTGGAAAATAGCATTGTACTATCGTGAGAACACTTTAAAATAAGTAAATTTATTAAATTGCAGAACACCTGCTAACATGGGCTGATGGCTTATTAGAGTCTGAATCCCATGTTAACATTGTATTCCTGTATTAATAAAATGGCACAACAGTATCAATTCAAATTTTCCTAAGATCGAGGTAAGAAATTCAAAAAGCCACTTCAGTCTAACAATTGGTCCCAAAAAAATGCACATGAACAATTGTCATGTTTAGGCTGTCAAATCTTTTTTTGACAATTTAAAGAATTACTCGATCTACACATTCACTTTTTTCAAGTGCGACTATGCACTAATGCACAGATGCTAAATCTCACACTCTTTAACTCTCTATGAAACTCAAAGAACAAAGTGACTCATCCTTCAACATCACCCACAGCAGATCATTGAAGCACTAATGATGTGCGTCATGGTGTTCTTCCTATAAATACTAGTGTGTCACTGCCAAGGTCCCTGGGGTTGAATGCCTCTGCTTGTTGTACGTAGTTGCTGGTGCCAGCCTCTGTCTGTCTGTGGTAAGGGCACCTGTGAACACCTGCACTGAGGTGGTACTCAGACCCACGACCGTGCTGCTTGCTGCGTGAGCCGACCGCCCCCCGCCTCTGTTCCTCGTGCGAGCAGCCTCCCACACCCTCAAAGCTGCGATCCAGAGTCGGCACCTAATTTATGCAACGCCTAATTCTTTAATGACAAACATTGTGTGCAGTTATATTTCTTTCAGCATGAAGAAAAATGCTGGTTCCTTACGGCAAACCGCGCAGGAAGGCGTCATGCTTGGCTTGTGCAGGAGAGAGTCTTTGTCAGAGCACTGATTATTTAAGACAGGGCCTGCTTAATAACTACAATTATGGCAGTGAGGACCAATCATGGTTCAAACTGTACCAATGATGACATCATAGCCAAGGAATGCACCAGACACAAGGTACACATACTCTGGAAAACTAAACGCTGTTATGAAGATTTTAATTGAACAATCCATAAATCAAATGTTTCATATCTGGCACTTTAGACACTGTACAATAAATCTAAATTTGGCTGAGAAGTGATTGAAGGAATGATGTGTTATTTGCTGGTTAAATCGGCCGAGGTTGGAGCATGCCAGATAATGATAAACCTACAGCCCTGAGCTTAACTTCTGCTGTCTGATCGTAAAATGCTTTTGAGTGCTGAAAAGGTCTTACCGCTAAAACAGACGCAGTAAAATTGTCTGTGAGGGTGCTTTGCCTGAATTGCATATTCATGGATTAAGGGATTTTAAAAGGTATGTCCATAGATCTTTTAAATTACAGGATGGGCTCAATAGACCAAAATAAATAAATAAAAGAATCTCCTTGCCTACCTCCAGTGGTATCGAGCCAAGCACATAGTTTTGTTTTTCATTTGATCAGGTTTTGAGATATGTTTCTGTGTAATTACTGGTTCCACCCAAACACATTTGAGGTTAATGGAATGTTGTTGGTACTCGCAAGATTAATAATGACACTCAAGATTGAACTTCTCTGAGAATCAGTTGTTCCAGCACAGAACTCAATAGGAACTTCATTTTGTAGAAAGTATTTTCAATCTATTATTGTAAATTCCCTGGTCGAAAACTCTAAAGGTGATCATAAACCAGCACTCACATGCCTATATGTAAATTTCAAGTGGTACCACTCTATCACCGTACTAATCCCTATTCATGGTCAGGTTCTTGGTTTGAATCCCAGTTTGGCCAGGAGTTTGGATGTTCTCACCCTATCTGCGTGGGTACTCCAGCTTCCTCCCACAATACAAAAACATTCAGATTAGGGGCTAGGTTATCTAGAGACTCTAAATTGACCATAGGTGTGAATGTGAGTTTGAATGGTTGTCTGTCTCCATGTGTCTGCCCTGCGAGACAATGACAATTGGCTCCTGATGGATGGATTGCTTGTCTGCAATTATACTCTTTACAGACTTTTCGTATTTTTGAAAAGAGATATTGGCATAATTATTTTTTAATCAATACTTGAGCACTAACATGACTGTACCATGCATGTTAATGGAGTATACTTCTAGAGGACACAACATACAGAGCTACTGAATTCACATCATGTAAACAATAAGCATGGTAACACTCCAGAGCGACAGCTGCGCTACCTCCATGTGAGCCCCCTAAATCAAGCATGTTGTGACAATGGTAAGGGTGTTTTCATCCTCCTAATGCAATTCAATTTTATATGTATTGCGGCAAATTACAACATGCATTATCTCAAGGCAATTTACATAAAAGTCTCTAGAGCCTATAATTCTTAAAGACAACCCCAACAGTTCCCACAACGAGCCAACACATGAGTACGGTGTTGATGAAGGCAAAAATACACTTTGTGTAGTCTAGATATAATTTGTTTCTGTCGACTAACCCACCAGTGACTATCAGACAATATTCATCTGTATAAACACATTCTGTGAGAGGTAAATTGTCTGTGTTTATTTAATACTTTTCTAGTCCTGATGACCACTCAAAACACTTTACAGTACTGTTTTGCCAATCAACCATTCTTTCATTCAGTGCCTCTGTGGGCAACACTGTATATCACTAAAACACTGTCTGCACAGCCCTAAGGGGCAAATTGGGGGTCAGTTCAGTTCTTGACCGTGAATGGCGGAGAATAAGATTCAACCGTCTACCTCCTGCCTACCTCAAAACCCCCATTTTGTAGGGTTAGGGTTAATTCAACCCATCTTTCACAGCGGAGTCGATCTTGAGGTTTGATTACTTTTAGTTCAGAATGGACAACTCTTTCAATGCACATAATGAAAAGACAACCAACAATATCTCCTGAACTATATCAGTGAAGCTGTCCACAATGTGGACATGATGTGTCTGTGATATTCTTGACAAAACAAATTCTGTAAATACGTCATAGAACACTATACTTAAAGGATCACATGGGTTTTTAATATTGCAGTCATGCCAACCATCACCTAACTGGGATCAGTTTATGGCGCAGGTAGAGTTCTGCTGCCATCGGCACTGAAGTGTCATGTAGTTGTGCTGTGGTTAGACACTAAGACATGAAGCCGTGCTGGAGGTCCCGGTCCCCCTTTGTTTCCGGAGGTGATTGACAGAGCGCCTAATCCCAGAGAAGCCAAAGGAAATAACATCAAGATGCACCTAATTACACTTTTTTTCTCCTGCAGGCCTTTTTACCACATGTGTGGCGTGTATCTGAGATTATACTCCACGTAGTAGAAGGATTGGAAACGATTCTCGAGCTTGTGTTATCTTGCAACTCATACCAATTTGTGGAATATATGGCGGAGTATCACGCTGTTATTAGAGCTTATAATGTGGGGCAAACAAAATTATGAGTTGTCCCTACAAAGGTTTATATCAGACTGTTACACCCTCTGCTCCCTTGACTGTAAAAATGTGTGAAGAATGCAGTAATGACACATGGCGTGCACTGTATGAACCACTGTACTGACAGGACATGGGAGGTATGTCCCTGTGGCCATGCTGACATGAAAAACAAATAAGCAAGCATCAGCTACACAAACGACTTCCTGCTTTACGCCCAGCAAGCTATAATTTTTTCTCCAAATAAAAGGATTAAAAAAGTTCTTGAAGCATATTGAGCCATTAAACGATGAGCAAACTCTCATACCTAAAGCAAAATGGGTCCTGTTTCAGTTTAGTGCATGACCAGCTCTGGTTAGTAACAGTAGAGATGGGTCTTCATATAGAGCTCTATATGAAGACCAAAGTGACGCAAAGATTCCTGTATAGAATTTGCTCGTTCTTGATGGTTTCATCACCTCACACCTTTCTCAGTTGATTTAAGCTGAGGAATGTGGCAGATCATCCCGCAGCAGAGAGGGCAGCTGGCGAAACCTGCAAACAGTTGTGACAGTCATGCTAAAATAAGTTTGAGTAATGAACAGCCTGATGATAGACCAACACCACATCAACCCAATATCCAAAACAACCCTCTTCAAATGCTGTGACTGGTGAATGAGAAGCATGTCTATGAACTTTTATTCATAATCCTTTATTGAACTTCATCCATTGTTTACAGTTTTATTCTCTGTTGCTGTTTCTGATTCACTCCTCCAGCACAATGAGTAAGACCAGGTCAACTGTTCGTGTTGGGTCAATGTGCCTATTAAGGATTTATTGTACTGTTGTGGAATGCCAGTGCATCAGATAACATGATTATGATGTCATCTCATTGTGTTTGCATTCTGCCATGGTATCAGCCTGTGTCAGCCCTTTATCTATTTGTTATTTATATATTGGCTCAAACAGAATTCATGCAAACTGTATTTGGCAGCTGGCAGAGTAAATGTCCGGTTCAACTGATTCAAACATTTGTGTTAAAGCATTTAATTTCTCCAGGTGTGTTGAAAGGTTTAGGGGTTCAGTGCACGTGGGAAAGCCGTTTGTCTGTCACAGCTTCCAATTGTGTAACACACTGCTGCTCCACCTCTCTGACTCACTAAACAGAGTAATGATAATAAAATAATAATACATTTTATTTATACAGCACCTTACATACATAAAATGCAGCTCAAAGTGCTTTGCAATTATATCAAAGACATGTAATAAGATTGATCAATAAAAATACGATAGCAATAAAACAAAAAAACCCAGAAAAAATAGGGTTAAATGGCGTTAAAAAAGGTGCATAGCAAGAGAGAGCTGGGTCCTCAAACTTTTTGTTGTTAATTTTTGGATATTGAGCAGACCGCGGTAGAAGACCTGAAGGAACGGTTTGGAACATATTCCGATAAACATCCAGAGATTTATGAGGTTGCTGTATCATTAAGAAACTTAAAATCAAGTAAAACTATTCTAAAATCAATCCTCAGTGATACTGGAAGCCTGGGTCAAGACGCTAAAACCAGATTAATGTGATTTATTTTCCTATTTCTGATTAAAACCCTGGCTGCTGAATTTTGAAAAGGTTGGAGCCGATCAACTGACTTTTTTTCCCCGGTAATCCTGAATATAGTGCATTACAGTAGTCCAGGCGAGAAAGTACAAAAACATGAGTCAACTTTTTGGCATCTTCCAGAGTGAGGTACAGTCTTACTCTTGCAAATATTTCTCAAATGATAAAAGGCAAGAAAGTAAATAGACACAGAAACATAATGCTGGTCCCTGTCATCTACATAAAGAAGCCAAAATCTGTCCAAAAGTAAATTTTTCACTTTTTAAATAAAGAACCGAAGGGGTACGCCAATAGAAACGTTTGAAAGAGTAACAGCCAATGGGCATACTTTTAGAAACTACAGTCTTCAGCTCTGTCCACGGAGGTTCTCAGGGGATGAGGTCTGGGCTTTTGTTGAGTCACTCAAGGACAGTAAGAGATTTGTCCTGCAGACACATTAGTGTGTCCATGGTCTTTATACCTGGTGTTCTCCGGAACAAAGTGTTTGGAGTTCTGCCCAAAGCTTTTTTTTTAGAGCAGAGAGCAGTTTTCCTTTTCCTCTCAAAATCCTTTTTTTTGCCTTCAAGCAAACCCCAAGCAAACAGTCATATGTCTTTGACTCAAAGATTCCATCTATCCTCTCTCTAACCATAATGATCTGATCGATGAAGAGCTGTTAAAATTGTCATCCTTCTGGTTCTGACATCTCTGCTGAGTGTTACCGAAGCTCTGTTACAATGACCACTTGGTTCTTGATCAGCTGCCTGTCCAAGTATCTTGCTTGTTCACTCAGTTTGTCTGAACTTTGTTTTCCTCTCGGAGTTTGGGTGTGCTTACCTGTGCAGGACCTCGCCACATGTTATCTTTATTTCCAGACAGTCACTGGTATGTTTTCATGATTGCATTGCTTCAGTTAGGAAACTATTCTGCTCGCATTCATCGAGCACATATCTTTACGAGCTTCATGAGGAATTACTGAGATAAGACACTCTCATATTGTAAACGTGCATGACTCTGGAGTTTGCACCAAAACTGCATGCTTCAACAACCTCTGTGATAGAGCTCCAAATCACTGTTGAAGGAACTCCGTTTTTTGGCCCAGATGTTGACTGTAGATGCAAACTTTACTCTGCATTATAAAAAATATGTCTTTTGAGGTTTGGAGGTTCACAGCGAGGTCACTACAATGGCACAGCCCTATAAACTATGGAAACTTGAGGATTAGAATGATAATGATGAATGCAGGGCTTAGTCATTTGTGCTGGCAACATTAGCCCAGGATTGAATTGGTGAGCTCTCTGCTGTGTTGCTTTAAAACAACAAGTTTCAACAAGTAACAAGACATGGATTCTGAAGGGGAAAGAAGAAAAAAATATCTCAGCTCTCTTCTGTGCCAGATGTCATGCTTGGAAGCAGAATCAGCCCAGACTACTAGCTGTCTGGGGGAATTATGCTGATCCTATTCCAGGCACTATGATAGGTAGTGGGTTTATGTGACACATTAAAAGTCAGCTTGCATGTCAGCTGTCAGGGTAATGATACGGCAAAGAAAACAATAGTGACAACAACAGTACTGTACCTGTGGTGACCTTTCATCTGCAGCCTCTGATGTTCAGACAAAGTCTGGCAGAGGTAAAAAGAGAAATAGAGATCAAAACCCCTCTGAAAATCTGTAATGAAATTACACTCAGAAGCATCTTTTTCAATCTGAAAGAGGTTCCCTTGTAGTTTGTATGGGCCTCTGTACAAGAGACCTGCAACCACTGATACTAGTGTAGGCCCACTGCTTGTTATTGTTGAAAGAGCAATTACATAAATCTCTTAAGAAGAGTTGGACTCGGAGCCACTCTCACTGTTCAACGCACCAGCTGCTCAGTTTACCAAGGAATTAATGTCAATGTGTAGCACATCCTTCATCTGGTGAGGGGGAAAAGAAAACACTAGGTTTGGAGGTCGCAATGAAATGGAGATGAACTTGAAGGTGCCTTTGGAGTTTTCTTGTAAAACTTGATATTCTTTATTATCCCAACACATTGAGTATAAAAGTTTTGCAGGGCTTATGTTTGAAAGTCATTTATCCAGCATTAACCTCTATGTTGTCGCACTTTTCTTCATCTCTGTCTTTGTTGGGGCATTGCAGGATAATTGACACGTTATTCTCACCTCTATGTGGGTAATAAACAACTCATGTGTATATACGTGCGTGTGCATTCTAATGAAAAAATGAAGACCCATTTGAAAATAAATGACTCAAGGGCATTTTCACAACTGAAAGTCTGAACAAAGGTCTGATCCAAATTTAGCAGAGGGGGACACTAGGACCCAGGCACAATTTGTAAAATCAAGGGAGAGCATCTCAGCAGTTAAAAGGCCGATTGAGCACAGGTGTGTGTCAGCATTCATTCTTGCTCTGGTGATCACACTTGTGCACATGTCCTTGGTAAGCATGTGTTTTAATCACAATAGTGTGATTGTTGGGGAAGTGTAGGGGTGCAAGTGCATCCTGAGGTAGTGGAATTTTAATGTAAATATTGATTGTGTTGAGGTTTTACTATGTATATTATTGTTTCACTTGTAAAGGGTCATAACGTTCCAGAATAAGTTGCAGTGCAGGTATGAAACTGCATATTACTTTTAAACTGTGATAGGCGATTAGACTGTAAATAACGTGCTGTTTATTTTAACAGGCAAAGTGCTGTTTGTTTGTTTGTTTCCTGTATTTTAAGCATATTGTTGATCTGCCTTTTTGTCTTTTTCAGTGCTATAAATGTTGTTTGCCCCCAGTCACAGGAGTGGCTGGTGCAGTGGAAGTTCACTTGTTGATTTGTGGTTTGGTGTGGCACTGGTATTAGTTTTGGTGTGTTTTCTGTTTGGGAAAAGGGTTTAATGTGTGTGTATAGTTATTGTTACTCACGATAGCATACTTCCAGTACACCCGCCTGCAGACCAGTGTGCCACACCACTGTAGCAACTTTGAATTAACTCTTGAATAAACCAGTCTTTTATTGCACTTTGAGCCACCGACTTGGCTTTATTATTGAAGTTCACCTGTACTGACATTTAAGACGAAACAGGAGTCAAACAAAGTAAATGTTTGGTGATCTGGTTAGTTTTGGTTTCACATTGTAATTCAGGGAGCACACTTTGTATGACGTGCTTATGTTCTGATGGTTATAAAACTGATCAACTTGCAGCAATTGGTCCAACAGTGCAAACAATTAAAGTGGTTCCACACTGCAAATGAAGCGAACCATGGTTCAGTTCAATTCGGATCCAGACCTCTGTTAGGTGGACATTATTTTGGATGGACTGTGGTCCGATGCATCTTTCACACCTGTAATCTGTTATCAGTGTACTTGTCTGGCAATGGACTTAACAATTCTAAACCAGGGTGGACTTTAAAATCTCAGCTGAACAGATAAATCCAATCAATAGTCAGAACTGATCTGATGATGAGTGTTAAATGAAAGTCAGGTGTCGACATCAGTGACAAACATTTCTGAATATTTTTGAAATTCTTCAAATGCACACATGCTACCGTCTAAGCTCACCGCTGCAAACATCACACGTTGTCTTCATTTTAATGTGGCTTATGGCAGTGTGTGTACATGTAAATAAACAAATGTAGTGAGTCAGAGAAGCTCTGCACCTGGTGGCTATAAAAAGTTGAGCAACCACATGTGGGACCTAAGTTCATATTTATCAGAATAAGAAAAATAAAGGCAGATTCTTCCTCCTGCTCCCTAAGATGTGCGTCCTGCTTTCCCATGGCTGCCTCATGTTGCTTGTTGCTGTCCCCCCTCAGTCATTGTTTAGACAGCTTGAGGCCTCCTCCAGAAGGGAAAGTTGATATTTATGTTGAGGCTTTCAGGCTGACCATAGGCAGGAGGACTCTTTGTCAGGACACAGGCCGCCTGCCACTGATACATACTTTTCTTCATAGCAAACGGACAGGCTCATCCAGTGGCCCTCACATTTAACAGGTGAGGCCTTTAGTATCCCATGAGCACTGGCAGGTTGCATCAGCGAACACTCCACCAACACATATTTTCCATGGAGCTCCTTTTGGATGCTCCTCCTTTTTTTCCTATTGATCTGAATGGAAGTTCCATCTGGAGTTTAGCCCTCAGAGTTTTAGCGGCAGGAGCGGACCTCTGCTACCGCCTGATTGGCTGAGAGACTAGTTCAGCGTGAGGTCAGAGGTGTCTGTTGGTGTCATCCTCTGCTCAGAAAAACACAGCTGGCCAGACCAGTGATGTCAGAGAGGATGATAATTAAATAACTGATGCTGATTGACATGGGGCTTATATAAGGACAGTGAGTGAGCATGAAGAAGAGTTACATGAGAGGGTATCGCTCATTAACTGTTAACTTAACTGTTGGCCCTGATCAGTCAAAGGTCAAGGTCAACAATAATACACTCAGCAAAACTTATATTCTAAGATATCTTTACAAATAGACATATTTGGGAACTTATCATCTTATTGGCTTCACACTTGGCATGTATTGTCAGAGGCACAGGGAAGTGCAGTGTGAAATCTTGAATCATTGATATGTTCAATATTAATAAACATTGAATAATCAGGCGACAGGTGGTCCTGTTGCAGTCAGTGGGGGCGGGGCCTTCATTCTGCGAACTGAGAAAACATTTCTTCTTCTACATCCTCACATAGATTTCAGTAACTGCAGGTCTAAATCACCACCAGATCATTATACACTCATTCCTTTTTCGTTACCATAAACCACCTTATAAACTTGTATATAAAACACACGTAAATAATTAAGCAAATTCAGTTTCATTTGTATGAAGAATATTGACAGTCATTGTTATTGGGGATAAACCAGGTAGGATGAACATGAAGTTTCCTTTCAGGGTTTCACTCAACTCTGCACCATAGCATTTTAATAAAAACTCTGCACACAACATCCAGCACATAAACAATACAAAGTGTCAGTATATTGAAGAACTGTTTGAGGAGGACTCTAAAGTAAAATAACATTCTGAAGTAGCTCCCGAGCATTAACACAGGTCAAAAGAACATTTCATTACAAACAGGGATGTTTAAAAATGGCACTAGTTAAAACAATGAGGCTGCCAAACCAAACATTACCTTAGAAATGCTAGAACTGCTACTTTCATGTCACACCTTGTCATTTGCTCTATTATTTTTGATAAAAGGCTTACACAAGCATTTATTTATAGATGTAGTCAATTTAAAAGTTTGGTACAAAACTTAAATATCATCTCAGAATACTAAAATAGCATTTTTTTAATTCAATATGGACACCATCTCCAGAAACAGTGTCCTGACTGGATTATCCGTCTCGGAATGCATAGATTATGAACCTCACAACAAACAGCTTTCATAGAAAAGAAAAGAGCTGCTCTGATCACAGTGTGGGTCTCATTCCTATTTGTGGGACCAGATACCTCCAGCGGTAAATAAGAACATCTCTCCTGATAATGTGAAAGGTTTGGTGCAGTACATCACAATACTCCTGCAGACAAGGCCATCTAATCAAAGGTTGTATAATAAGTTGTCCCATAAACACACTTCCATGCCTTTGTGAGATTAGACAGTCTGTGGACTACAAAACAAACTGTACACCTGCAAGAATGTTATCCCCGGTGGGCACCTGAGTTGAAAGAGAAAATCAGATCAAATCCAGCCATTTACAAACTCATCCTTAATTCCTGGGCCACATGATAGGCTGACCTAACAGAGACACAATGGCCAGTCCTCCCTCCGGAATACTGTAGCGCTGCTCTGGAATGCTCGGCCGGTTCCTGGAGGCCATTCCCCATTCAGCAAACAATCACTGCCAGGTAATAAAAGGAGCATTTGTGTTTTATGTCAGCAGTGTGTGCGAGGGTTAAAAGCAGCGAGATGGTGTGGCGAGATTGCATTCGCTTCTTTCTCCCAGAGGGGAAAGCTATACTATTATTACCAGTGGCCACTGACACAGCTACAGTACTTCACTGAAACAAAATGTGGCAAGGGCACTGTCAGATGATACTTGTGCGATCACAACCACAGTAAATTGCCGTTCCTGAGGTCCAGCGACTCTCTGGTTACAGGTGGAGGTACAACAAAGGAGTGTCCCCGGTCATAATCCTTCCTGGGTCTCAACAGCAACAATTACACAGAAAACCATACAGAGAAATAAACATAATTCAGCCATTAAATCTTATTCGACAGCCAACTGTCTCTTTCGAAACTACAGAAGTCCAATTGATCCAAGAAGTTATGACCCCAGTAGCAGCGCACACACTTTTCGAAAGAAATGTGGTATGAAGAACAGGCTTCTCCTCGTTGGAACCACCATCACAAGCAGCCAGTGCAGACACAGCCAGGGCTAAACCCTGTCTACGGAGCGTACTGGTCCCGAGACGCTCGAACCCTGGGTGTACGTCTCAGCCAGGGGTTCAAACAGTGTGTGTGTGAGACAGCCAAGGAGCAGGAGAGCATGTAGGGTGGTCTCTGAATGTTAGACAATGTGCTGGTTAAGGAGTTTAGTTTCAACATTGATCTGAGTTTGAGTAGAGCTTTCCAGATTCACACTCACATGTGGTTGCTGCTGGTCGGGGGGCACATCCACCTTTGACTAGAGGGTGTTAACTTTTCACACACACCCACCCACACACGTGTGTATATATATACATGTGTATGTATATATATATATGTATATATGTATATTTACGTGTGGGTGTGTGTATCTGTAAAATTGAAAGATTTTCACTGATTTCTCAAGGACTTTTGATAGAATCTAGGCAGACAGTTGAGACTTGGTGGAGGTATGCACCATTCCTCTTGCTGTTGTTTGTCCATTGCCCTTTCCATAAATCATCAGATTTTGTGTGCTTAGGTTTTCTTTCTTGATATCGTTGGAGATTTTGTAGTTTCTGTTATTTCTATTTCTAGCCATGGTGACCATTGCTGTTTATGCTTATGCTTACTGCTGTTGTTAAGGCGTCTCAATGGATTTCTTGTGAAAAAAGTGTCACTTCTCTGATTTATTATTCACTTTTTTATTTATTATGATATGAAGCAGTTGTTAAATTCTGAATACAATCTCTTAACCTCAGACGTTTATGTGAAACCTTGAAGTTCACAGGCTTGGGATCCATGAGAAGTCTGAGCAGACAGAAGAGCCATAAAGCCAGTCTGTGCATGTGTGTTTTCTCCATGCTCTTCAAAACACATAGAAACCCATGTTTGTTTTGTCTCATCTGCCTGTGGTGTAGCCGTGAGGGGAAACCTTATTAAAGCCATTCATCATTTCACCCAGTGCAGCCTGTCACAGCCAAGTGGTAGATGGAGGACAGAATCAACGCAGATGTAGTTTGGAAAGATCAACACTTGTTGATATTTCCTTTTATTCTGCCGTGATTCGGGTGAACATGTTAATCATCCTGTTGACTTCTCTCCAAGAGCTGCTCTCGCATGTGACCTTTCCCTCCTCAAACCAGTGTTTCCACTGCCAAGGAAGTACTGTATATTTGAATGTGTTGAAATGTACACAACATAATGAAACTCTTAAGCTGCTCTGTAGATCTTTTGGGATTTAAGCTTCTTGAGGAAGAACTCTTCATCTCAGAGATAACAGGGAAGGCACATTATATATACTGTATAAATATACACATACTGTAGCTTTATTAGTCCACTGCATCACAATTTACTACTGAGCCTCCACATCTCCTAATGCCCTCATCACTCGGTCAGTCTGCATTGTGTATTTTTGGCAGATCAATGGTCATTTTCTTTACAGTTAAGTCTGACACAGCTGTTTTGAGACTCATACACTGTTATCAGTGTAAAAGCACATGCAGTGATTCATAGGCTGCAGCCAAAGACCCTGTGGAAAATGGTCTTGAAACATCTCTACAAAGGTCGATTATTTACAGAATTGTGTTGAGATGTGCAACAACATTTTATTTTCCTATTTTATTCAAAAGCCTGGTGTTGTGGTTTGAGAGCAGATTTTTTTAATGTTTTTCCTCAATACCCCGTGCTTCCACTCAAATATAGATTTCCTTTGATCTAGTTTGAGCCTTTCTCCTTGGAGAGATACACATTGAAGATCCATATAATGCACCTCAACTCGGTCTGGATCTCTGGCATTCTACTGGTTGGGTAATTTCTAACAAAAACTTGTTGCACAAAATAAATCCAAAGCCCAGAAGAAGAAAGGGGTAAACCGAATCAAAGATGAGCGTGAGGAAGAGAGTTGAAGCTGCAGGCAGGAAATCTAAACTCAAACATTTGAGTGTGAGCGCAGGGCTTTACAAAATCTGAACATGAAATCAATCAAGTCCTTTTCTCAAACTGAAAGACCACATCCAAATCTTAATCAAACATCTTTACATCATGTTACCCGGTTATTTCACATACAGTATTCCGCGGGGACAACTGTCCGGTTATTAAGGTTGTAAAAGTTTTATATGAATGAGTTTTTATATTTTATGTATGCACCTGTCGACTACTGGATTGTTGAAGTTAATGCTTTTAGTTCCAACGCAATGTTTAACACTGACAATGAGTCTTCCTAATGGGGCTATCAGGAGCAATCGCATGGCTGTGGAGATGCTAAACAGCCTGCTGTGTTGGGTTAGGCCCCCAAAAAGCAGTGCGCGCCTTGAAAGAGGCAATATTTTTCAAATTGTCTGGCTGGTGAGCAATGATAGAGCTGCCTGTCACATTTTTCTCCTTGACTACAGGGGTTCCCTTTCAGAGGAGCTCACAGGCCCTCCGATGTGACACACAAGCACCCTTCCGGCCTTGTTTGCATTCAAATGTGATAAAACTAAGAGGTGACTTTCCCCCACAGCTGGGCCGAAAGCGGATTAGGTCAAAGTGACAGGCTTCTTGGAGATCCTGCCTCGTCGGCTTGTCACACTAAGGAAGAAAAGAGGCCTCACTAAGCTCGGCTTTGGAAGCCAATTGAGAGGCTTTGCTATCCCTTTCACACTTCCAGTGTTCCCAGTGGCAGCTCGCCAGCCATGGTGAGCGGCTCACAGACAAGGTTAGTCATTCAGTACAATCTGCTCCCAGTGCCAGGGTGCAAACCCTCCACAGCCCTGCGGTTTCACTGCACTGAATCAAGGTTTGATTTTTAGAAAAGATATTGCCAGTGCGATTGCTTTTTCTTTTTATGTCCGGCTAGTAGCCACAGTCAAAATATGTTGCTTCATCGGCAGGATGTCATAGGTTCCTGTTGTTTCCATAAGTTCCAAAAACTCTATGAGTAACATCATATAGATGAGCTGCTGCTTTATTGGATTGCACTGTTTATGTTTGCCAATATTACATTTTTCAAGGTGTCACTTGATTCTGATGCAGTCTCAAATATGTCAAACGCAGCTGAGTAAATTTTAGTAGACGTGTGACTCTAAGCTGCTCTGTATGTCTGTATGTTTGGTCTGAACTTTTCAAGAGTGAGGAGGGTTGGAGCTCCTCTATCAACAAAACTCTTTCTATGGAGATTCACAGATTTTCTGTTCTGCTATTAATTTCATCCGATCTTTAGAACATAGTTTATCTTTTATAAATATGTGTTATGTATTAATTCCTTCAGCATTGTTCTATTACCTGTTGCAAAATTTTTTTTTAAGGCAATATGATTTGGCTCCTTGGGTTCTTTGCAGCCAACTATATTTGGCACAAACAGTCATTATATATATATACCCGATACATATATGTGTGTATATATATACATATATATGTATATAGAGGGTCAGTTTAAACATTTTAAGAAGTTACTCATTGTGGAATCTATTGCATTTACATTTTTTTTAACAGATGCAAGTTAAAATGTAGCATTCAAGTAACAGATCTTTTCCTATGTCATGTTGTTTTCTCAATTAGGGAGACATGTAATACTATGACTGATCGCCACGCAGTGAGTAAGCATTTGTTTTCTAATAGAGAGAACTCTACGGCTGTTGGTCCCAGATTAGAAGCAGTTGACTGTCCCTAAAGCAGAGTTTGTTTAAAGCTTAGCTCTCTGTTGACATTGGCTTAATCCACTGCAACACACAGGATGCTTCAATTTGAAAACAAGCAAACACAGTTCAATTTACATGCTATGGTCAGAAGTTCACATCACCACATGATCATCATTATTTTGTGTATTTGTTTTGTAACCATGTAAAATTCTACACAAATATTTTCCTGAAGCCTGTAATAATGTTCTGACTGCAAATGTTGAACAGAACTATGATTTTAATAAGAACTTCTGGGAATATGAATTTATGATTCTGTGTGGCAGAACAATACCAAACTTACGTGACTTAAATGGTCATGTCTCTATGATGCCAGTATATGTTAATGCATACAAACTCCCCAGCACCGAAGAGCTCAGGAGCTGCAGCACCACCTGCAGGCTCGTGCTATCTGACAGCATATGTATGGACTAATGTGTGGCTTAAAATAACAACTTTCATTTGTTGTGAAGACAAGTGAAGAGGATACAGCAGTTATTAGACAAGACCTCTTCAAAAGGCTGATTTATCAATCAACGTATCAATGATGGAATTTTTTTTATTTAAGTTCATAAACCAAATAAAATTTCTCACCAAATGTCGTTGATGTTATTCTGTGTGTAGAGTTGTTTAATGACAACATCAAGCCGAGTGAAAGTGTAATCTTCACTTCAATCTCACAGATTAATTATGATGGTGTTTATTTTATGAGGCTTCAAAACCCCTATTTAAACATTATTTAGTGCTGCTATTCAGGTGACATTAAATCTTAAGGGACAATCACACTGAGTTAACTCTCCGTAGGGCATGATACTATAACCTGATATAATGATTAAGATAAGTAAATAAAACATTGTACCACGACTGAAGGAAACACTATTCTCCATTAACCTTGGTTTGAAGCTGGAGGAGTTGAGCCTGTGTTTATTTGGGGCAGAGATGGTGACGTGTGTGTGTGTGTGTGTGTGTGTGTGTGTGTGTGTGTGTGTGTGTGTGTGTGTGTGTGTGTGTGTGTGTGTGTGTGTTGACTAGGGCTATACAAACAAGAGCTCTTCAGTTTCCTCTTTCTTCTCCATTAAGTACATTGAGGAGGAGCATTTTGTCATTCAGACCAAAATACTTGGCAACTTTCAAACATGTTTGTGAGTGACCCATAAACCTTTATCCTCTGTGAACCATGTGTAAAGGTCTTCATTATTATCATGAGCGGAAGAAAGAAAACCTTAATAGGTGATTAAATAAAACACAGATGATAGGTTTCAATCAATGTGTAGTCAACAAAACATAAGTTAATAGATGATCAAATCGTGGAGTCAAGGTTTGCATATTCATTGTGTGTCTTTCAGCTTGGAGTTGTAGGTTATGAATTTATGAAATCTTAAACACCTGCTATAACACCAAACCTGCCAAATGTGTAGAAGTCAAAGCATTGTGATCACCACCTGCTGGCTGCCTGCAGTATCTATCATAAATTCCACCTCCTCCATGTTAATTGATGGGACATTGGACCAAACTAACGAGAAATACCACACTCCTGTTGTATGCCCCCAGCAACCAGTGCAGATTTCTGATAAAAGGTTGAGCAAATTCCTCCCAGGTGGTCTTGAGATATTATGTTCAAGGTGCCCTTGACCTTTGAACACCAAAAATTCAATCAATAAACATGCGAGTCCAAGTAAACATTTGTGCAAAATGTTAAAGAATTCCCCTGAGGTGTTCCTGAGATATCACACTCAAAAGGCAAAACGTGTGTTTTGAGAGGTCACAGTGACCTTTGACCACCAGAGAGGAGCCATTTTCAACACTAAACACCTTAGTGGTCGACTTCCAGCTTTGGTGACTTTTATGTTACAATTCATCAAACAAGTTCAATCTGTGATTTAATAAACCATATAAGTGAATATTAGCGCATGTTCAAACCTAAAGTGTAGTTTGAAATGTTTTTACCAGGCTATAATTGGCTTTCTCTGATCATGTTATTACTTCACCATTTGCACCATAGCAAATATTAAGTCAATATAAAAACAAGGAACGTTCTGAGAGATCAAGGTCACAGTTCACATCTGCACCTGGAGGAATTAATGACATAAATGATGTGAATTATAGGGCAAGAGTTGTATCTATTCTCTCATCACCTGCATTATTGCTGCACCTTGAAGCTAAAATGTTGTCTTTATTATTGCATGTGCTGAGAGAAGGAAGCTCACAGGTGAACGCTGTTTAAAAGGAGTGACGCACCAGATAACGAGCTTCACATCATCCCATCCACAACAATGAGGTGTTCCTCGTCACCTGCTGTTCAAAGAGCAGATAAAGGACGACATGTTTGTGGTGAGTGTCACAGTTTAAAACCAGTGTTTGCCCTTCATCTGAAATCTATTAAGTTAATGATGTCTTCTTGTTCTGTGATGAGTCAGACAGCAGAACTGTCCCGTCTGGGTGTGATGCTACACCACAGCAAACTGAGACGGACTTGGATCACAGGCGCTCCTCCAATTCCCTGACAGGGGGCTGATGAAAGAACTGTCACTTTCCTAAAGCTTCTGGAAGAACATTGACTGAGAGATAAGTGATAACACAAACAGCGAGATAAACAGTTAGCACATCAGAGCTGCCTTACACTTCATGCAGACAGCTGATGAGATAAAGGCCAAGAGCTGATCTCAATCAGCAGGCATTTAGAGGCAGGTGGAGGTTCTCTGTGAAAACAGATACTTTCACAAAGATGTAGAAGGGTGATAATTAATAAGAGTGGTGAACACCAAGCAGTGGTTCACCACAAATACAACACAACAGATACAGTTGGGTTTGAGCTTGGAATCTGGGAGACTGTATGTTTCAATACGGTGGCAGACAGAGGCAACCGTCTGTATGAAAGAAGTTTACGTCTAGAGACAATACCTGTAATGGATGGTGGATTAGAGTTTATATTACAGCCAAAACAAGGATTGAGTGTAGATAGTGGTGGAGGAAATACCTAAACATTTTACTCAAAGTACCAAACCAATAGACACAAATTATTAAAAGTATGAAAAGTAAAGGTACTTGCAACGAGTAGCCTATTCCCTCATGCAACGATATACAACATCATGAACAGTATTCACTGGGTTTTTTGTTTAATACAGGGATTTTTCATACGTAGGCATATATCTGTATTACATACAATGAGCTATATCTAATGTCTGAGTCGTGGCCTTTTCTGAATCAATTTCAGATATTTGATTACAAGTGATGCTTCTGCTGCAGGAGGCGGGGCACTGTGCCCGCTCGGATTGGATCCGTGGACCAATTCCCTTGTTATTGATAACTTTAAAAAAATGTTGAAAAAAAACAATGGGAACTTGTAATGCATTGTTAAATATAATGCAGTAGAAAGTACAGATCACTGATATATGAAGTTGAGTAAAGGGGAAAAGTACCCAGAAATCAACTTTAGTGTACTTTAATTACATTTTGTCTCCTTTAATACAGAGATTATGCTGCTACAGGAATTTAAGACATGGTGGTGCAGTGGTTGAGGATTTTCTCTGCAAGCCACTGACAACATATGCACTTCCAAAACTGAAGCAGTAATGATATACTTCATAAAGAAGATAAATTAAATGAGGACTAATTTGTTTTTGATCCATTTGGTATTGTATTGAGTTTGATTCAGTCAAATATAGTATATAGAATTAAGTTGAGACTGTTTGGTTGAGATTGATTAATTGAGGCTGCACTTATAAAGCATTTTACCTTAAAGTTGTGGTTTATGTTTTGGTTTGGTGTCCTCTAACCATGAAGATGATTATTTCTAAACTCTAACCAGGTACCTACATTTCAATAAACTTTACTATACCTCAAAGGTATACAAATACACACTGTCAACAAAATACAGCTAACAGTGTAATTGGGAAATGATCTATCAATCAATCAATCGAATTTTATTTGTATAGCCCATATTCACAAATCAGAATTTGTCTAATAGGACTTTAACAGGGTGTGACATCCTCTGTCCTTAACCCTCAACAAGAGTAAGGAAAAACTACTAAAAACCCTTTAACAGGGTAAAAATACGTAGAAACCTCAGAGAGAGCCACATGTGAGGGATCCCTCTCCCAGGACGGACAGAAGTGCACTAGATGTCAAGTGTAAAGGAGAACATCATCAAGATATTGGTTTATATTATATTTTATATAGAACATTGAATAATTGCAGCTTAAGCTAATGGGAAATTAGATGTTTTAGATGCTCCGTGATGCTTCAGACTTGGAAAAAAGAGCTTCCATCATTCACTAAAAAGGTGACGTGAGCAGCTAAGTGCTCCCTGATCAGTTCACCAGGTGAATCATTTGTATGGATGAGGGACGTCTGATTGCATGAAGCTCATAATACAACTCACCGGGTAATTTGCTAACCATGCATCTGGCAGTTTTAGGAGTTACCGCAGGTGTGTTTGTGCCATGCTCTGGACTGGCCAACACTGATTTGCACACAGTGGTAAAAACACAGCTGCATATGTGTCTCCACCTCTGGCTGGCCGGGCTAACCTGGAGGAGGTATTTGTGGGTAATGAGAGGGATGGTGACGGCTGCTTCACAAGCATGCTGAGTGTCTCTATTCAGGAAGTTCAACACCTGTTCTGTGCAGTTCATTGCCACAGTGAGATCATGCAGTCGACCTCCCTAAATGAACATGTCTTCTCACTGATCCAACCGACCTCCACATTAAGTCACTGAGGTCTTAACCTCTCCCAATGAGGTTATTAATAGACATAATTTGGACTTAATGACAGGTTTATAATTCAGCACTAATGATAGGAAGCGCTGAGCCTCTCTTTGAAGTCAGTTCCCAGTTTTCTAGAAGATGGATCCGCAGCAGCCCTCCAGATCAAGCTGATAGCTTCATGTCATCATCAAGAGAAACGTCTGTTGATTTGTTCACTGCTCCTTCAGTTTGTAAGATCACAGAGCAGCAAATATAGAAGAAACAGATATATTGCGAATAGCACTTTTATGTTCCTGTCCTTAGATCTTTGTTGGTCTTGGCATGCATAGCCTTAAACCTACAAACCATGTTTGAACAATGCCTGGTATAGATAATGCTAATTTTTTCATTTTGGATTTGCTGCATGTTCGGGAAGTTAAAAACGTCCCTATGTGTAAGACAGAGCAGTTTCATACACTTCAGGGAACCACAGAAGCTGTATTTCCACTGTCACCAGTTCATTTATAAACACAGATATACAATATGAGTGGCTGATTCGGAGGAACAATGTTCCCTTTATGTGTCCCCTCCTGTGATCATCTGTCAGCGCCCCACCTCCCTCCCTCTCGTGTGGGTTTCCCAGCACTCAGACAGCCCCAGGTCAGTCTGTCAGGTACGTTTTACCTGCAGCTGAACTCTGCACCACCTCCACCTGTAGCCAGCAGCACCGGCAGTGCTCTCTTATCCACTAAACAAATGGTGAATTCCAGGTTCATGTCCTCAGGCTGTAATATTTCCACCACACATACACTTAATATGTTTTTACACGAAGCTCCTAATAGTGACAAGGGAGGATTTGCTGCCGTGCTGCAGCTCATATCTAGGAAAAGATCAGGCTGCTGGTTGATTGTTTTTTGCTTAAAAAGGACTTTTACATTATTTTTATTAGTGATAAATTCACTCTGATGAAATTATTCTTCTACTGTTTCACACAACTGAAAATCAATGGTCATAGAAGTCAAAGTAATTTAACTTTTAAGACAACCAAGCAATTCATATTTGTGTAAAAATATATAAATTTCGTTTTATAATTTATATTTTAACACTTAGTTTAGAAATAAGTTAAATAATTCTGTATAGTTCTGTGAAACTTTTTTAAGTGTTCTTTTAGCTGTCCATAAATGGTGAATAATATGTAGTGATATAGAAATCTAATGCTAATTAAAAGAAGATCTCTGTTTAAAGGCCCTAAAGATTTTTTTTTTGTAAATTTACAATGATTAACAAGTGTGAGGACACTCAAATAAGTTTATTTATTTAATCAAATTTATATATTTTATTTATTTATTTTATTAAATGTAACTTAGTCATCTATGTATTAACAAATAAAATAAATCAATGGGATTCTGATTCATATGTTGCTAAATTCTGAATGGTGCACTTCAAAGCAATGAAAGGTGCTCAGAGAAAAATATAAAAATACTAATTGTAAAATCTTACTTTTGAAGTGCCGTTTTGTATTATTATTATTTATAATTTTGACTTGTATACGTAGAAGGTAAAGGCAGTGTTTTTTGCATTTATCATCAAGACTTTTGATGCTCTTTTTCAAACACTGTAATTCTGAGTGCTCAATATTTCAACTCAGTGCAGAAATATTGAAGTGACAACAATAACATTAGCAATAGTATAATAGTACAATTTTAAAGTATTAATGGTTTTATTAATTCGGGATGGACTGACAAGTGTTCACTAAATCAAATACCTTTGCACCGAAAAGCTTTTGAAGGCATTTTCAATACATCAAAATATCACAGATAGCACAAGGTTGACACCACAGTAATCCAAGGGAACAATTTCTGCTTGGTTGGCTTTCAGATATTTAATAATACGTCAAATCATTGGCAGAGATTCCTTTGACTGGGATTCATGAATGCTCCTCATCTTCACACAAACATCTAAACATGTCTGTTTACACATTTTACAAGAGGGTCTGTACTCGCCTGAACATTTGAGCTGCAGGTCATTTCAGTCTAGAATATGTCTATATCTCTGACCTAGGTCATGTTTATTTAAAGTTCAGACATGGGTTCAGTACATTGTCTGCATTATGCAAGAGTCAGATACCTGCTCCACATGATACTAACCTGTAACCTAAAGTGCTCACTGATGGATTTTATACATTGATCTTTGAGGCCCTTAATTTCACATCTGGAATTAAGTGATGCAAGGGATAATAGATCTGTAATCCTGGAAACTACACCAACCAGCGAGCTCATGTTCAACCCCCCTGACCCATTCAGACCAGTGTCCATTTGTCTCGAAACTGTCGGGCCCCATATGATCATATGGGGCGGGTTTGATAGACAGAAGAGCGCATCTGAAGCCTTTTTGTTACAACCAAGATGGCTGCCTCGGACGAAGAGATATCTGTTGGATCAGCGATGAAGACCGTAAACTGCTCGCAGAAGTAGTTCAAGGCATTTTTCAGTCACTTTAAGTTAATCCGTGACACGTAATTCTTTCGTGGATTGATGAGTTTGAACAATTGATGTTGCTCCGCTGGTCTGTGGAGCCTCCTACTCTGTTGCAAACAGGTGAACCCACATATTTGTGGGTAAAGTAGATTCATGGTACAAAGACAAAGTTTGCTAGCGTCCATCATCAGCAAAACAACTTAACATTACTGACTTTCTTTACTGCTCAAGAATAAATGGACTGGGTCAAGCTGACAATAAGCGCCCATCACAATGGATCACAATACAAACTGCTTTTGATGGTCTGATCCACTTCTAGACTTTTTGCATTCGAACTTGTCAGTTAAAATGAATGTTCAAATTTCAAATAAAAAGTGACAGCCCAACTGTGTTTTCATTACACACTTTGTTGCTCTGATAGGTTGTAGGTCTTCGATGACGCTTTGTTTCTTACCTCCGAAACCAAAACATGAATTGAGTATGACCTGGCAACCAACCGTGAGCTGCTGTTTTTCGAATTTGGCATTTTGTCCAGCGCTATCTTGTTTGTGAACATATTTGGAGGAGCTGGGGGTGAAGACTTACTGAACCTGCATTCCATCGATGGCACTAGCTCTCCACCACACGGTATCAATACCCCAATCTATACAGTGCTTTATCCACTATTTGACTCTGAATGGAACCGTAATTCACAAAATAGACATCATGCTGGATTGAAG
Source organism: Pleuronectes platessa (assembly GCF_947347685.1). Classification (NCBI taxonomy): domain Eukaryota; kingdom Metazoa; phylum Chordata; class Actinopteri; order Pleuronectiformes; family Pleuronectidae; genus Pleuronectes; species Pleuronectes platessa. Next base: position 27,482,072 of record NC_070627.1, on the reverse strand, counting down.
AAGACTTCAAATAAGAGATTGAGAATATAAACTCAAATAACAGTAACCAGTAGTGCTGCTTTCTGCAGGTCATTTGAGAGAACAGGCACTTCCAATATGGCTTCACTTTTCAGATACACAGTTTACATCCATTTGTGTGTAACAAAAGTCTATGCTCTGGAGAGGCCTTTGACTTCAACCATTTGATACTTTTTTATGACATCCAGAAACGAGAAGATCCCTTGGTTTTAATATCAATTAAATGAGCTGCATTTATTTATAATTTCTCATTCTGTGACCACTTAAAGGGTTTTACCATACAAGTTACATTCATCCATTCATACACCGCCTCTACAGAGCTCTTTCTCTATCACACTCTAACTGTAAACAGGGATCAGTTTAGGTCTCAGTGTCTTGTGGTTTTGAACCATCAACCTTCCGGTCGGTGTACAACCTGCCCTACTTCCTGAACCACAGCCACCCATATAGAATAGTACCCACCTCTGTACACAGAGTTTAACCGAACAGTCTTGGCACACACATAGGGACTCTTTCACGTGGAACCATTGTTACACACTGTAGGATTAAATTGCTCAGAACTGGCTGAGACCATAAAGTGTAGAGTTACAGTTGTGACACAGTTACTCAGTATGCCACACACAATGACAGGATTCATTATATTTACTCAGACAGGGTGGTATGACAATGAAAGGAGACCAAGGGCAATTTTTGAGCCCTCACAAATGATCAGCAGGTAATTATCCATATTTAAAACGTAACACAAGGTGGAGAGATGGATACCATTTTTTCCAAACCGTCCTTCCACAAACTCTGACCTTTAAAAGCAACATTTCACTATCATGTGATGAATCATCAGCATGGAATCCTTTAACTGTCTGCAAAGCCTCTAGATTTCTACCAACTACTCCTGCAGTTGCATGTTGCTTATTCGAACTGACTACGCCGGGTGAAGAACACCTAGATCATGTGACAGTAGGAAAAAGAAGATGCTTGTGCTTTGCAGGCTCCTTCCACAGACAATTAAACACATGGCTGTTTGGAGCAGAGCACACAAGCAGGTTTTACTAGTGAAGACAGGACCGCACTGGAATTCCTGAGGTGTGCACTAAGTAGGCAGTAAAAACACTCCATGTATCTATCCCGGACTCCCACACACAGTCGGCCTAGTGTAAAGTGGTCATGCATCCCGACTGATCTGTCACCAGATGCTTAGTGTGCCCCACAGCCGCTGACGGCCGTGGCCCGGCTCTTTGTCTGTTTGACTGCTCCACAACAGAGCGAGTTCACATTCCCCACATCCACAGGCAGCACTCTGCACCGCTCTGTGGGAGAAGACTTTATGACAACCTGACACACATTTTGTCTCCTCAATTTGTCATCCAGTGAAAGGATGTTCATTAGCTGTGGATGGGAGCCATTTCCAGTCTGAGAAAAGCAGAAGCAAGGAGCGTTTGGCCTTTGTGGTGTGGTCAAGTGCAGCCAGAAACCGCTCAGCGCCAGGTCAGGCTACATTTAGCCGCACTACCTGTTCATTTAGAGGGTTTTGTCTGCCGCACTCTGTGCCGGGGCCAGTGGAGGTGTAAATCACAGCAAGACAGAGCCATCAGCACAGCCTGGAACTCCAGAAGAAATGCACTGTGTCTCTCAAGGTGGGACCCGATTCTTCATCACCACGAAGATTGTCCATTGCATGGTTTTGGGGAAATTATTATTTGCAAAAGACAACATGCATTCCAGAGCTGATTTGTTAATTGACTTCAATACTTTAAAAAGATGAGAGGCTGAGAAGAAAACAGAGTTAGATACACAGATAGAGAGGGAGAGAGAAGGATGTGTATGATACTCAAATGCAACTGTGGAATTCATAGAAGTGAAGGACGATAAAGGATCCTTCTGGTTTTTTACACTATAATTTTAACCTTATTTTTCACATATTCACATATTCACATTCCAGTTGTCTACCTAAATCAAAAACAGCTGCACCAAATTACCATTTTTTGCCCTTGTCCCATCCCACTACCAAGTTATGTGGGAATCTTCTTAGTAGTTTTTGCATAATCCCACGGATAAAGAAACCAACTAGACAACCAACAAACCAGCTGCAGGGACGGAAATGTAGCCTCCTTGGCAGAGGTAAAGATGGGAGAAGAAAGTACGATGATCAGCAAAAGTTTCAAACAAAGCTTCACACTGAGTAAAAGAAATATCTAGAGCAAACACTTCATTTTATAATCCCTTGTCACACTGGACGATGACTGATCAGTTTATCGTTTACGTTAGACGATAGGTAAAGCTTGCAGAGCTAGTCACTTTGGCTATTTGATCATGAACAATCAAGTTTTATCTCAACTGTCCGCAAACCAAGCCTCTTTTGAACAGGGCTTCACTACAGTGGACATAGTGTTTGTGTGAATAATACAGTTCAGCTGGTCTGTGACATGTCCATTCAGAAGTTCACCAAACATGAGTCAAAAAATTTGCGTATATACATATTAGAACATTTGAGCCACAATTCAAGACATTCAAAAAAAGGACCAAAAGATTTTATTTTTAGTCAAGCCTTGGCCGAGCCACAAAGTTGAGTTTATGTTAACCATGTATATAATTCATTTTTCTTGGACTGATGCTTGAATGTGGGTGAAAATGTCAGAGTAATTCCCCAACCTTCAATTTAAGAAGTTTTCAAATTGATCAGGGATGTGCGTAAATGTGTACATAGGGTAAGGCAAGTGCAGGTGGATGTGTTGTCAGGATATATTCAAGGCCTTAGAAATGTATTCTAAGAGCCACTGACAAAATCGACTAGTGAAGCCATTAGAAACGTTTGACACTCTTTGGATGAATATTGTGAACACGTACATGTTTTGTCTGTCTAAAACATGGAGGATCTGCAAAATGTGACATGTTACCCAAAAAATTTCCCTGTTATGATTCAAATGCCCAAAAATGCATTCTGCGATTATGAGTAACCGTGCCTGCCATTGCTTGCTGGTTTTTCTTGTGCATGTACGCACTTGGGCGAAACCCAAGCAAGTGTGATTCACTTGTTATCCATTGGAGTCTGATGGAAGTCTTTTCACAGCCTAAATAAATCACCTTGAAACTGAGCTGATTTTGGCAGAGCCCAACAAGTAGCTTTGATTGAGGCCTTAAAGAAATGTTTGTGTGTGTGTGTGTGTGTGCGTGTGTGTGTGTGTGTGCGTGCGTGTGTGCTTGTGTGTGTGTGTGTGTTTGTATGTGTGGGTGGGTGGTGTCACAGAAGCAGCACAGGAGCAGACTGCATGCCACACAGTGAGACAGCACTGGGATCAGTCATCGGAACCATTATCCTTTGTTGTAGCCAGACCCACCTACGTCAGGCGATGAAAGTTCAGGTTAAAGTGCACTCGGTGGAGAAAAGCTCCCTGCTCCCCGCCGTCTCAAATCCCCACGTTGATGTGGCTTGATAGGACGGAGATGTTTGCATCCATTCCATGACTGTGTGACTCACTGTGCAGGGATCCTAATGAAGAGCTTATTAAAATACTTACACAAGAGCTCAGGTTCAGTCCCAGTTACCGACTCCACTGCTTACACATTATTTGCAAGTAAATAAAAAGGTTGCATTGGTCTTTAAATAAGTATGTTTCAATTCTATGTTTCAGAGAAAATGTATTGTGCATCATCATTTTTAAAGAGAAAAGGAATCATGCAGCTCTTTGTAGAAGGAAGTACCATGGTTAACAGGAATTCAGTTTTGAACTGCAGACATGTGGGCAGAGCCATGGATGGAATACACTCAATTTACACTCTCTCTCTCTCTCCCTCTATATATATATTCTCAAATCAATTCAGCAGCTGGCGAGATAATTTATTTCATGGTTTAAGAGAACTGTGGGATTGGTAAAAGGGTCAATGACCTACTGATCTTGTGTCTTCTAACTGTCTGGATTATACGACCCAGCTAATAAACTATACTTACTCCTTGGTTTGCACTCTGCAGATCTCTTTCCTGAAATGAAAGTCCATGCCATTTCATGCATATATCATTGTTCATTAACCCAAAGCTATTTATCATTCTTATTTCCTATTGTCAGTGTTGTTTTTGCTTATTGCAATATTGTGTTAGTTCATTTTTTTAGATGTAGTTTTTTTAAGTAATATTTCATTGCAGGGACAAAAAACAAAAGAGAACCTTGCACTTTCAAACACAATCTCTAGGTCCATTTTTATTTATGGACTATATTATTTATTCCCTTACAACAACAGGATCTAGATTCACAGGAGGCTTCAGATAATTCCCTCCAAGCCTCGCAGCCCAACCACAAACACAAGAGAGGCCACCCACAAAAATGTTTCTAATAACAGCTCCAATCTGCACTGATAAGCCCAAAGCCAAGATAAATAAGAACACGCTCCTCTGCCAGCCTCCTAGTTTACACTGCAAATACTGCAGGAGTGTGCGAGGCAGTTGGTCAACACAGGTTAATATCCTGCTCTTGGAGTGTTTCATAAACCTGGTCCAGTGATTAGTTCAAACACCTCCTCTGAATATTGCTGTTCTTTACACTGAAGAGGTATTCAGTTGGAGAAAAGGGTTTCTTTTAAAAAATTGCAGTCATCTATCAACTCTCCAAAGAGAAAACTGATCAAGTAATGGCCAATTCAACTTTAAAATCTAACTATTTCCAATTCTTAAACACCTGTCTGTTAGATCTCCTAAAACTGATTTCTTCTGGAATTTTGAAGTGAAGTGACTGTGCACGTGCTAACACCCTAAATTCATTATCACCTATGATTTGTACTTGTTGAACGGATGAAACAGATCCTTGAACTCGTTTTGTTTATCAAACACAGAGCTTGGTAAAATATCTGCCACATCAGAGGGAGGAAAAAAACGTCTGGCCAGTCTGAGAGGGGAATTAACAGGAAACACAAAGTCGTGTGTCGAAAGACAACTGATGGAACGGAAGCAGAGCTGTGCTTTGTTGGCCGGTCAGGTGTCATCTCTCCCCTGACCCCTGGTTAAGCTTTAAGACAGCACACACCTTAACGTGGCCGATTAGAGAACATGTTCACACACACAGACACACACAGACACACACAGACACACACACACAAACACACCTGTTTCATTTGTTTGAAACATTGTCACTTAAGACAGACAACATTGTGTCTTCATAAATTTAAAATAATAAAATGTCTCTATGTAGCTGAAAGACTCTTTGGATCATTTGGATTAAGTGTGTAGCCACACTGATGCAATAGGTCACCTGTTTTTAGTTTATTGGATAAATTGCCATAAATGTTTTACAGACAGTTATTGTCTCCTGGGGTTGAATCCGGCAGACTTTAGATAAAAAGTGTCATCCATCAACAGGTCAAAAGTCTCTTACTTACAAAGCATGTTACCATGCTAACATGTACATCCTAACCAGATCAAGTGTTGCATGAAATGTTTCAGAAGGTTTAGAGTTCTCTACAAGCTGTCATCTGAATATATTAAATCTATGTACTTTTTTATTGTTTCAGGTCCAATTATTGTCACTTTATATAACCTTATAGCTATGACCTTCAACAGAAAGAAGGATTTTAGATAACAGATGTATGATTCTAGTTTTTTTCCCATTATTTTTAAGTTGGAAATATGTATCAAGCCTTTACCAGATTCATATTTTTGGAGAGGAGTTGTCTGCACATTCAGTCACCTCAACAATGAAAATGAAGCAAGGAATTCGAGTTTAGCCCCCTTAAAACAAGTTGAGCTACTCTCCAAATGCTGTGTATACTTTGGCAAATTGGACGTTTAACATATTAACCATTAACAGTTTAAAATACACTTAGATACTGTATATAAATAAGTGCAAACCTCTCGATAAATTTAAATCACTAAATCTGATAAAAAATTTAAAATAACTCAACTACAATTATTTAACACTAAATAACAGTTTCAGTTTATAACACAGTAAAATACTCCAGCTCCAAAGTCTCCATCGATTGTCTCCCCCAACCGGGACCAGGGACGCCCACACTGCGTCGATGTGCTCGACATGGGGTCATGCAATCAGTCAAACACGGAGCAACCCTCTGCTTTGATATGTTCACCACGTGTCGGAAAATGCTTCATCAAATTTCTCGTGTTTCTCTCTTCACAGGGTATTGTTTTCACACAATTACCTCACATCTCAGTGTCAGAATTCTTTCCCAGCCACACATTCGACTGTGTAGCTTTGGCAGTTCGTTGTCGTGTCGACTGCAGTTTGAGGTAGCTACTAGCTGTAGGCTAATTTTACATGCTGCCAGAGCCATGCAGAGAGTAGCCAGAGTTGAGTGTTTCCTTACCTAGGCATGTGCGTTTATGTTGCCTGTACGCAGTAGCTATTCCACAAAGAGCTCAGACACCGAGATCTGTGCTATGATTGAGACCAGCACGTACCAGCCTTGGAGGAACCTGTGCCTGGTTGGCATTGGATTTCCACACCCAGCCTTTCTTCTGGTGTCTGCTGAAGAGAGTAGCCCCACTTGAATGAGAAATGCTACATAAAAAATTAGACAAAATGTAAATGGAATAAGAAAAAAAGAAGTCCTCTAAAGTGAGTGATGATAGCCAACTCTGCTAGGTAGCACTTCAATCGGATTTGTTGAGTGATAAACTAAAGAATAAATAGAATCAAACAGATTATTTCAAACATATGGCAGACGTGCTAAGTAGTTCCAAACCCTAGAGACGTAATATCAAGTAAGCACAAGCAGGAGGACAAGCTCCCAAGAAAAGCCCTTCATCTTTTCTGTATGCAGAGATTATGATCTACAGAATCTTCGCATCAACGCAACCATGAGTCCCGGGAATGCCCAGACTCTTCAACACAGCATCGCATGTAAGAATCAATATGAAGTTTCTCTATGGTCTATAGCTCACTACCTGTTTATCCCCCATCACACAGCACATTCACTTTCATGATGGGACCCCTACCTTCGTGTCCCATAGCCACTGAAGCATACACCTGACTGAGTATTCCACAACCTCTGGAGAACGCCGAATGAAAACAACTCAGCTGGACAGAATCACACTTTTGATGAATTACATTTTGCTTTGCTCAAAGTATTTCATGGGAAAACAAATCCTTCCATCTAGTTTCCTGACTTAAAGAAACAGTCAAACGCTATAACAAAACACATCGATTGGGCTCTTTTAAGGTTAAATGGCAGTAACTAGCATGGGGGCAAATGCATAAATTAGCCTGAAATAGGGCAGGTTTACTAGGTCTAAATTAATTAAGAGCTACAATATGATGATGTAATGTGTGAATTCTTTGTATTCATTAAGGTGTAAGTGCAAAAATCTGGATTATTAGTGTTAGGATGTCTTGTCTGGCTTTTTGTCACTGACTACGATTACATGGACACCAATATTCCTACAGTCGACTTTATTCCACCAGTTATAAAACCCCACCCCTGAATAATTTAATGTAGGATGTTACTATATATATATATATATATATATATATATATATATATAGTATATATATAGTATATATTGAAATTGCTGCAACTCTATATTTTTCCATTTTATTAACACCCAGGGGATGTGTGACTTTTGTATGTCGATGTTGGAAAATGCTGTGAAAACTCCAATAGGACATTATTATATGATTAAGATGTGTACACAATGTGACTTCAGTCATCTAAATTCATTATTGCTTACTATGAGTATTACCTTAGTTAGTCAAGTAAATCAGTTGATGCTGTCTATATGGCCGTGTCCAATTCAGACTATTGGTTAATAATGTTGATATCAGGATATCGGTGTCCATGTGAACAGTCACAGATTTTTGTATATATGCTAAAAACTTTTGCTCATTGTGACAAACCCACAGGAGTCTCTCAGCTCTACACTGCTTTGTAGCCTCTCTCTACTCTGGTCTTCTGTCCAATACACCCACAACAACACTGTTTCCACCTGCAGCAGGCCACTGTTTGCAGTCAAATAAATCGGATAAATCCATCATCCAATTTGTTCTGACAATCAAAAATCTGGACTTATATTGGCATATTGACTCCAAAATGAATGAGTGTTGGTCCTTTTCTGCCGGATACATTCACTATGCTAACTCTATATATAAAGGAAAAATTTCAACATTGCATGTTTTTCTGCATTTATGTGGCCAATACTTAATACTCCTTTCACTACCAGCTGCCACAAGTGGATATTGTAGGAAGACAACCAGGTGTAAACTGCATCAATTAACTGTAATGAAAAACGTTTATGAATTCAGTTTGCAGCATGTGTTTTCAAATCTGTTTAAGTACAAAGTAGTTTACAACATTATTGAGAGAAAGTTATAGCCTATCATGCAAGTTTGGATCCTATGCTGTAGGTTGGCTTTGGCCTCGTTCTGCTGTACCTGGGTCACAATAAAGCAACCCAACACATTTCCTACACTTTATACCAAAGTGAAGGAAGGTCTGTAGCCGCTATAAGGTGGTAGACTTCCCCAGACTCTGCTGACTGAGGGCATGACGGAAACATATTTGTCTGAAAACTGAAAGTATGAAAACAGGCACTCCGCGGCAGGGGAGGTCTGGGACAATAATTCAGGCCACACTTCCCGCAAAGGACCAGAACCATTTGGGTTATATCACTCCCCCCTGCCATCTTTTTAGTGATGTCATCTTTTCCTAAAGAATCACCATTTCTGTTGCTACAACCAAAACAGTGAAAATATGATATTCCTAAACGCTTTTACTTTCAAAATTTAGATTTACCTGATATTGTCTGGGTGAAAATCTGAGATGGTAAACCATGATTGTGAAGTGAAATTATTCTGTGAAAACAGGTCGTTTCTCAAATTCCCATTGTCACACAAAAGATGCTGTGAAATCTTCAAAGTTTACAAAACAGATGGTTGCTTAATGTCGTGATTTTTAGCAAATAGTTCAGATAAATATGAAAACTAACTGATGACAAGGTAATTTGTTGCTATTTGTATTGTATTAATGTCTTATTTAATATATAAATAAAACCAATAGTAAAAACTTTAAGAAACATTGTTTGTCTTCTGTAGCTGTGTTGTGTGATTAGCAGCACACTAAACCATTCACATTGATGTATTTAACTCCAGCACTATGTTAATTGATCAGAGCCATGAATCCTGTATCTACATACAGAAAGACATACACAGGTAGATTTTACTTTACCAATATTTACGTCATTCAAATATTTATGATATTTACTTGTGTCCGAAGGGGGAACGGGTGAGGGGCTTGTTTTGAGTAGGAGGAAAAGGGTGAGAGAGGGGTGGGAGTGGGAGGCTGGGGCAAGGAGGGGAGGAGCTGGTGAGGTAAGAATGGGTGAAGGGAAAAGGTTTAGAGGTTTCAGGACAAACTACTATCTCCTCATCCCTCTCTTCTTTGTGCAATGATTGTTTGCTGGTTCTGGTACGAGTTCTCCTTTTATTAGTGTCACTCATTATGAGCTGGTTCTTGTTTGTGAGCTCATCCTCCGGCCTCCTCTGTCCGACCTTCAGCAGGTTGACCTTCTCCTTCAGAGCCCGGTTCTCCTTCTCTCTGCTCCAGCTTGTCTCGGGCTGAGGTGGCTCCTGGTGCAGACTTGCTTCCAGAGTTTTTCATGTGGCCTGACACTCAGTGAGCTCGACCAGGCAGTCCATGTGGGCTTTGCAAGCACACCGTTTCTTGGTCTCTTTTCTTATGAGAGCATCTTTGTCTTTTAGCTGGTCATGCAACTGCCCCACCTGCTCCTTCAGAGACGATTTTCCATCTTTAAGAGCCATAATCTCACCCATGGCTCGGAGGAGTTCAGCTTTGAGGATCGTCACAAGGTCTTGTTGCTGCATGGTTCACAATGGGGACAATATCTTGATGAAGCTTTATAGAAACTCAAGTTCAAAAAGCAGTTTTCTTTCGTCTGCTCAGTTGTTTGTTGTCTTCTTGTCGGTTGGTGGTTGTCGAGGACTCGTTCTCGCAAGAAACTTCTGCTCTCCTCTGGATCTTAGAGGCAAATGATGGTTGTCTGCAGGTGTGTAAGATTTTGGTGAAATTCATTTATTGATAGACATTCAATACAAAATTATTGAGAGAGAGAGAGAGAGAGAGAGAGAGAGAGAGAGAGAGAGAGAGAGAGAGAGAGAGAGAGAGAGAGAGAGAGAGAGAGAGAGAGAGAGAGAGAGAGAGAGAGAGAGAGAGAGAGAGAGAGAGAGAGAGAGAGAGAGAGAGAGAGAGGAGAGAGAGAGAGAGAGAGATGTTTTGATTTGAATTTGAATCTGATTGACTGTTGTCTTTTGGACTTTGCCTTAAATACTGTAGTAAGATACCACGGTTAATCTTCCCACTGTTACAAAAAAAAAAACACTCACATTGACGTCTGGTCGAAATAAACCCTTAATCCTTCCAGTGGTATAGGGAGTTTTTCCACACTGCCTCACTCTGCCTGGCCTAGGCGAGCTGACACTACTTAGCATCATGCTATCAGCTATCACTCATTCATTTAAATAGGAACATAAAATGCCAAGAATACCACAGTAATCAAAGGTAAGCAGCAAAAAACACAAGACAAGCCATCAACAATATTCCCAAATGTGTCATGAAAGCAACCACCCTCCGAAAACGAGTTGGTGCAACTCAAGGGTTTTTCCCATTTGAATTAATACATTTCACAACAACCAGCACAGAAACCAGCACACTATCAATCAACATTTAACAACAGCAGGTAACAGCAGCAGCTTCAAACTTTAAAGTAGCTTCATTTCAATTGAGCCTCAATTGTATAGGTTAGCGTGCTGGATAAATACAGACTTCAAGAGAGTGAGACATCACTTACCTGACACATGGTCAGAGTGGAATAACATACTTTAACAGTATCTAAGGCAAAGTCAAAAAGACAACAGCCCATCAGAGGTCGCCCGTTCAAGATGCCCAATAGTTTGTCCTGTTGTCACAGCCACAGTGGAGTTATGATGGACTGTCACTGTTTTTTCAATAATTTATTTCGGTAAATACTTTCTTTTACACTAACTCATGAAGATATTTTGATGACTACATTTGACTAACATTTGAAATAATAATAATAATGTTGTAAATAATGTTATTTATTACCATTTAATTATATGTTTAAAACTCTTTAAAACACTTGTAGTTGCTTTTGTCTTTGTGTGTGTAAAATAATCCTTTATTAGCCCTTAGTCCCACAATTTGCCAGTTGCCATGAAGACAGTGTTACTTAATGTTCAGAAACATAACGGCTGGGTAGATGTGGCTGGTCTTCTACGGCTGTATCCAACCATAACAACGTGACTTTCAGCTGTGTTTACCAAAGAGATCGTCAATGCACCAGAATGAGACCGATGATAGGCCTGGTCGCGTATCACTCAAAGTGCAGTCAGCCAATCAAAAGGAGGGGCTCATAAAGAATTAATGCGGTAGCGAAAACAGCCTCTTCAGTCTGGAGGACCAGACAGAGGCAGAAGAGAAGACATAGAAATACACATTGTAGCAGTTTTTGGGACTTTAAACAACTGATATATCATCCTAGGGTACCAATACCTCAAATTAAAGCCCAGAAAGGTTTAAAATATGGGCCATTTGATGTCATTCATCAGAAACACCATCCTTTTATACACCTCTAGGTAAATCAGTGTCAGGGACCACTTAATAATTAATCTGCTGACTTGATCGACTGAAACAGTCAATAAACCAAGTGGCCATGCCCACTGAGTACTAAAGGCACCTGAGAATGACCAAATCCCAGAGTAGCATTTTAAGTGTCAACACTCATAAAGCCTAAGGCATAGCTCAGAGTAAACACGTTTTTTAGTGGGGAGATCATCCATCATAGCAATTGGAAAACTGGGTCAGAAGAACCACTCTGATGGTCGATCAAATGACACAAACCTGCAGAGAATATTGAGAACAACATTTAAAGTTATATTGCACATAAGTCCTCAACCATTAAGTCAGATATGAGAGACTAAAACCATACATGGTCATTACACTCTCATTTTTGAGAGGATCTGCCACAGGTCCTGCAACATTTGACCTTTTAGATAAAATGATAAATCTTGGGCAGTTTGAAGGTGTTCAGAGAAATCAAACGACTGTTGTTGCCATCACTCTAAAGTCATCTTTCGTATGTCCTGTAAACTAAGAGCTTTTGAAAAAGGAGAAGAGGGAATTACCACAGTGCCCCGGGGGCTAAGACAGAGCTGATAATAGCTGCACTGCACTCATCATGGCATGCAGTGAGTAATTAAAAAGCTACCTGTATTTTCTTGCTGCCGTACAAAAGGAATGAACCAGTCTGACGGTCAAGGTGAGGAGCTGTTAACCACTTTCAGATTTTTTATTTTTAGGAGATTAATACATTAAAATCTCCGTTTTCAGAAGTTGCAAAAATGTTAGGATATGACACTGGGCATATTAGTTGTGTTTAACACTTGTTAAACGTTTACATAAGTAAACAGATAAACAGTCTGATGTGTGTGTTTCTCAGCGAGTTTAAGATTTATTATGTCCTTAAGAGGTCAACTAAAATCAATCAGTTTCCCTTTAAAGCTTGAATGATTTTATAATGTATGGCTCCTTCTGGTAAATGACAAAAACAGATAAATTGGTATAGACAACATATCTGTCACCCTCAGTCCCAGAAATGTCAACATGTGGAGGTTTAAAAGTTTAATGCTGAGATTTGACATAATACAATGAATGGCGGGATGCAGGTGTGAACTATTGACCGTCTGATGCTGAGGTGAGATCTAATTTCCTGCATGGAGTGTAGTGGCACACATCATTTATTACTTTTATTGTTCACTTAGTGGCGCTGGAGAACATACATCAAACAATAATTATAACTCTGCACATCAAGTGTAGACCACAACATGAAAACTTAATGCACATCAAATGATGATTGTCACACAAAGTCTACTTCCTGTTCCCAGAGGGTGGTAGTATAACTATGACTGAATATTGGTATGCAAATGTCTTCTGGTTTGGGGAACAACGTTATCAAACATGACAGTATTTAGTTGTATTGTTGTAATTTCCTGTTTCATGATGGTACCACGCTGCCTGGGCTGCACTGGGCAATTAAAACCCACTACATCAAAGTATCATATGAAAATAGGGGACTTCCTGCTGCCACTAGGTGGAGCTATAGCTGTAACCGAATCTTAGCATGTTGATGTCTTCAGGCCAAAAATCTTAATACAAATATGTGGTTTGGGGCAACAAGCACCTGTGTCAAGGCAAAATCCTGGAAATTGGCCATATCACCATCGACTGTGGTCAGCTGGTCAACAATAACTCAGAAACATCATAGTTTAGCACTGCAGAGGTCATATGATTAGAATTTGCCAATTTGCTTTAATTGTCTAGGAGGAGTTTGTTAAAGTACAGCAACTGTGAAGGGCAAAAACTGCATCAACATTGCATAGATATTAAAAAATGGCTGACTTCCTGTTCGATTCAGGGTACATATTATATTATCTTTAAAGTTATCAGGAATTGTGGTATCTTCAGAGAAGTTGTGATAAAGTAAACTCCATAATGCAATTCAAAGAATCTAAAAGTAAACTTCTCTGCAGATGTGGCCGCTTTGTTCCTGAAGACTGAAACATATCGTGGTGAGTCCAGCTTTGAGCTTTCTAATCGCAGCTCTGGAGTGACCTGTGGCTGGTTCCGCTGACCTGAAGATCAAAGCAGCTCAGTTCACCTGTGTGAGCATCACTTGTTGAGTACAAAGGCCCACGCTGTCAGCCCGACCCTCGCTGTAGCTGACCTGAGGCATCCAAGCCGACTCAGACGTGAACCCACCCAGCCTCAACAAACACACTGTTAGGTAACTTCAAACACAGCACTCAGTTCTGAACTTCATTACCTCACATGAAAGACAAAGATTTGTCTTCCCTTTGAGCCAGATGCTCCGTTTGATGCAATGCACTGAACTATAAGGGCACAGTGCAGGTTGGATTCTTGACAATCAGACCCAGGTCTGTCACATTACATTATGTTATGTGATTGTACAGTAGGACACAATTTCAGTAAGCTCAGAATATTAATGATACTCTTTCTGAAGAGATTTCTTTGGCTCCTGCAGGGATTTAGCTTTTATAAAGCCATCTGCAAAGGTAATGTCCTCATTACACACCGCTGTTGATATAAATGGGGGAGCCCACCTCCTGATGTTTCTGTTACAACAGCTCTTACGAAGCAGTTACTCTTTAGTGAACGTGGGAAGCAAAACATTTCAGAGTTGGGCGGGAGATCATTTTTCTCACTTAGCCAGAGGAGCAGTACAGATCTGTGTGAAGCAGAATGGGGGTTTGAAAATGACCTGTCAAGCCACTAAAATCCAAAATAACACTTTTATTTGGACGTCATTGGAATGCACCATTCCCAGTCCTTTAGCTTCAAGACGTGGCTCTCACAAACACATTAACATGACTGCATTCTGATAAAACAGAAGAAGGTTCCAAAAACAAATGGCTCAGAGTTTGATTGTGCAGCAAATATGTTAGTTTCCAGCAGAAACAGAGCAATGTGAATGTTCATATTTCTGCCCATACAATAAACTTTGAGCTCTGATTTGAAGCTCCTGAGAAAGTTGTAGGCAGAAATATCTTTAGCAGCTGAATACTTCACTATGTTTTGTGGCTGGTCACCAAAGCTGCCAGTCAGTCCGTCTGCTGCTGGAAACACGTTCTGATTAGAGCTGGAAGACTGAATCAAAACAAATGGCTGCAGGATGCAAAAATCAAAACAATGATCTGAATTTCACTTAAGGTCTGCAGACCTCAGGGCAACTGAAGGTTCATTCCCAGCAAACAACTGACTTTCACATTACATCTAAATCTACGACCCCAAAACACATTACTAAAAACTGCAAGAAGACGACTTTTCTGTGACTCACCCGCTGGTGTATCTCTTGCTGGACACTCTAGTCACCTGCAGTGGGAGCACTGGTTGTTTAGTGTTAGACATGTACACGACCAGTCATTTCAATTGGTACGAATAAATGATTGGTCATGTTTATTAAAGTCCTGGGAGGGCAAAAGACATCTTTTTTTCAGACTTTAATTCATCAGGACGTGTGATAAGATAAAATAAAAAGTATTTCAAAAACAATTTACCAAACCTGCATTAAATCCCTCTTTGACATGCAGTGATAACTGCAGCTTTAAAGAAAAATGAAAGGCTGCCACATGCATTCCACTGAAACAGTTCACTTCAGGATAATTTCTCTTGTTTATGTCTGTAAGAGTTCTGTAAGTAAAGTATGAGAATCTGAACTTTTCTCTCAACAGTCGCCAAAATGCTGCTCATTGTGGGAACTGTTGGCTTTCTCTATACATTTTAATGCCTTGACTTTATTATGTTATAATTTGGACCTTTTATTTTAGTTAGCACTTTTTAACCTGGTTTTCATACTTGCTTTTCAAATTAAGTTATTATTATTAATATTATTATTATATAATTATTATTATTCATTCTAACTAGCGAAATGGTTTTTTATTGAGTTGTGATTCATACTCTTTTGGCATACTTTACTAATGTATATGGGAGTTTTTTGTGGTTTATACAGTTCATTTGAACAGCCCCGTTCATGTTGAAAACATGAAAATGAACCTAACAGTGATAAGCTACATGTCAGCCACATTCCCTGAAGGCCGGAAACAAGTATGTTAAGGAATGATGAAGTGAGCTTTCAAGTCTCTCGCCCTCTCTTTACTGTCAGTGCCGCAGGGAAAGTTAGTGCTTGGTATGTCAGGGAAAGTCTCTCCCTTCCTCTGGTCATATATCCATGTACATAATGTGTTGGCAATCATTCCTCTTGGTTACCAAAGCAGTTAACAGACAGGGATTTACATGTTTGACTATTTTCAGCACAAACCACAAAGCCTCCATAATGTTTCATAGTTAAAGGTGCACTCAGTAAAATTGTATTGGTTCCCTGCAAATGATGACCATAATCATCAGCGAGATTTTGCAAGTGTTGTCGATTGTAATCACTCCTCTATTTCCTCAAATTATGGTCATTATGAAAGAAGAAATGTATGTTTTTTCAAATTGACCGCCATTGTGTTGTAACTGGGAATGGTCCAGTCGCCCATGCACACTCAGTTCACTTAATACTCTCGAACCAAAAGAAACATTTGTGTTACAAAGTGGAGGGTTTTGAAAAATATCTGTAGCATTGTGTGGTTAGATACAGTGCAGCCGTGCCTCCACTTTGTCCCAGTAGTGAGCACGGGACTGCAAGAACTAAAAATCTTCCCTGGTGCTCCCAAATATTCCAAAATGAGCCACACAAGGCAGCAACTTTCTCTCTGTTATGAACCCAGTAGAAAAGTCATTGTAATGGTGTCCACCTTTCTCTGAACATCAATTAGGTGGATATGTAGCAATAAAGGATGCAGCTGATGTTACCTGAGACAGACGGACAGCTATGCCTGAACTTTTGAGATTCTGACAAAACCCGCAAGGCGCTGCACGGATTGTTAGTCATGTTTGTCAGGATACAAGGTGCAAGCTGCTGCAACTGTCTACACAGGAGGTCACAATGTGAGCGTCATTATCCTGGCCCCTCTCTCCCCCTTCTCCGTACCTTCCCTCTCTTCCTCTGCCAGAGGTTTCTTCCACCTTCACCAAAGTGCTTGCTCATTGTGGGAACTGTTGGGTTTCCTCTATAATTTTGTCTTTCTCGACCTTACTATGTAAAGTGCCTTGAGATGGTGTATGCTGTGATTTAGCGCTCTACAAATAAGATTGAATTTGTCAAAAGTTTAGGCGAGCTCTAGAAAAATGATTTTACAACATAATCAGGATTTTAAAAGTCGCTTTTGTAGCAATTCTTCTCATGTCAAGTCATTGTGCTTATTGTGATAATGAAAGTGACTCACTGCCATTGCTGTTGGTAACTCTTACCATTAATGACATTACAGTGTAAGATTGCAGATGGTAGGCTATATCCTGAGCTGATAAGGGAAGCATGTTTTATTTGATTTATTTCTTTATTTTATTGAACATCCAGGTAGATGCAAGCTACAACTTGTGTTGTTACAGTTTATTCTCATAACATTTAGCTTACTGTTGTGCTTTTCTTTTCAATGTAGTTCTTTGAGTGAAAGACCTTTCTCTTTTCACACTTTATGTTGATATGTCAGCATTTTATTAAAAAATGTGTACTACTTCCTCCCACTACGCAAATTTGAAGCCAATATATCCCTGATTGATCGATTACATCATCGGAGCACAAGTGATTGGGGAGATGTTGTCAAAGTTCCAGAGAAACATCCATCTGACCATCTGCAAATTAATCTTAGCTGTCATCTTACCATCTGACCTTAAAGCATCATATAACAAATTGAAGCCAAAGTTACAGGAACCATAAAAAAAATGTCATCCACTAACAAGGAGCCACCAGAGGGCAATCCGGATGTTTTAACTTTACTCCTGGGGAGCTGTCCATCTTAATGTACTCTGAGATTACACATTCAAACCTTATTGTGATCTCTGTTACAACTTGCGTATGATGAATTTCCTCAAAATACAACAATGTTAGGCCTCTGGTGTGATATACTGAACATTTCCCATCTGGCAATGCTGTCAAGTTACCTGCAAGTTGGCACATCTCAGCAGTCAAAAAGTTGCAAGCACTTAAAATGGAAGTAAATAGACCTGGCTTGATTTTCATCATGTTAAAGTAAGAACATATATATGTATATATATATATATATATAAACATCCGTCTACACATGCCCCGTAATGGCTCATATATATATATATATGTGAGCCATTACGGGGCATGTGTAGACAACTGGATTAATGAAAATAAGTGCATATCTGATCCATCAGATTCATATGAGATGGATGTTTTTCAATCTGTGCACCTTTCCACATACACTGTATAATTAAGACGAGCAGTGAGGAGTGATTATTATAAAAAATGAGGATAGGAACAGGCCTATCCAAGAAAAACACACAGGCACTTCAAATAGTATTTTATCATGATTGCAGTTATGACAGAGAGGAGTTAATCAAAATGAGGCACTGCTTGTCACATCAAGGAATATTCCAAAGCACATATTAACCTGAGAAGGCTCAGATAAGTATGACTAATCGTGAGTGTGCTGACAATTACGAGGTATGCGGCGCAGTAAACAAAACCGGGATCTTGCGCAAACAGAAGCCGTTTGATTTCTGAGTAGGTTTAATAGACAAACACGGGCCTCACACACTGGCACGGTGCGATAAAAGAGGATTTGCGTGGCTCTATGATTAGACAGAGGTAGAACATCATATAATCAGCCAATGAGAGGCTTCATTAAACTTCAGACAAGCTCTGGTGTCACAGAGGGAGTTCTCTGCTTTGGAAGAAACACATCACACCTATCCATGGAAAAGCTGACTCATGATTTCACACTGAGTCTGCATGATAACCATCAAATAATAACTTGGACTGACACCAGTGCAGTGTGTATTGCGATTAGAGCGGGCATGGAATCAGTGGCGTGGCTGTGTGGTGAGGAAGCCCCTGTGAGAAGATGGGGAATGTGTTTGCTCTCACGTGCTGGAATGGAAAAAGTGGCCATGCATTTGATGTGCTGACGCTCAGACAGGTTACGCAAGTGTGTTGAGCAAGTGAACATTCTTTCAGCAGCACACTGTGGCTGCAGGATTCGTGCAGTGTGCTGCCCCCTATTGTCAACCTGCAGCTCAATGATGTCAGAGCAGAGAAAGTTAACCTGAGGGGGTTAGTTGCATTAAGGGGCCAAACTGGGGCGAACAAATGAAAATGAGGAACAAATATTAAATGATATCAGTATATATCTGCAATTTGTATGTCCAGATAGTCCACAGTCATCGACATATTGTGACACATTAAACCACTGGACACTAAAATGTCCACCCCTCCTATATTATAGCAAGAGGCACCATCTGAAAGGAACTCTGTTTATTTCTTCCAGTCTTCTTTTTTGTACTTTTAGTTGATTGCGTATCTTTGTCATTGTTTTGCACCTATTTCCTTGAACCTATATCATTTTATATCTAACTGAAGTCATTTTGGATCCTTATTTAGTTGTTTTGCAGCACTTTATGGCAAGAGTGCATATCAGTGGTCGTTTTGTGTGTTATAGTGGTTGTATTGTTTCTCTTAATGCTCAGTTTGCATCAACTATGTTGTCACATATCATCCTTTTGTTATATTGTGCAGTACCAGGCATCCAGAGTTTGTGTGACATCACAATGATTTCAAAGCTGTTACCCCTATTTTAACATATAACTTTGGGTCTGGTTCTCGTGGTTTCTTCCAGTTGTTGAGGGAGTTTTGGGGCAACCCTACCCTTTTTCTATTGGCTCACAGATGTTGTCTACAGTCAGTCCACTCTTGAACCAACTGCAGTCAGCACTGCACAATTGAAGCACCAGGAAATGAGCAAGAATAACAAAATACTCCATCGAACTCCTGACTACCCACCGCACTGCACCACCCAGCCACAGCAGGTGCTGTCAGCATGCAGTTATGATGCTGAGAAGTGTGGAGTTCTGAGCTTGAAGCAGATTGAAGTTTGTCCACGGCACAGTGCTGCTGCTCCGAGCCACGTCTCCATCTACAAGTCAGAGCTGAGCTCCACTGTCTTCACGTCTCCATTTACAATGAAAGCACAGGCCTGAATGCTCAACGTCAAGGTCACTTATCACTTTGTGAAATGCATTGCTTTCATTTCATTGCCTAAGCGCTGATGTTTCTTTTCTCATTAGAGTTTCACTGATGTTTTACTTTTTATGTCAATCCTAATATCTTTGTAATAGAGCTGCAAGGAATCTGTCTTTTGCTTTGTCTTTTGCACCTTAAGGCGATAAAATTCTTTCAGTTGACATTTATATTTCACGTATACTTTAATGGTCACCTTGAGATTCTGCAGTGAAACCGTTCAACTATTATTTAAAGGTTGGCAGCTCTATAAAGAGGGATAACCTCATTGTTCAATACATATTTGTTGGCAGATGTTACCATCTCTTTATTCGTATTGTCATTGTTGAACCAACAGCACAGTACCAGTTGACTTAGACTGTGTATTAATGTAACCATCTGGATTGTCTGTCTGTTTGTGATACATCAGAAATGCCTGGAGACATTTTTTGAAAATTTTCCACAAAAAAAAAATTGATTTGAGGATAATCTTATAAGAAAACACATGATTGCCCATAAGTTACAACTCACACACTCAGTATGACACAATGTTAAATAAATGTCTAGAAGGATAAGTGTCTGCACTTTTGTCAAAGGTCAACTTCATTGTGACATCACAGTGTTCTGCAGTCAAATTTTTCTGGCCCTGATTCAACACCATATCTCAGAAACAGAAGAGAAGAGTGTGACCATGACTATAGTCATTATTATTAACCTGAAGAGGGGTAATATTGTTTGTAATATTGTGAGAAATAATTTAGCTTCTGGACATTTCTGGACATTCTCATGCCGAGATTTTAAATCTGAAAAAAGTCAGCAATTCAAAGACGCTGAATTTAGGTAAGGACAAAACCTGGAAACAGCAAATGTGCCTCTGTGGTGTGAGAGAAAAAACGAAACTAATATGTTTTATATATTCGTGGCTCTTCTGGTTTGAAACCTACCATCAAAATATTGTGAAGTTGCCGCTGTTTGGTGGATGTGGTGAAGTGAACCCAGGGCGTTAGCAGAATAATGTTTCCGGAGGCCTGCTTGTCCTCCTGTTACAGTGACGAGGTGGGACCTCCTCACATATGTTTAGTGGTCTTGAAAACCTTTTAAAGCTAAGACACCTAATCAGAGATCACACCCCAACATGCGTGGGATGCCCCCTCAATCACCGGATGTGTTTGGGCTTCAGCAGAGAGGGAAGGGGCCACCCAGTGCAGACCAGTGTCACCACTGTGCTGGCTGAGCAGTTTCCTTGGCAAGCTCTGTATCATAAAACACAGCAGGCCACACCATCCACTGACTCATGTGATAAATACCCCTCACAAGGCTTCTGTACTGTCTGTTGAGGTGAACTGGTGTTGATCATTTAAATAGGTTCAGTTTCATTATTTGGTTACAGTCTGACTGGGACTGGGAATCTGGTAGATCACACAGGAAGTGCTGTGTTTGTAATAAAACCTGTTAAGATCCTAAATGAGCTGCCATTGGCTCTGAGAAGGAAAGGTCTTTTTTTTTTCTTTTTGAGAAAACATTTCAGTTATGTTAATGTTTTTTGAATTTTGGATTTTCATCATCCCAGCCCAGTAAAACTCTAATGAGGAGGCAGTGCATGAAGACAAAACCAGAGCTTAAAGAAGAGTGAAAGTATCGCAGTGCTGTAAAAGAGACAAAGAAACACCAGGTATCATAGTTAATAGGCTAAATATTTAGTTTGGTCCACTGATTACAGACGGACATAAAATTAAAGTAGCTTAAAGTGTATTAGGTATTAGCCCATTAAGTGTAATAGGCATTTTTTGCTATTGTTTTTCCATTTCAGTGATTTTCAATCTTTTTAGGGGCTTTCTCCATTAACCCCTAACCCTCACAGTTAATGTTGACCACCAAACAATGGATGACTAACCTAAAACATCAGTTTGAAGAAAATAACAAGAGGGGGCGGAGCTCATTAGAAGATGTAATGAATTGTCGCCAAATCTGAACCTAAGTGATAACCAATGACATTGTGGGGCAACCTTTCAGACACCATCCTCAAAATCAAGTATCGGAATGCTTTTTGAATCATGGCGTCCATCCCTGCACTAGAGGAATTTGTCCTGTGAGCTGCTGGTGGTGGAGCAGTAATTTATTAAGAAACTTCATCTACCCATTAATTTGTCACCCAGTAACTTCTGCCCAAAAATATCTGCGCTGATAGTGTCTCATCAAACCTCGTATCACTCCGACTTTGGTGTTTATTTACACGGTGACCTGGGAGTGATTCAATCGGCCTACAATTTCCATCTGTTGGGATGTATTAATAGGCTGAGGCGGTGAAGCACACACACTTTCCGGGTGGGAATGTTGGAGGGTGTAACACACACTAAATGTTCCTTGTGGAGCAGTGGAATCTGTGATAAATTAGGGTAAACACAGTAAAGATAAGAGGTGCTCAGACTTACTGTGAGCAGATTATTTTTAAAATAACATCTAAATTAAATTTGTTGCAACAGTATTGTTCTTTTTTACAGTGTGGTTATTTAAAGGGATAGTTCGCATAAAATAAAATTCACACATTATCTACTTTCTAATAAAACAGAAAAAAAAAAACATGCCTCCAAACTGCTCATGTGTTGGCATCCGAGTGTCCGCAAGCGCCGACATTTATATTCCACTGGAAACATGTTGTGTTTTTTCTGTTGTTTTATTCTGTCTGAAAAAGTGGTCGCAATTGACTTAAATTGTAATGGATTCTGCTGCAACACAGTTTATCCCTGAAACTCCAGAAGTGGATTGTGGACTCAGACACTTCAACCACCCCTCCGTCAGCAAAGTGGTGAGTAGATAATGAGAGAATTTCTATTTTTGGGCGAACTATCCCTTTAGGAAATGACGCCCTGGTCTGCCGAACACTCTGACCACTAGATGGAGATGTTTCCTTATTGTTCAGAACAGAGATGATAAGAACAGAACACCAGCAAGCAACATTGATGTACTTATCTGTACTTAGACTGAGCCAGTGTCAACAGTTTGATCATGATTTATTGATTGGTTTATGGATATACATGTCATGGTACAGCTGAAACAGTTTGTGTTGTTTGAGGCCAGTCTGGAGTTACAACAGCTGACTGAGTTTATTGCTGCACACGACACAGGAATAAGATTGCATGATTTTCACCCTGAGATAATTACAACACAGTAACATAGAAAGATATGATATGTTCAGTAATACAGTAAGGAATATGACAGGTAACACTAAAATGATCATCAGCAACACATATCACATATCAAAAATAATATATTTTTTACTATTATACTGATCAGCTACATTCTTCTAACCACATGAAAAGTGGGAGTTGATTGCTGAGGCTCAGCATTAACGAAAGTGAATCACAAGTCTAGTAATATTGAAGTATTACATCAATAATGACTGAAATCATGTAAATGGAGATCTATAATGTTCCTTTAATCGCTGATCATTTGGTAATATTACTTTAAAGTTTATATATTTCATTCAAAGTAAATGGAACTTCTTTTACTCCCGTATCTAGCACCCACCTGCCCACACGCACGCACACACAAGCGTACGCACACACACGCACACACATTCACAAACACACACACATTCACAAACACACACACACCTTTCCTTAGATAGATGAAAGTCAGATAGATACAGTTTTGGGGCTACACTGTGACAAGTCCCTTAACTTCTAGTGCTGCAGAAATCATTGTAAGGAAAACTGTGATTTACAAAGGGAGGTCAAAGAGTGGGGGTTTATAGACACTAGAGCAGAACACAAACCACCAACCCAGACCTGTGCAGCGACCTGTGCAGCACCATGCCAACAAACAACTCCAGCAGACCATAACAACACTGGTGCATTGTGGCATGAGCAAGAGTTGAGCAGAAAATGACTTTGGTTTATCAGGAAACATGATTGTCAGAGAAATTCTGCAGAAAAGCCGTTTTACAAGATACTTGAACAAGTTTGAATATGGGGAGGCATTATACAAAGAGTGTGCACATACATTTTTTTTAGCACCATACGAAATTGTCTGTGTCATGTTGGTGTTACATAGTGCTGGTTGTGATGAACACGTATATCCTGGCTAGGAAGGATGTGTGCGTCCCCTGCCTCAGCAGCTTCATCTCCACGTCTATTAGAAAGTCTTTGGGCTCACGCACTTGCCTCTGCAGGTAGACGGCACCCATGAAGCTGTTTAGCTTCCTGGTGCTGAAATAGCCCTCCCCGTTACCCTTGGTGACGCTGATGACAATTTGGTCCCCGGAGTAGGCGGGCGAGGGGCCAATTCGAAAGATCTGGGCTGGGATGATGATGTTGGTCTGGAAGCTGAGCTGGTAGTATGTGATCCGCACAGGAGTGTTCTGACAATCCAAGGAGTTGCTGGCACAGCTGGTCCGCTCACAGCGTCTGAAAACGTGTGAGAAAGAGAGAGAGGAATAGTAACAATAATTAAGGCTTGTTATTGCTGGAACATTAAGACTAAACATGTTTTTAAGTGCATTTAGTGACAACTAGAGTTACCACCATGTGGTTTTATGCCTCCGTCAACCAGTGCAGTTTCAGTGTACATACATTTTTATTCCAGGCTCATATATGTCACCGTGACCTTCATCTTTGAACACCAAAATATAATCAGTTGATCTCAGTTCAAAAGAGACTGTACCAAACTTTATGAAATTCCTCGAAGATGATCCTCAGTATTGCTCTCCCCGGACCAAAACATGGGTTTGTAAGGTCACTGCAACCCTGACCTTTCACCACCAAACCATTAGTACATGCTTTAGTCAAAATTAACATTTGTTTCAAATTTGAAGAACTTCCTTCAAACCGCTCTTTATATATTATGTTCACAAGAACAGGGCAGACAGACAAATGTCGCTCCGCACTGGCCCCAGCAAGTATTTAGCTTCTATCTACTCTTTGTGAGCCCTGCTACCTACTGACCCACATGTGCTGTTTGATTTCTCATGATGCTGGGCTGATATATATATATATATGAGATACCATGAGATACCAAACATCACACAACTGGTATCATAAGTATGAAATATAATTAAATGGGCTTAAACTATTTGCATCATGACTCAACAACTCCCATAACTGCAGCCACATCATCTTGATCGCCATCTTGATAAAACCAGGGTTAAGTGGGCATATTGGCAGGACCTCAGAGTCTCTCTATACCATGACCACTACTGTACAGTCTCTGGGATATTTTCACTTCATTTTCATACAGTGGGAGGAAGTGGAGCTGCGTCGTCCATCTTTAGACACAGTCATTGATCACTGCTGCCTGCTGTGAGGACTCAGTGAAAACTTTGCTGATGCAGACAGGGAGCATCCTGCTGTGTGCAGGACTTTTCAAATCTGTCTTCCAATGCACTGTGACTGCTTATCCATTGCAGATCAGAATTTACTGTCCGGACTCCACCTTGATGCAGTGCACTGTGAAATCTTCAAAACTCACGCCAAACATGTTTGGAAGCTGCTCTGATGAATCACATGAGTGACAACTAAGGGCAGAGCAGGAGAGGTTCTAATTCAGCCCCATG
This sequence comes from Pleuronectes platessa, assembly GCF_947347685.1. Classification (NCBI taxonomy): domain Eukaryota; kingdom Metazoa; phylum Chordata; class Actinopteri; order Pleuronectiformes; family Pleuronectidae; genus Pleuronectes; species Pleuronectes platessa. The sequence goes on along the minus strand of NC_070627.1, from coordinate 27,456,837 downwards.
TCTCCATAGCTGCCAGGTCCTCTTGCTTCATGAGAGACAGATGTCTCTCTGAACTTGGCCAGGCCACGTCACGTCACACCGAGGTTAATAAGGTGTCTCTTGATAACTTGGGTAAAGCACAACTGAGGGGAAGGCTTTGTGTGTGTGTCTGTGTGTGTGTGTGTCTGTGTGTGTGTGTGTCTATGTGTGAGAACACTGTTCCTTTCCACTGGAGCCCAGAGCAGGCAGTGCTGCAGACCCAGCCGGAGGAAGCACCAGTCTGATCAAAGCCACCTGACTTCATCGCACCGCTCGATGGGAGTCATGTTCATTTACCAGCTGCCACAGGTTCCCAGCTCACAAGCCCTTCTTCAGTATGGTAAATGGTAAATGGTTTTGTATTTATATAGCGCTTTTCTAGTCTTGAAGACCACTCAAAGCGCTTTACATTACAGTTTCACATTCACCCATTCACACACACATTCATACAGTGCATCTACTTGCAGCACTTTTGTTATTCTATGGGGGGCCATTCGGGGTTCAGCATCTTGCCCCAGGACACTTCGGCATGCAGATGGTTCAGACTGGGGATGGAACCGCCGACCTTCAGGTTGGAGGACGACCACTCTATCCCTCAGCCACAGCCGCCCATGCTGCACTGTAACCACGTGGATGTACAGTATTTCTAATTGGAAGTGGAAGATTCACGATGGTGCTTAAAGTGGAGGAATGTCAAGTTTTCCATGAACAGGATACGAACACAGACTATTCCTCCTTATGAAAATATTTAACTTAATCTTAATTCAGGGTCTGATCATAGACTGTGAATAAAGATGATTGACGTGTCTCCACTTCCTCCGACTTACCACAAATGAAGCCAAAACTTTCCGTCTAACAATGCTGCCATCTTGCACAGATGATGAATCCAGAGTCAGGGCAGTAGCAAGCTCCCGCTGATACACACTCTCACCACTTCCTAGTCAGTCTTAAATGTCATTCATGACGTTTCGCCCTAATCAAAATCTTTAACTGCAGCCACCCACTAGGGGGCGATCAATATGCTTTGGGTTCACATCTGTGGAGCCATCATGTCGTCTATCTCAGTATATGGTCAATGGTTCTGACTTGTTTCTGCAGTGACAACATAACTCCGACAGGAAACAGGCACCATTGATGCTTTTGAAGATGCTGAAAAGAGAAATGAGACTCACGTGTCTGAAACCTTCTTGTAATTCTGAGGACAGTTGAAGGAGAGACATCTGAAGCCTCCCTGCAGGTTGTAGCAGGTCTGTGCATGTGAACAGTTGTGGGTTCCAGTTGTACATTCATCAATGTCTGGAAATACAAAAATAAATATTATTATGATTCTGAGCCCCCTCCCCTTTTTTGTTGAAATTCAATCATATAATTGAGTGTAACTCATGATGCACTTCATTTGTGCAAACAGGGAAATTTGTGTTTCACTTATGTGAGAAGAGAGGTGTTCACTAACCTACAATCTTACCACCAGATGCCACTAAATCCTACACCCAGTTGTTAAACAGTTCAGGTAAGTCGATATTTTAAAGTGGGTCAGACCGAGGGGAGCTTTCCCTCTCCCTCCAGTGTCTGTGTTGAACTAAGCTAAGATAATAACCTTGTAGCTGGCCTGTAGTATCACTTGAAGCCTACAAATATAGAGGGGCCTCAATCTCCTCATTTTATGGTAAGTATGAAACTTCTACTGGTAGCTGCTCTTCTCAAAATGTCAAACCTCCAGAGCGTTAATGTTAATTGCTTGTATGAAATTGAGGAACTTGAACTTTGCCTGAAAATGAACTGATCCATCTCGTTTCCATTGAGACATCTGCTAATCGAGACTGTGTGACATGACTCTGTCAAACCAAAATGAATAGTTCTGACTCGACTTCCATAATTTTCTACCCAGAGTTGACAAATGTAAAGTAAGGTTTCTTTAGTTAATCCTCTGTTTCTTTTCACAAGCTTCAGGGCCATTTTAAATGATTTTTCACAGACACAGAAAACATGAATGAGCCTGAAGACGGTCGAGCTTCCTCTGGCAGCCACAATAATCAGATACTTACTGCATTTTTTCCAGAGTTCAATTTAGTTTTTATTCCCTATAGAACAAGTTTGAAAGCTTCTACTAAAGAGAGCACACAAAATAGAGCAGGAATGACATATTGCAGGAGTTCATGATAACGCAAATGATTGCACTGCTGAGTTCAGCTGTAAACATTGACATCAAGTTTACACTTTACATTTTTTATTTGATCAATTAATTGACCGGCAATGTGAATGTGAGAGAGAATGGTTGTTTGTCTCTGTATGTTGGCTCTACGATACTTATGTGACCTGTACTGGGTGTAACCGCCTCGCACCTTCAGTCAACTGGGATTGGATCCAGCAGCCTTTCCCTCCATGAAACTCAAAGGATAATGGATGGATGATTGCCATGGACATTGAATTATGGGAGTTAAAACCTCTCAAGAAAGAGGCTCAGTTTTCACAGTTTTATTCACATATGTTTATAAATGTTCATTGAATTCTCACCTTTGCAGGTGCGTCCATTCGCCGACATGGTGTATCCAGAAGGAGGACAGGAACACTGATAACTGCCAGCAACATTAACACACTGGAAGGAGCAGAGGTTCCCAATGCTCTGAGAGCACTCATCAATGTCTGTTAAAACACACACACACACGCACACACACACACACACACACAGGTCAGATAGGAGCCCTGTGCGGAATCCAAGCCATGTTCAAATTAGCACTTTACATGAGATCTCTACACTTGTGTCCAGTCTGGGGGAATAACGAAACAAGTGAGGCCCTGGTAACCCAGACTGAAAACAACTTGTGAATGAAATTCCTTTTTTACTATATTTGTACAGCACAAATCATAACATAAATGTTCTCTGCAGTTATACAAGAATGAGAATCCCTGTCGCCATCAGCATCCTCTCTGAGGGGGACATGGGGGACGTGGTAGACGTGGTGGACATGGGGGACGTTGAGGACGTGGTGGGCGGAGCACGTACTGGTTCTGGGGCTGAAATACCATCACTAACTGAGCTGCTGGCGAGCAGCACCGAGGAAGCAGCACAAGTTCGTTTCTCAAGAAGTTTTTGTTTGGGGATCACTACATGTTTGATAGGTGAAATTTTTTCCCAGGGAGACAAACACAGACATGCCAACCCTTACACTGCTTCGGATTGGCTTACTCCGATAGTGTTATCCTAACTAACCAATCACCACTCCTCATACCTGAACCAACCAAACCACCCAACAGCTTTTCGCTGTCCTAGGGAAAAAAGGCTTGCAGGACACTACTGAATGATGCACTCAATTTCCACCTGGCCAATGTAAGGCCAGTATTTAAAGTGCTGTGTAACCTTGGCAGAAAATACCTTCACAGGTGTGTCCGTCCTCTTTCAGGTGGTAGCCTTGGCGACAGTAGCACTGGTAAGAGCCGTAAATGTTGGCGCACTCCTGGCCACAGGGATTTTTGTCGCATTCATTCACATCTAAGCAAAGAAGAGAAAAGACATGATTAGAATTCTCCCTGAGAATGAATATAATCCGATATCCCACAGACAAGGTTAGAGATGTCAGATATTTTGGAGAACTTTCAGCCACAGGCCCATTGGCTTCTAATGAAGATTATGTACAGTACCTCATTTGATGGCAATTTTCTTAAACAGCAGGGCACAGGAATAAATAGTGCATTTGACTCTTCGGGAGTGGATTAGTGTACATTAGTTGAAATAGTATTTCCTTGCAGCAACGTGTGTGCATTTGTGTGTGCGTGTGTTACTATTGTATATCTTTGTGAGGACCATTTTAAGCATAGACCCTACAGAGTGAGCACAGTTTTGGAAATTGAGGACATTTTGCAGGTCCTCACTTTGTTTCAGGGTTAGAATTAGGTTTAGAGTTAGGCATTAATTTTGGATGGTTATGGTTAGGGTAAGGGGCTAGGGAATGAATTATGTAAGTGAGTATCCTCACTAGGATAGAAGTACAAACTTACAAACAAAAATATATTATAAAAGTTTGTCACACATGAACATCTGAGTCATTTTGATATTTCAAAGATGATTTCCTGATGCCATCTGTTAATAAACTACTTCAAGTGTCCGGAACAAATTAATCTGAAGAGCACGTATCAGCACCTAATCATGCCGCTCAGACAAACTTTCATAATAAACCGTGAGAAATGCAAAGCTTCACCTTTGGATCGTGAATAGGCCCATTCACACCTTGATTAAGATCCCTGGATAATAGCTGTGACAAGCTTAACTAATGTGAATCATGCTCCTTGGTCGGCTGGGCTCCTTTAAGCCAGATGACTGACAGCACCTGAACCTGGACACCATTATGCAAGCACTGTCTGACAAAATTACATTCCACCAGAAACCAGGCTTTACTGATAACAAAGACTTTCAAACAACTCATAAACAGTTTTCCATCATTATATGATCCCAAAAATGTCTATGCCAAGCCTGCTTTAGTTCTCCGCACGGGGAAACCTCCTCCCCTAAGTTCAAGGAAAATACAACAAGTCCATCTGAACAAGGTGGCATTTAAATCAATGTAAAACAAAAAAGGAAGAAGAGAAAAACCAGCTTACCTTCACAGTTCTTGCCATCGAATGCTAGCGAGAAGCCAGCCGTGCATGAGCAGTGGTAGGAGCCTGGGGTGTTTTCACAGGTCTGGGCACACAGCCTGCCGGGATAGCGCCAGCATTCATTCACGTCTGTCAGTGCAGGAGTAAGAGCTATTAGACAGCAGGCAGACACCTCCAGGCCACCGAGGACTCTACGTCCCTTCTCATTCAGACACAAACTCGGTGATGTGCGTGAAGACTTTTTCACCTGGTAGAACATTTTCATATTCCTGGTGTAATGTGTGGGAATCCTTTACTTTGACACACAACTGAAACCTCCTCAAGGTTTGATTGGCCATGCCCTTCTATTTTTAAATAATTCATAGACAATTAAATTGTTTATTAATGATAATTAATAGTCTGCACATTCATCAATAATCTAAAAACTATTACAGGCGTATTAATGTGGTGCATTTTTCATGTAGTGTTGTAAAGCCATCAGTCTTCCACTTCCTCTCCACCCCTGTCATCACACTTTATAATGGATGCTTCCTCTTCACCAGTTTCTGCGCATCCCCACCCACTTCCTTATTGAAATGACCAGATCTGTTTGTACTAATGATGCCCCCTGAGCTAGTAGGAGTGTTTCATATGTTGGATCGTGAACATTTTTCGACTTAACATTTGCCATTAGTGTGGTTAATGGAACAAAAAGGACTTTGTATGTTGATCTAATTTACAATGTCACCATTCAAGTTTTTTTTTTCCTCCTGCACTATCTTGATGGACTTTCTCTTCCTCCTCCATGGTGATGGAGACCCACCCACAACTGAGTTTGTTGCAATAAGAAATGTCAGTGAAGATTTTAGTATTTGATCTTTATCAATGAGTGAAGGCGGGGCAGACAAACAAGCTGTAAACACAACACTGATCTAATGTCACCGGCAACATTATCATTCATTTGGAGTCGATTTTCTACCTACTTTCTAATTAATTAATTAATTACTCTGCTTTTAGCTCCGTTTTGGTCATCACCAACTAATTTTGATAGGTTGCTGCTAAATGCACCACTTAGTTCACCAGTTCGTTGCTAATCTGAACTGTGTGCTGTTGTGAACAGGGAGTGTGAAGTGGGTTTATCAGAGCTTTTAGCAGAGCTGTCCAAAGTGAACAGTAATTGTGTTGATGAGAGCAGAGACACTGACCCAAACAACAAAGCTGTGGTCCTTAAAACCGAAAACAATGATCTGAAACCACAGAGGTGAGGAAAAGTTAAATCTCCAGTTAAATCCTGAAGAATATCATAATGACTCATCTAACAATTATATCACCTACTCCTCTCTTTTTTGCTATTCAACTCTCTGTGGGTGTATCACAATCAGATTTTGGCACAATATCAATAAGACAATCATGTTGTTGCCCGTCGAACGCTAAATCATTCACTGTCAGCTGTCATTTAAGTCATAAGCTATAACCTACCTCCCCCCCCCCCCCCCCCCCCGACCACTTCCACACTTCATATCCAGAGCCCAGCTGAGTCCACTCATCATCATATACAGATCACATCTTGTATAAAAAGATGGACCATGCATTCCCACTGCCTCTAGTCACATAAGTATTAAGCAAAAATATCCTGTATACGTGTGCCACCAATCTCGTACCCTTAAAGTCATTTCAAAACTTGTGTGGTAGTGATCGTGAGGTTGAGCTATGGTACTGAAGTCTCGCCAATACACAGGCTCAACCAATCACGAGTTGGTCTTAGCCGTCAATCATTACGTTACTAAATTACTTCTGCCTCAACCCCCTCAATCAACGGGGGTCTAATCACCTACAAGTCTTTAATATCTCATCACTTTCTCCTCTAGCTGTGCGTGGCAATAACAATTTGTGTAATTGTCAGCTGAAGTCTTTCCTAATTGAACTGCACATTTGGGTCATAACTGCTTTTGGGTCTGTCACTACCACTGTCTTCTGTCACAAAAGACAAACTGAACTTATTTTATTGATGTTAATGTACCAAATTTGGTCATGCAGCTTTCATTGGCCTGCTGGTATTTTTCACTTGCTTACAATTATAGGACTATTGCGTTTTTGCAGGGCTGTAGCTCACCCGCTGCTCGGCTTATTACCAAGACAAAGAGGCATGGCCACCTCATCCCTGTGCTTGCTTCTCTACATTAACTCCCTGTTAGATTAGACTTTTAGGCCTTAAATGGCCTCACTCCTAAATAGCTCTCAGATTGATTGACCTGCTATGTGCCCTCTTGCTTGCTGAGATTCATTGGGGAGCCCTGCTGGTTACTCCCAGGTCACTACTTGTGACAAAGGGTGACCAGGATTTTGCCATTAGAGCCCCGACACAAAGGAAATATCTGCCTGCTATACTTATGTTTAATGTTTGACATTAGCGTTTATTCACTATAATTATTTCTATTGTTGTCATTTTCTTCTCATTTTCTTCTGTTCGTTTAGGCACTCTGTAACATTGTTATAATGCTGTATAATTTAGTTTTTTATGATTATAATACTAAATAATATTCTAGAGTCCTTATTCTCTTTTTTTGGGGGGGGGGGGGGGGATTATTCTTTATGAATGGAGTTTGTTCAGGTGACAAAAGTTGAAATAGTGAGACCTGAGCAGAAAGAAGCTGTATGATAAATAGCTCCAGAAAAACTAGGTTCAAAAGCGAACCTGGACGTTATATTTGTCAAGAATAAGCCACCAATTCTGAAATACTTTCTTTATACATAATATTAAATATATTTTACCAAAACTTGGAATGAAAGAGCACGGGATCAATAACACCCATTTTAACTGATATGATTTTCAGAGCTAAACCTTACATTGTTATTACTCGATTTACTCAGTTTACATCCGGAGCACTTTGGCTTCAAAAACTGTTTAGACAACTGAACCTCCAATCTGTTTTTCATCATTTCCCAGACTTGACATTGGGATACGTACCAGTGCAGACTTTGTGGAGCACATCATACTGGTAGCCCGTCTGACAGTCACAGCGGTAGCTGCCAGGGAGGTTGTGACAGATCTGGCCCACTCCACAGCGGTGTGTCCCCATCTGACACTCATCAGTGTCTAGACAGGCAGCGAAAGAGAGAAAGCACTTCAGCAATGGCCCACTCTGCAGCCATCTGGGTGTGTAGCCCAGGTAAACTCTCCTGCTCACTGCTCACCCTCCCTCTCTCTCATTCTGACACACACACATTCTCTCTCTCTCTCTCTCTCTCTCTCTCTCTCTCTCTCTCTCTCTCTCAGCCATCTCAGTTTTTACCTGACCTGTAAGTCTCTGCAACAGTTCAATGGAAACTAAATAAAAAGTTGCTTTAATTCTACCACTATTAAAAAACAATTAAAGGTAATAAAAGGTAATATAATTAAAGGTTTAGTGATATCTAGTGCAGAATTTTTATGTTGCAGCTTAATACCCCTCACCTCACCTTCCCTTCAGTTGTTCTATATCTATGGTCTTTGGTTTTAGAGCGGTTGGTTGGACAAAGTTCAGCTTTAGATGCAGACTTGGGACCTGGTAAATTGTGATGGGTTATTTTTTTGTAGATTGCATTATTCTCATTAGTAATCAAGGTCAATTATGTACTAAATGGGTTTGACTTGGTTAAAGAGATCTCAATCTAAACTATCGAATACCTTAGGACAGACCTTCTTTTTGTATTTGGTGTTGTGAGAAGTTAAGCCAAGCAATATTAGGCTTTTTTTCATTACTGAGTCTCTGGGAAGAAATCACCTAAAAATTATCGCTAAGGGCTAAGTAAACTTATGTGACACATTGTTCAAACTTAGACTTGTCTGAGAAGAGGCCCAATCTCAGACACCAAAACCCTCTGGACTAAACAAGTGGTTGATCAGTCTTAAAAAGACAAGAGACTGCAGTCACATGTTACCAACTCTTTGAAGGCTGTACGCAGGCAGGGCAGGGTTCTGTGTTAAAAACTAACATCAGCATTCTAGTGGTATGGTCTGACCCAACTGAAACTGAAACAGACACTTGTTTACCAGCGGTGTGATCACATATAAAACCAATGCATCGACACACATATCCACAGCAGATGATGCAAACAGACCAATTGTATACATGTCTACACAAGTTGACAATGTTCAGCAAAAAAGTTGCGTGATGCTCTGTTCAGTCTATCAGGGTTGAGAACCAGAAACGGAGGGCAAACTTAGTCTACATTAAACCTGTGGTCGCCCGGAGTCGGAAAATACAATACAAATTCTGAAGCCAACTTTATATAAACAGAACAAACTAGGAAAGGGCTTGGAGACAATTTGTGGAACTAGTTAGCTCCTCAGTTTCTAAATAAATCCCAAAACAGTCCAGCATCTGAAATCGGACCAGAAATTTGACTTTCTGTGGTATGTTCAGTAAAGAAGATGAGCTCTATGACAACATTATCACTGATAAAGGAAAGAAAACATATATATATATATATATATATATATTAATCTGTTTATCCTTTCCTAAGTTTACCCCTTAGTTTCCTCTTGAGCTATTTTGTTATTATGTATACAGTATATTGAGCACTTCATAGCCAACACCAGGATGATATCAGGGTATTCACATCTTTTCCACAGTTGCAAGCATTGTGCGTTTATGAGAGTTTATGCTGAATCTCACCGACACACTTGGCTCCATCGGGGCTGGCGTGGTATCCGTGGCTGCACATGATGATCTTCTGCTGGCACGTGAAGGAGCCCACAGTGTTGATACAGTTAGAGCCGGAGCTGCACGGCTCACTCAGGCTCTTACACTCATTTATGTCTGCAGGAACAGAGAGAGTTAAACCTTACGACTGCTCAACATTATTACAGTTCCACAGGAGAGTGACTGAGGAGGTTTAATCCTGACTGACAGGTCTGAGTCTATTTCCTCACAGTTACTTCGAGAGGACAACAATGAAGTTGTGTATTTACTTGTTGGTGGCAATCATGCCTTCTCAGTATGTAGTGGTTCCAATACTCTAGAAGGAGATTAAGTACTTTTGATGGTGTGGGTGAGAGTAGTCATGGGGGTCAAAAAAACTAATCTCACTAAAAAAGCATTTGGAATTTTAGAGGCCCCTTGAAATTAAAAAAATCATATTCTCAGTTTTAATCCTGTATAAAATAAATGTAAACAAGCAAACAAACAAAAACTGAATTTCTGTCGCTTCTCTTCCTTTAAAATGACTCGTCCTGCCCTTAGGGGCATTCAATCGTTTTGCGTCTAACGGTATTGCTTTCTGTAATTTTGATCTCCCTCCACGTGACCACAAATTCTGCCATTTACTGATCGGAGCACGCTTTCCGATTAGTCTGTTAAATCTGCAGGCGTAACAGGCGCACACTGTCATGCCCATCATGACTTTACATGTTGAGCTGTTAGTTACCTGTCAACTCTGCCACCTGAAGCACATTCAGCGCTATTGACTACTGTAAACGTCAATCAATTTCCACTACAGTTCCCTCCACAGCTTTGTGTTCTTACAGGACAGATGTGGATCAAGTAGAGCTCTGACGTCTGTTTCACAAGGTCATTAAATAACCAAGGAAGAACCACAAAGACAGGGAGGTTGAATTACAGTTAGTGATGTCCTTCAGCCTTTATGCAGCACTAAGAGTCGCAGACACATCAAAAGTTGATCTGGAAAAATAAGATGATTTGCAGAACCTTTGTAGAAAGACTGATAAGTGCAATTTCCAGAGCAATACATGCAGGGAGTCATTTGGTCATCTAGTCATCTATACATCAGACACATTATTTCCTCATTCCTAGATCATAATGCTTCTAAAAACACTTTTTAGGAACAGTGAGGTCTGATCTATTGATATATCTGTATACAAAAGCGTGAAAAAAGTGAGATAAAGTAACTTCCTGGAATCTGGTGACCAGGCAACTACTGAAATAATCCATCACATCCATGTGTTATTTTTACATCCAAAATGTATAGCATTAAAAAGGAAATCACAAAAGCCTTCAACAATTAATTTAATACAATTCAAATAACCTATTGTCTTTGTTGATAACGTGACACTGAACTATTAAAGCATCTGAAATCCTTTTTTTTTTTTAAATAATAACAATCTATCGAAAATCAATATGACAACATTTGCAAAGACAAAGAGAGTAAATCCTGGACCCAGACACAGGGCTCCAGTGATGCTACTCCATGTCTGCAGGCTGTTTCTGAAAAACAACCTCACAATGGAATGGAGGTGTTCAAGGAGGCGAAGCAGGACAAGGTGCACTGAATCTCCTCTGAAGATAATTTATTTCGCTCCACTCTCTATTAGCTCTTTAATGGTCAAGTGTAATGAGTTTCTTTTAGCCAGAGGAGAGCAGCTCTGACAGTATCTTACCAATGCAGTTTCCATGCGAATCCTGTGTGAAGCCGCTGATGCACTTGTGTTTGGCATTGCACAGGAAGGAGCCCACTGTGTTGTCACACACGAAGCCCGTACCACAGTTATGGGTCCGCTGCACACATTCATCAATGTCTAAAAGAAAGAACAAACATGACTGAAAAAACAGGAACAAAAACAATCCACATTATATTCCCCTGTAAGGGGTTCACATGAGCCCTCAGCTCACCGAGCTTCAGTCTCAGCTCCTGACTTTTCAACAGGACAGTAGGTGGCACTGTGGCTCAAGCACAGAATGAACACACGCAGCATCCCAGAAATTCAAACTTTCACTCTGTCAGTGTTTAACACAAGGAAAAACACCCCTCCCATAAAAAGTATCACTTGTTCCAACTCGGCAAATAACAGAAGTTGAAGCAAACTTCTTAAGTGACAGTTATTGGATCTTATGAGCGATGGATGGAGTTTAAATGGAAGATTCTTGCTTTTGTGCCGGGAGCCTATTTCTCTGGCGTTCATGTTATATTAGGTCCTGTGAGATTTTTCCCGAGGTGCAAAGGCAGAGGGGCATTCATTAGGAACCTCCTTTACCAATCATCATCAGAGAGACACATCGCAGCAGAGATCTCTCCTTTCTTTCATGCAGCTAATTAGGTTCTTTTGCATGTTGGATGGTCGACTAAATATTACCTTCATTATCCAGCTACATTGATTAGTCCGCCCTGGTGCCGAGAACTGAAGACACAATGCAGAGAGTTGGAACGTACTTTCCTGCCTCTCTGAGAGATTATCTTGTCTTATGCTGAACCTTGAGCATCTGCTGAAACACTAACAGTGCCAGAAAAATATGAATCTTAATGAAGCTGAGGCTTTCATGGCTACAGACATATAAGTGACACAGTATGGCAGGAATCGCAAAATTAAAACAAATGGAGATTTTGCGTATGATTTTCCATTTTCTTTCTTTTCTACAGGCTATTTCACAGGTTTTTGTGGTTTTCTATAACTCATGTTGATTACACTCATCTGAAAAATGGACTGATGGGGGAATTGAGCCTCTTTGAAATCAACTCTGCTATCAATGATGCCACAGCTATTCATGATGTACTACAGGGTGGTCATGTCCTCAGAGTTTGGTGAGTCATCAGGGGGCCTGTTCGGGACAAATTATTTGGGGTTTGCAGCGATACAATTAGAAAGGGCGACAGAGGGGACGTGATGATAAAAGTTAGGACCAGAACAGCTTGTGTCTGCGTACGTGAACATTTATTACACACAGCCTCAGTGACTTGTGTACTGTTCGCTGCTTTATCCTCTATAAACATTTGATAATCTGGTAACTATGAGGGAGACACTCCAACACAACGAGCTTCGGCCAAATGTAAGAGTTGTGTGTAAGTGGTGTCATGAACTTGGAGGTTGTGACCACGACTTAATATAAATGAATATCATGAGTCTTAACTTTATGTACTGCAGCCAAGTACCACCAGGAACGTGTATGGGAGGAGGGTATATATTGGACTAATTTTGTTCACTTCCAACCTTCAGTGTCAATGAAAGAAGGAGCTTAATGCACCCATCATATATCTCAGGGGAAATTAAAGAGTGTGGAGGTCGAGGATGGTGTGAAGGCATGTAGCAAGTCTGTGTCATTGAATTTAACTGGTGCCATTTCACCATTGTGCTCATTTTCTAGCCTAAATTAAGTATTAAATCTAACTTTGAAAGTATAATCTCTAAAGATTAGCAGACCACGCTTTTGATGCAATCAACATTTATCAAGCATCTGCCATTTAATAACCTGTATGTACAGTACATCCTGCAACTTCCTGTTTATTTTCACATAACGTTTGAAAAAGAGCAAAAAGAGCAAAAATCCACAAACCTAAAGCTCTCGTTAAAGGATTTATTTGCCAGTGACATTTAAAGCACAATGCTGTTCTGATAAAGAACAGAGTCTACATTTTAAATACCCATAATCCACTGGTTAGAGTAAAACCTGACATATTTTTATAACTAGACAGAGTTAATAGTAAGAGGTTTTGACAGCTATCTAGCCTGGGCCTGTTATGTAATACTAATATGAGTTCTAAATGTTTATGCTAATATATATATATACATATAAATGTGGGTGATGATGACAGTATATATGATAACTTATGATATGATTTGCTCAAAATGTATTATGGTTATTTAAGATCACGACTCTGTTCTTCATCAGAGGTCTGAGGAAGAGAATTGTGCTAATAACATCAATGGTAAATCAATCCTTGAACGGGAGCTTTAGGTGTGTGAATTTTCTTTCTTTTTCAATTGTGATAGAGGTTTAGCAGAAAGCTTTTCAGCATTGCTTATTCAGCATGATTGTTTGTCATGTTCTGTCATAGACATCTTTCTTGCTGTTCACCACTTCCTTCAGCTGTGTCACAGCTGGTTCGTGATGACTGTAGATCATCATATCATCATAAATGTGCCTTGAGAACATAAATCTGTCATTTTCTTTATCGACACATCAGCAGTTTGTGAACAAACCAGGCGGCCTTTGGTTGTTTATCTGACCACTGAAAAATTCCACAACCTGCAGGAGGCCATTAAAGCACACTTGCTGTTACCGAGGTAACTATGGGTACAGCCAAATTAACCCTAATTGAGATTGAATGATTATTAAGGAATACCTTAACCATATTCAATTAGCTTATTATGATTTATGATTAATACCTAACTAACCATGTGCAATTCACCCAAAAAGCAAGAATTAGAAGCGATGGCATTTAATGTAAGAAAAACAAACAAAACTTTCTTTCTTATTTATTGTTGTTTACTTCTCAAAGAAAAAACACAAGTCTGTACTTCACCTCAAGAAAGACATGATCAGTATTTCCGCTGACTACGTAAGTGGCTCTGGAAATGACTGCTGGGTAAATTGTCTTAATGAAATACGTCGGGAACAATAAACTCACCCTCGCAAACACCGTTCCTCAGCTGGTAGCCTGCAGGACAAGTGACCTGCAGCTCGCATACAAATGAGCCCACTGTGTTCACGCAGCGCTCGCTAGGCCGACAGCTGTGGGTGTTGGTCACGCACTCGTCCACATCTGCAGGAGAAGACAAACGGTGACTGTGTGAAATGACGTGGGGTGTGATGTATGTAATTCCCCCTCTTCTGAACGAATGACACACTGATGGACCTAAGCAAATCAAGTTTTGGACACTAACAAACAAAGTTGTTTCTCACATCTAGGAGTTGGTGGCTTAGCACAATTCTGTGTTTTGCCTCTGCCTGTGGGAAAAGTGCCTGTTGGCCTCAAATTTCAGCTGAAAACACAAAGTCATTCACGTTGCACAGTCCTAAATCATGGGATAGAGGTTTTCAAATTCAAAGCTCATATTTTTTCTTTTGTTAATAGGAGAAGAAAAGCACTTGGAGATAACCATACAAGCTGTTTACAGATTGAACTCCGCACCATTGGGTCCGGATTTGCCTCAGAGTTTTTCTTTCCCTCCTGAACAGCGCAGCAGGAGATTCTCTGCTCAGTCTCACTCTGGAGTATTCAGATGAGGGGTTGTGCAGCAGGCAAAGGCAGGACCTGACGTATAAAATCTGATAGAGAGCACATCTTCTTTTTAGAGCTCATCGACACCAGGACCAGCCCAAATCACAGAAAGCTCTACTGACATCTTCATCTGTGTCTTTTACACATGACACTGCTTTTTCATCCTGAGATATTTGTATTCTTTTTGTTTTTCAGCTTTGCCTCAGTTGTACAACAGGATCCCCTGTTGTTTTCTTACAGGCTCATTCGGACATTCTCCCAAGTACGTGCTACAGGACCAGAGAAAGTCTAGAGGCTGTGACTCGGACATTTGTGTTCTAACAAACATCCCCTCTGGAGAATGTGAGGAGATTATCCAGAGTTCAGAGCCCCTAAGTGGGCAGGTCAGTATGGGCACAGAGACGATGCACAGGTATAGTTCTAGCTCACACAAAAAGGGCAGATATGTTTACGTTGATGGTAAAGATTAAAGCTGCACTAATCAATTATTTATATTAACAATGGACCAAATGACTGTGTGCAATGTAAAAATGTAACTCGTAGTGATGGACCCACGGAGATTTACAACCTGTATCTGTCTTCTTCCTTGAAGCCAAGCAACTACAAAGCACACTGACAATGTGAGCAAGTCATTGTTTTTTTAGTATTTAGCATCTAACAGATCAGATGTTTTGTTTACGAGCTGGTAAAAGCCGGAGCCCGAAACCAATATGCCCCAAAACACAACAAGAAAATAAATTCTGATGTTGCTCAGTTTGTTAGGGATGGGTTATTGACAATAGTTTGAATTTGGCATACAAAGACTTATAAGGTCAGTGATTATATATCAATGACTTGTTCCACGATTGTTCTGCTGCCTACTAGCCAATAATATTGATTAAAGCTGATCTGAGGACCACAGCATTTAGCATCTATACCAATATTGATGTTCTCAGGTAAATGTTGAAGCCGTTCAATAAGTTCCAGCCAACTAAATAATTGGCAGCTAATCCTACAAGCTGATGATAGTGATTAATGTTTGGTCGTCACTACAGTGAACTCATGGAGACCTGTCTTGCTGTTTAATGAGTAAAAGAATTCCAAAGCCAGGGCTTTGAAAAAAATATGAGGAAACTAGGTCTACGTTGTAGCACTGAAGGGCCCGAGCACCCGCAAGTTGAAGCCTGTTGCGGTCGGTGGAGAGAGAGGGATCGATGACCAAGTGCACGTCTCAACGTTGCATGAGTTTTGCACACTGCGGCAAGATAAAATGCTTCACTTCCTGCGTACGTCACGCGATGTCGATCCTTGCCTGCTAATTGCTCATTACGGTTCACGCTATCAATTGCACATCACACTGTGAACATTTTATGTAAATCGAATGATAGTTGTAAAACAGAGCTTACTTCCTGTTGCCAGTAGGTGGCGCCATCACTAATATTACATACAGATATAGATCTGTTCAAGTAGGAGCTGTGACGTAGCGTGAGCAATTTTGTGTCAATTAGACAATGCTACCACAACTTAATTTTCACATTGATCAGTAGGTGGCACTATGAACCTGAACTAATATTTATATATGGAGCTGTTCAGGTCAGAATTGTGATCATAGGTCAGTAGTTTGGAGCTGGTTGGATAATGCAGAGTGGATTAACAAAGTACTTCTTGTTTCATGGCGAATCAGTAGGTGGCGCTATGACACTGAGGAAATATCGACAGATAGAGCTGGTCAAGCTTGGACTCTTATCATGTGACAAAAGTTTGGTAGTAATAGGACTATGAACACTGGAGTTATGACAACATCATGTCCTTTGGCGAAGGATGATCCTTCACCGCACCTCAATGTTTACACGGTTTGAGGAAAAGTCACAATTCTGACCATGATCCAATGACTTGCCTGAGCTCTTTTGAGCTGTATATTGTTAAGCAGCCAGGAGCAGCTCATCAAAGTATAAAACATGTCACTTCCTGTTGCCTACAGGGGGCGCTGTGATTTCAAGTCATAATGTCTGTGTAGATGTCATCAGGCCGCGACTCTTGTCTTATGTGTCCAGTCTGGACTCGATTGGGCCAAACATGTCTGAGATACAGAAGCTCGTGTTTGATGGCGCTGACGGAAACACAAACACTGTTGTTCTCACACACTGGACCCAGCAAAAGACAAGGTTCTTTAAAAAGTTCAAGTTGAGGTAGATGAAGTCAGACTTGGCTTATTAGAAGATCCAGTTTATGACAGCTAGGTTAGGGTTACACAGATGCAGCTCGGTGGGAGTCAAGTCCAGAATGAGCAAGATGTCATGTTCATCAACGACAAGGGATGAATTGTGTCGAGTTCACCTCCAGAATACAATTTTTTTTTAATTGTCAGGCTTATTGATCCCTAAAAAAGATCTAGGGTAGTATCCTACCAGCACTTCAAAGCCTGATGTTAAGTGCACATGAAAGAAGGGGCGACGTATAGCTCACCTGGTAGAGCTGCACTCCGATGAGGCCAACATATACATACAGACACTTACAGCTAGTGGATTTAGAAGGAATGAATAGAGCTAGATGGAAATCAAAGTGTGATGTGACTGTGATATAAATGTTGTGGAGAAACTGGGAAAAGCTCCTGCACCGCCATGGTCCAACCTCACAGGCGTTTTCACTTATGTGCCTGATTAGAGCTTTCAGTGGTCTGCATTTCTCACTGGAGCTACTCCAAAACGAGATCATCAATTCGACACACAATACACCACTTAACAACTCATACTGACACAATAGCACACATACCTACAGCAGTGTAAACAAGACGAGCTAACACGCACACATTTCACATGGCTCGTCACGTCTGAATCAAGTGGAAACTAATGCACTGTAAATTCTCTGCCAAAACTTAATAGTTAGGACAAAATGTAAGTTTGCAATTACTGCATATTCACAAATGTAGACATGCCATCAAAATATAATGCCTTTTGTGTATCCAGAGGGAGATCTTTGAAGTCTGATAAACCTGCCTCAACACTTCATTTCTACTTCACCCTATATCATTTACAGCCTGATTTGCTGGTCACAGAGTTTTGCAACTTGCTGACAAAAGCCTCCAATCAGCAGTTAATCACTGTGTGAACTCTTCAAAGACGTAATCAGAGAGGTCACGTCTAACCCTAACCCTACAACTCCAGCCAATCAGAGCGCAGGATGCAGTGAAGTTGGTGAAGGTATATGTAGTAGTGAGGTACCCCCTGATTATTTTTACACTGCACAAGACTATAATCAGTGAAATCAAGCAATAACCATGTTTGAGGGACAGGACAATGTAAAGTCAGTGCAGCCGTTATTAACTGCATCAAGCTCGGGTCAGGTTCAGACAGGAAAAACTGAAATCCTGTTGGGTTCAGGTCTGGCTTGGTCAGTTTTCTCTAAAGTAAGGACTGGTGTATACCAGGAAGGGCAGCCAGAGTTATTCTCTGATCTTTACAACTGTGACATCCACTGAAGTGCTTTACCTCTTCTGCGGCTGAATATCTGTGAGCGGGATGACAAAGAGGAGCAGGAGGATCATACCGATTCACTATGTCTCTTCTCTTCTGTGTTTTTGTGACAAAATGTAGTTTGAGGACAAGTTGAGGGTTTCTCCTGGTGAAAGACAGTGTAGTGTGTGACTCCTGTTGTTGTTTGTAGTGAAACTGCTGACTTTGAAGGTCATTTTATGTGAGCTCGCGTTAAGACGGCCTTGGTTGAGTTTGAACACTGCAAGTGAATCCCTATCACAAAGAAGTGAGTTTACCACACCCAGGCCAATCCTGCTCTTCAGCCCTGCTGGATGCTTGTGGCTCCAGGCTACAGATTCTTCCCATTAGAGATCAGGGGATGTAGCCGCAGTAGCAAGATCCCATTGATACATGCACTCAAGCAATCAGGCTGGTTTTAGCTGTTGATCATGACGTTTAACCCAGTTTTTATAGAATCAAACAACCAATTAAAGGTCAACCTAGCAAACCAAAACGAGCAGCACACCCTATGGGCCAAATGGAAAACTGAGGAGCTCACATAATTCTCAACTTCAACCAAACACAAAAAGAGTTTTCTTAACATTATTCAGAATTATTTCACAGCTGCTTTAAATTTATATATGGTTTCTGACGATTCCATCAGTTTATTATAGAGAGGGGTATCAGGTTTCTGTGAACACCAGTCATCAGTCGACAGCTGGAAAGATCCACTGGAGACTCAGAAAAGTTATGATGTTCACACGTGTCCAAATAAGTGTTCATTTTATGTTTCTATTCCAGTTCTCAAGTATGTCATAACATGATTCCTGCTATATTCTATCGTGGAGGTGATTGTCTTGCTTCATACAAAGAACAACTCAGTTGGCATTAAAGGAAATCATTACATTTTTATGAAATATAATCTTGGACTCTTGAGGCTCCAGGGAAAATGAGCACCGGTGCTCCATCACACGACAAGAGGCACAATTTCATTGACTGAGGTGATATTTAAAGACCCTGAAAACCTATTTTCTGTCAGTCGTACTAAGAGTAATTGGATCCCGTATGACTAAACTATTCCATAGTTTTATTTTCCATTATTCCACTTGAGAGACTTCAGAGTTTCTGCTTTTCCCTGTGCGTTTCTTACTGCTTTCATTTAGAAAAATAGTGATGTGTGCATGTGCAAACCAATCAGGGGCTTATTGCAGTTAGACTTAGTAGGTTCTTTGCTCACTGTAAAATAAAAATGAGATTAAACCACACTCACACTGCCTTTCTGATTAAGAATGCCTGAACCAATTTTGCCTACAGTTTGTCATGAATATTTAACGTCATCGAATAATGTTTACGATTTTATTGACCATTCAGATGCTTTAAACCATCGTTTAGTACATTAATAAGACGATTAAGTCAATAGGGATCTGTGTGGACTGGATGAACACATTATGTGGTCACTTAACCAGAACCCCCTTGCTTGGGAAACCTGAGGATATCCATTCACAGCCGACACGACATTAGTGGGCTGATTAACTGTTGAGCCCTCACATTGACTATTAAGGCTGCGCATGAAGCCTTCATTACATTACCCACACACACTAACGCACACACACTCTTCTATGGTTGCGATTGTGTGTTTAAGAGAAGGCAGAGAGAAGCTGCTTTGCTTACCATGAAACCTGTAAATTGAAATCTCACTCAGCGATCCTATCGGAGTAATATCGTCAGTATTTCTGATACAAGAGCATGATAATACATTTCAGGTCACTCCACACCAAACTGCCTATAGGTGTTTATAGATCCACAGTGTTTCCAAAGTCTGTATATCTATCATAAGTCTTTCACAGTTTACTTCACAGTCTACTTGCATCTCTGTCAAAGTTACAACCCCCCCCCCCCCCCTCCCTTGTAGCACTATTTGCTCGGTTTGGGTTCCAGTCTAATCCAAACGTTGCCCACCCACTGGTTGACATGTGGAAACACTTTAGGGGAGAAAGTGCTTTGTATGTTCACTGAACGACCTGATAGGAGGAGAAACACTAACTGTTATGTAGTGCGTTTGCATCTAGAGGTATTATCCTGTCTGCTGACAAGATAAATAAACGGAGCCAGAACCGCACTTCCACTGCGTTCACTGGGTCTCAGCGAAATGCGTTTTCACAGCAGGCCTTCAGCAGTAAGTAGCACATGATCTTATTAATATTACTCAATTTCTATCCTTCCCCCTCTATAATGCCATCATATGCATGTGCTTGTGCTGGAAGCAGGGATAGGTGAACCATATTTGTAACTTGTTTTCCACATAGCAAAGCTACAAAAGTTTTCACCCTGTTGCAAATGAATGGATCAATTTACCCTCTACTGCAGCAAATGCATCAGTGTAAGACCATCTATGGAAAAGGTGGAAAGATGGGAACAATTTCATTCTGCTCTGAGGAGACAGACATGCTGTGAAATGTTGACCATGTGACAACAAGCACTTCCAACACGTTGTTTCATGAGGACTGATCTTTAATTAAGACATGTATCCTTTTAACAACAATGCTGCCTCTTTGGATCTGTTATGTTTTTAAAGAGTTGTTTCTAATATGGGTAGATACAAGAAACACCGTAACATTATTCAACAGCAGCTCACACTATAGCCTCCAAAATGACCATAAAGTTGAATAAGCACCTCTCTGAATCAACGGCCATTACACTTGACTTAATGAAGGTAGGATTTATTGCAGCGATGATGCATTAGAGTGAAATTGTTTTGGTTAGATGTAGATGATAGACTTCCAGCTGAGTGTATTATCACCCTATTAAGCTATGGAGGCTAACATGTTGGCAAACGATGTCCCATTTACACATCCAGCAGACACACAGCAACATTAGATTTTATTTGAAGTTCTCATTTTATGTGAATTCTCAGCTCCAGGGAGGAAGCGGGTTACCACAGACCTCGTAACATTCGTCCTGAGTGATCCAATCACAAGTGGTTAGCGCCAAGTACAGGTGTGAACACCACAGATACGTCCTCCTGACATCCGATCACTCAGACTAAATTCAGACACACAAATAATGCTTCTGACTATTTAAAGTTTCACAGGAGACACATACAGGACAGATTGTAATGCCAAGTGTGAATAGACGTACTTAATGTTGTCCACTTGTGATCAGAGTCCTCATTTAGAGCCGTTGCGTACGCACAAAACAGGGCCTGAAACTTGACGGGAGAAGGTTAGCACTTCTAAGATAACTCTGACCCATGGGTACGAATGCAGACGTGAAGAGTTTAATTGAAGTCAGATTATTGATCCACTTCATGATTTGCATTAAAACCAACAGCTTTAGTTGTGCCTGCTAGACATAGCTGTTCCATAAGAACCATCAATTGAAAAAAATAGTCATTAATAGTTTTTAACAATAACTTCTAACACTATCATAAAGGACGAGTATGTGTAAAATCACAATTATATGTTAAGAGAGACTATTCACTTTCATACTTCTATTTCCAAATTATATCCCAGAGTGGAGGTTAAGATCCATTGATGTGTGAAGTAATCGGTCCGATTGCTCTGAATATATAAATATCGCAGTGACACTCGTGCATAATGCTGCATGATGGATTCACTGGCACTGATAGAGGAGTGTTCGAATGGAAGGGTGAGGAGGAAACGAGTGTTGGGGTTATCAAATATTTTTTATATATATATATTTTTTTTTTTGCTGAGTCCAGTTTTACCCAAATTTCACCAGAGGGGCCTTGTAGAAAATGTCGGTCACATAAGACCAAGAAAATAACACAAAATTGTTAAGTATATTATCATAGAAAACTGGTAAACTAGCAAACATTCGACTTAAAAAGTAAAAGTAAAATTTAAATTAACCATATTGTCTGCTATGTTTATTATTAAAATAATTTGTAATAACAAAATGATTAATAAACTTGGTTTGTGTATACCTGGGGAAACAATGTGGGGAACCCAACAACACATTTTTGAATCAGGACCCTAAGAGGGTTAATCAGACAATGGTCTTTAACCAACTCAGCTAATTAGTTTCTTGAGGACAAACCTCAACGTTTCACTTGTAATGTAATATTGTGCACGTTTGTGTGGCTACGTTCACTAGCTTCTCCACTTCCGCTAGAGGACATTTAAGCTTAAAAAACGATGTGAGTGACCTTTTTTTCCAGTCGGATTTGAATGTCGGGGCTTGCGGACACTTGGATGACACCACATGTGGATTTATTATGTCTGAAGAAGAGATCACTTTGGCTGTAACCCTGTTTACCCCTGAATGTTATGTGGACTCAAACACTTCAAACACGCCTCCATCGGTATAGCGGTGAGTATATAATGTGTGAATTTTCATTTTCCTGTGAACTATCCCTTTAAGTCTGATTTGGAAGCACCAGGCAACACAGGTTTCAATCAAATTATAGTCATTAAAGGTGCAACGGGCCACAGTTGTGAGTGAATGCTGACCTCCTGTCAGAGGAGCCACTGTTGTGTTGAATGAAGGACGGGAGCAAAGTACACGCACTATGTGGAGTGTTGTAAAGGCATTGCTGCTGTATAGTAATTGACTATGGCCAACATATGTTCCCGGTAACGGCCTCCAGGAAGTGTGAGCTCAATCCGTCGATGCGTTGTTGAGTATCATAAGACCTGCATTTTCCTTCTTCATGAGTGACTGAATCCAATTAAAATGTGTCCCAATCTCTGGACAACCTGCTCCACTGCACAGCAGTTGTGCTGTCTTGGCTGTATGTGTTTGTTGTTGTTCATTTGTGCAAGTATTGTTGATGGTGTCAGCTTGTTTGTCGCCTTGTGCAAACCCAGCTTGAGGAAGGCAGCTTAAGGGACACACATAGACGACCCTTGTGAATTGCTCCAATTACTGCCAGGGGTAACATGACAAGAGGAAGCGGCAAACCTTACCTTCACACATGTGTCCATCTGTCATCAGTGAGAAGCCTGGGAAGCAGGAGCAGCGAGCCTGGCCTGCCACTGCTGTACACTGCTGACTGCAGGGACCATTTTCTACAAGAGAGACAAAGACAATTATGAGCAGCATGACCACAGTCATCTTCAGATGGCACGCGGCTTCGCCTGCAGGACAGTCTTCGCTTATAATGTTTTCACTTTCTAATCTTCATGCTGTTTCTCTGCTTTCCTGCTATTTCAGCGCCTCTCATGACCTATCGCATTCAACTCAACAGAATCAATTCCCGCTATTAAACAGCTCCGTGGTCCTGTCACAAAGAGGCACGGACAAGGAGCTGTTTCCACCACCATTTCTCACACATCCCTCACAAAAGCTCTGCAGCGGTGAAGTGCCTGAAGGCCGCTCCATACATTGATCAGGATATTCGTATGAGTAGCAGGCAGAGACACTTTGAAGGAGCGGGGGTTTTGTACAATCCTGGTGTACACTCCAGGGGATTAAGAGTTTCGGGGCTCGATCTCCTCCTGACTTTATCACAATTCAGCTCATGAAGCTACAGCAGCGTAAACACAGCAGATTAACAATGGCTGGACAGTTTATCAGTGAAAGTTCATGCTGCAGTTGGTTTTACTGCAGGAGGGAGCCTTCACCTCCGTCAGGCAGCACTCAGACACATGTCAGCCCAGTCTACTTGCTTTGCTTCAATAAAAGCAGCTGATGTGTTGAGCAGATGTATCCGGCCTACTGGGCTCTAGACGAGTTAGAGACTGGAGACACCAGTGACTGCTTGCACACTTGACTGCCTTAAATTAAAAAGCCCCACACGCTGTCATCACCCATTACACATAAAGCTGTGACACACAGTTTTACCTAGAGAAGTGATCCACGAAGAAGGAAGTCACAGCGGGAGGTGAATATCAGAAGCCAAAATCTACAAATCATATTTTATTTTCTAAAGACAACCTCCAACCTTGTTCATAGCTACCTTTATATAGGTAAAGGGATTTTGGCAGAATCTCTTAAACCCTGAAAATGACATCCCCGGGGCTTCATTGAATACAATACATCACTTATTATTTTCAATGAGTTCAATTAGCATGGCATCTGGAGTTCAGTTATTTTCCAAATTCAAAAAGTACAGTTCACATTGGCTTCATTGATTCATACACTCTACTGTGTTGTAAAAGTAAATGTATATGGATAAAAAATTTATTTTTGTTGAGGTCACTGTGCTCCTGGAATCATTCAAAGCTTTAGCTGTGGTTTTATAGCCTATGGCATGCCACAGCTTGATCTCAGAGGTCTAGGGGGGTTTCTGACACACAGGGTGCACTGTGGGACTTGACATACAGTACACATGTGTGTTCTGAACTATGTCCAATCCAACCAGTCAGCCACAGACAGCCAAAGAACCGTTACGTTTTAGACACTAAATAAATAAAGCAAGTAGTGGAAGACATCAAAGGGTCTGAATACCTTTGTTAATGAGAGATTTTGACTTTAAATAAATTTGCTAAATATTATACTTTGTCATTATAAACTGGGAACTTGAGCGCACATTGATGGCCACTGTATGTACTGCAGGAGTGACTGGTTGTTTCAAACAGCTTGAAGGGATGTTTATACCTGACATTACATGAAGTGCATTATACCTGACATTTTATCTTACTCGCTGAGATCAGTAACCCACCCACTTACATGTCATTTTCACACAAGTTATTATTTACATTATTCCTGTATTAGGAAGAGTAAATAAATTTGAGAGTTATAAATATATATTTGTGTTTCTATATGGATTGTGTTATTGAGCTACTATAAGTCTTTCCACATTTTCCATGGTCATGTATGCGCAGGGTTTAATGAAGACCTTATTAATATATATATATATATGTTTCCTCTAAATGCACACATTCCATGCAAACTGAAAGTGTATGTATTAAACTGTAATGTTGGCAATACCTGTACATGGATTGAGGCGGACGGGGCTGCTGGTGGTGGTACTGGTAGTAGTGGTCTGTGTTTGGACCACAGAAGGACGGTCCTCTCGGACTCTGTTGTCCTCATCAGGACTCACTGCAAAAAGAAACGCAACATCAGAAAACATAACAAACATGACCGTAAATGAAGGACCACAACTAAGGGTGGGATTTTAATGTTTCCGATCTATGAAACCAGTTTGAAAAAACTGAAATTACACTCATTATATGTTCCCAAAAAGCAAGCCACACATTGACCTGAGCTGGATGCTTTTGTCGTTATTCTCTTTTATAGAGCACCGAGAGGTCTGGGAATAAATTATCTTTCATTTGTGGTTGCAGGGAATTTTGATGAGCAGGTTTAAATGGCTCTCGTTCAACTGCCATGAGAACGATGATGAACTCGGGCTATTGGTTTAACCACAGCATAATCATAGAGAAATGACCATGTAGGATAAAGACTCAAGTAGTTAAGCTTTTAATGGAAGTAAAATACTATAGTTTTATGGTACAGAAACTCCTTCATCTCCTTTTAACGAATTCCAATCATTATCTACTTTAGTATCACCGATGAAACACAAGGTCAAGTAGGGAACAACATTAACTACATCTGAAAAACTATGAAAACGATTATACAGTATTCAGGCTAAAGCACTATTGCAGCGGCCTTTCTAAACCTTCCTGTTTGAAGTGGGTTGTTTTCTTGTCCTGTGTTAAGGCTATAGAGCTACTTAAGAATTATTATAGGGAAGGATTGTCTAAAACTTCCTAAATAATTCTACAATAAACCAATATAATGTCCCTTGTAGAGTTTGTGTGCTGGATGTTGTGTGCAGATCTTTTTATAAACGTTTAGGAAACTTTGTGTTTATCGGCAATGAAGATTTATAGTCAATGTTTTTCACGACTGAATTTTCTTTATTACTGTTCATGTGTGTGGATTTGTATATATGTTTACATTATTTACTGAACTGGAGTGGTGTTTTCATTAATTAAATATTGTCTATTTTAGAGGTCTGTTAAGCATCGGCACAATGTTCAGAACCACTTTCCGGTTTGTTCACAACAAAAGCTCTTTAAAAATCAAAGCATTACAGCAACAAAACACAAATAATGCCTTTACTTTGAGGAAAACTTGTTATGGAGGAATCGATTTTTTAAATGTTGTTGCTATGAAGGAGATCAGCACCAGTGATTCCCATGATTATCTGTGTCAGTCTGATATGGTGAAATAAAAATAATCAGATTATCCATATCATCTGCCGTAACAGATATTAATTGACTTAGGCTGCCAGTTGCCAACCACTGCTGTAGATTATCTGAGGATGTGAAAGAAGACATGTTCAACTTGGCAAGCATCTTAACATGTTGTTACATTACAGATTCTGAATGTTGAAGAGACATTAAAACCATTGCAAACATATAAGGTTCTTCATATTCACACAAAAAATTTGACAAATGACTGGAAAATCGCCACCAAAACTCTTCCATCGGCTGTGTTAAAAATGTCTGCTGAAGAAAACTCAGGTAGTGAAGATGACGCAGCTGAATGACCCTGTAGTGAAATCACGACAAACAACACTGTCAGTAAGTGCATGCACCTGGGCCTTTTCATCATGTGGATAAAAAACCCTGAGTGAAAACACCAAAAATGAAATATCACAAAAAAACTTTTAGGCTTTAGTCAGGTGAAAAAAGCCGGCATGGTGGATAAAGCTAAATGTGACAGAGTGCAATGGAAACCGATTCTAAATAATTGATGAGATACATAAAACATACCACAAGTGCCCTAAACATCATGCAAGCTGAAGGGATGAAAAGAGTTGATGGAGAAACTCATCATGAAACATGTAATTCCATTGTTTTTGTTTGCCTAAAGTTTGATTGACTTTTACCTTTTTAAGTATGTTACCTTACCATAAACTCTTCTTCCACAATGGTTTAAACTTTAAAGGATATAGTGTTTCTATCCCTGCATATAGCCATTGTAAGCATTAGCTACTCTTGTCAATCCATGTTGCTGGTTCAGCATTGAACCTTTGGCAGTGACTTTATGCCAGCACGTTCTGCATATTGGATATTCACCTTCAATAGATACCCTGGTCATTTTTTAGATATCCAGAATTCTCCCACACTGCAGATTTATTTCAGTTTTTTTTTGGTACATCAGTTCCCTCACACTAATGCACACCAACAACGTGACTCGCGAGATGCAGGACAACAAAGTTAGAAATCGTAGTTTTTACAATTCTTACGGTTATGAAACCGTGACATCATGAAACTGCGGGTTATTGTAAAGCCAGTTAAAATCCGAATATCCCAATATGTAGCAATAGCAAAACCTCTTAACTAACTCCTATAGTTACGTAACAATAGTGACCAATGTGGTGTTAACCTGCATTCATTCTGTTTTTGCCATCATTCAGGAAATCCTCTTTAAAACATCAAATTTTAATGGAAACTTAGAGAATTTTTTTTAAGATAGCCTGTGATACAAACTACAAGCTTCAAATTTGATGTGGTCATATACCAGACAATGAGAGTTAAATAAAAGATGCTATAAAGTTGCATTATGGGAATTGGAGGATTCAGCAGTAATCTGTCGTCTGTGGGTATCCGAACTTTAATTAATGGAGCACCTAGACTTACATTTGGTAAACTGTATACTGCTAATAAAAACAGTAAAGTTCAGTAGACGTACTGCTCATTGCCAGGTTTTTGTTAACTTCAAATGCATGAATGATGAAAAAATAATGAAGGACCAATCGGATGATGCATAGTAAACTTTAGGGAACGGATGCATTTATGGCCCAGAAATCGGTTTAATACTGAAGTAAACCCCACTAGTTCATTGGGTTTTTCCAACTTAAAGTAACAGTGTGCCAGGCTTCTTCTACCAAATTCTGGAATGTACAGCAAGAAGCTCATTATGTGAAAGTGACATTTCACTCTGAAGGTGATTTACAGTACCTGGTGCACAGGAGTGTCGGTCTTTCTGCAGGATGTAACCCTGGTGGCAGTCACAGAGGTAGGAACCCCACATGTTGGTGCATTTGTGCTGGCACAACTGGCCTGCGTACAGCTGACACTCATCCACATCCTCCTGCTCATTCACCACGTTGGCAGCTTCATCTGTGGTACTGATGGAATAGGCCTCTTTGGGGTACTTGCTGTCTGAGACTGGAAGGAATGAGAGAAGGGGATTGGTGAGGTCTCAAATTGGAGACAGCAGATTGGCTGGATAATTTATGCTGCACATGTACCTCATGAAACTGACTTGAAGACACAAAACAACATCTGTTCCTCTTTAACATTTACATCTACAGTTTTTTAAGTGACTCTTTTATCCAGAGTTTCAATATCCAAATTAGCATCATTACAAGAAAACAGTAACACTTGTACTGGGCAAGGGTCAAACCATCACGCATTTATAGAGCTCTTGTGACCATAGCAAGTTAATGTCAGAGTGAAGTACTGGGAAAAGAAATAAACAAGATTTGTAAGCGTTTTTAAAAAGCTATCAGATTGAGAAGAGAGGGCATGGTAGTATGTAGTGAGTGAAAAACATTTTTTTGTTTACTGCTTCTATTAGTGCACATATAAAACCATCTCTATCCCACTTTTAATGTGAGCTGACCAGGCACTGAACCCTTTATTAACCTGGAACATTGCATTACCTCACACTTCTTTAAAGCATTGCCAAGCTTAGCCACTGGAACTAGACACAATAAGCTTGACAAACTTTGGATTTCGCTTAATGCCATAACAATCTCCATGGGCTTCTTAAACTTGAGCCACAGGAAAGCAATACATCATACCTAGATAGCTTAATTACCTTCAATCACGTTTTTAAAATCAAGTAGTATTATATCAATTTTTTTTATCCGCTCTAACCCAGGTCGCAAAAAACAGCATTGCAAGCTTACAGAACTGACCTTAAGCCACCTGTATCATCTAGGGTCACTGGTTATATTATAATAATTACTGTTCAGGACTGAATCAACCACTGTCTTGGAGCCATGGTAAAAGTATATTAGATTTGAAAGCAACTGCTCTTAACTGCTCTTAGTTTGGTTCAGGGAAGAATACACCTGCTATCAGAACCAATGAGGAACCAAATATGCATGCTTATCTGGGTATGTTTTTATTTTAATATTATTCTAAGTATTCAAATATTGTAGGTTTCACTACAATTGTATTTATATAATAACAATATGACTTAGAGGCTCTACACTGCAGTACACAAACAATGCTGCTCCTTTATTGCCATGTCCTCTAAACAGATGGTGAAGGTGTAGGTTTAGTACATGTACAGTACTGAAGACCCTGAAAAAAAATGAGCCTAATTTACTGCTTTGTTTTAATAATATCACAGCAAAGTTAAGCCAAATAATGTTTAATGATGGGAAATCCGACTGAAGAACTGCTCGCACTGCAAGACAGCAGGGACTAATTGCTGTCATGCCATAAATCCAAATGGAATTCCAACTGTCAGATCATAGATTATTTGTACAATTAGTCAGGTGTCATGACTCCCCTCTAAAGTGATTTAGCATTTTACAAAAAGTGGAATGTTCAAAATGAAAAGAGCGGAGGCTGAGATTTCTTGATTCATAGTCTCTAGTGTGTTGCATGCACCACAAGCACTTGGTCCTACATTTCCCATAACGCTGATAGTTCAAGTGTCTCATTTGAGCCTTCCTGACTGGTAATCACAAACCTGACATCCCTGGTTCATAGTTTCTCGTAGACATTTTTTCTTTGTAAGCCGATACCTCAAGTCTTGTTACTTGTGTCATTTCCTCAGACTTTGCGAAGCTCCTTGCAGATCCACAGAAGGCCCTATATAACAGTGAAGTGACATCGGGACCATGACTGGTAAACTGATTTTCATGAGGGACATTGGAGGAGTATCCCTTTAATCTGTCAAACATAAGTAAAAACCTAAAGGCAAAAATAAAAATAAAATGTTTTTGTTGGTTTGCCCAATCAAGACTATCGAAAAACACACAGCACTGTGCATGTACATGTCAATGCTTCACATGCACTGTCAAAAAGTCAGGGCAAAAAGTTTACTGAAACAATCACGGTCCCACTTCTCTGTTTTTAGATTTCTCACAGTCATTACCTGGAGTTTAAATTCAAAGGAGCAGGGCGATTAAATGTTTTTTCTGTTTTAATTAAAAGGCAGTGAATCATAAGACTAAAAACATATCCCCCATGGAAATAATTACAATGCATCCTCATCCATTTTCTCATCCATAAAACACTCACAAAGTAAAGGCATACTTCATGCATCTTGAGTATGTGTGTGTGTTTGTGTGTGTGTGTGTGTGTGTGTGTGTGCCTGAGAGCTTGACAGTTCTTTTGCAGCTCCTAAACCTTTCACAGCTTTCAGCAGGTTAAACGATTCCCACTCCAGGATGACATCATTCAAATTTCCCATTTTAAAGCTGAGGGAAATGAGCTGCTGTCGATAGTTAGAGCCGATTCGATTAAAAGGCAGGATTAGGAGGAATTCCTCTGATGTTGTGAACGAAATAACAGCAGGGAGGCAGCGTGGAGACTGACCTCACATCATACCCACATTCAACTATTCCCAATAAAGTACAACCACGAGGGCTGACTCATAATGAACTGCCGATCCATGCTGTGCTTCCACTCCAAGACATGAACTGGAAAGATGAACAAAGGTTTCTCAAATCACATATCAGTGATTTGGGGATGATACATGTGCTTTTCTGGGGGAGGCTGACACTCAGAGAAAAGTACTAACTGACTAACAGCATTGCGGGGGGTGTGGCTGAGGGGTAGAGTGGTCGTCCTCCAACCTGAAGGTTGGCGGTTCAATCCCCAGTCTGACCAATCTGCCTGCCAAAGTGTCCTTGGGCAAGATGCTGAACCCTGAATTGCCCCCGATAGAATAACAAAGTGCTGCGATTAGATTGTGTGTATGTGTGAATGGGTGAATGTAAAACTGTACTGTAAAGCGCTTTGAGTGGTCATCAAGACTAGAAAAGCACTATATAAATACAAAACCATTTACCATTTAACAGACTTATGAATGTGTTGTCATACCATGCCAATCCATAATAATAAGTGTTATTTTCACCCATCGACGCTGTTGCCCTGCTCATGGCGCTTAAAGCTGCAAACAAGATATATGCATCAAATGCACCCAACAAAATCACCGGTATTCAAACCGCTGCTCTGTAGATGTACAAACAAATGGATATTGGAATAATTTGCATGAAGCATGTTTATCCTCAACCTCATTTTCTTAAGAATTCATGGATGCAAATGTGTCTGGCATTATGTACGTAATGGATCAGAGACAGAGGAAAACTTTGCTGGCACAAGTAGAGAGATGACAGCCTGAGCAGCCATCTGTTCCTGATTCATCCCAGCTTGCATATATCTTTCCCCATTACTCCGAAAGGCAACATGACTCCTGACCGATCAACCAAGAGCATCTGTCTCTTGGAAGATCAAACTCAGCCCCCGCTCCACCTCTGACATGCACTTCAACGAGGACAAAACAGCAATGGCTCCACCTAAGACGGTTCCTGTACGGTGCAAAGTCTGTTGAAGCCACAACAACCACAGTGACAACAAAAGTAGTTTGCAGACATGCTGAGGAGGCAAGTTAAAACTAGTGCTGAAGAAGTTCTCATTATATGTGTGTGTGGGGGGTGATATGTGGACAAATGCACATATAAGACTTTAGGATCTCCATAGGGAGGTGTGTTCAATCCATAGCTTGTAACCAGCTCGCAATTATGACATAATTTGGAGCCACAGCCCCAATCAGTGGGGATTTTGGTTTCAATCCATGGTATACAGGTGCTGCAGCCCCTTTTCTATTACACACTATTCATATACTGTTGGCACAGCTTATCAGGGGCAATTTGAGGTTCAGTGTCTTGCCGAAGAACACTTCAGAATGCACACTGGAGGTGCCAGCGAAAACACTGGTCTTCTGGTTAGTGGCCAACCCTCTCTACCTCCTGAGCACAGCTGCCCATAGAACCACATAAAATGACGCACACCATCTTTGAGAACAATATTTTAAATGTGTACTTTTACTTTTTGGTCAATGTCCCTTCCACTAACATTGAGGAGGTGATGTTTACGACCGGTTCTGTACCGAGCCACCCAGAAGAAATCAAGATCAAACTTGGCTTCACTTTTGGGAGCTGTCATGTCGTCCTTCTTAGCATTCAGTCTATAGTGAAATGTGATAAATGTCCTTAGGTGACGCCACCTGAGTCAGCATTGATTGGGTCTGAAGACTACAAGGTTGCAGTTAGAATAAGTGAAACCTCTTTATCTTGCCCGAGTCTATTGGCTCCAATAGTTTTGGAGGTTTACGTTTCTTTACATGGATGTCTATCTGTTTTTACATTTATTCTGCATGGTGAGACTGTTATTGGACTGCAATGCTAAATCAGTTGTGTACTCCTTTAACTGCAACAGTATATTATTGTATAGACTAGTTCAGAGACATGTGTATTTGTCTACATACTAACTCCAAGCAGGTTTTGTGTCTGTAGGATATTCACAAAGAATCCCTGTCTGCAAAGGAGTTGTTCACAGCTGCAAAGTATCACACATTGGGCCAATTGTGGTGAAGCAGCTTCAGGAAGATCCTTGAGCACAAAGTATTAAATATCTTCCTTTATATCACTCTGAGGAATGGTTCACTTTCTTTTTGTTTGACAACATCCCGAAATCAAGTAAGCTAAAAGTTCCCCTTGTTCTCTGCCAACTGTAAAACCACAATGCATGATGGGAAAAGGCTGGCTTTCCATGAACTAAGTGCTCACTGGCACAGATGTGTGTGTGTCCTTTGGTATATGATGGATTGAATGGATGTTGTGTGGTTAAGAACTTTGATTAGTCGAGAGTGGCTAAATAATCTACACACAGACCTTAACTGTGCTTAAATCTTGAAAACATGTTGGTAACAATGTGGAAATGAGTATTATTTTACAAAGCGTACAAATGAAAGTGAGTTCTTCAGGATCTTTTAGTCACAACACATGATTTTCATGGGCAGATAAAGTTTACCCAGATGTTGTAGAAAAGCTGATCTTGACATTTTTTTCTTCTTTTGATCACTTTAGAAATCCTCTTTTTAATGCATCTTAAAATTTGACCTTTTTCGGGAACACCTCCATCTAATTGTGAAGATCATGTGATATGATATAAGGCTTCTATACAACTTCTAAGTTTTGTAAACTCTATCATTGTTTAGTCAGCAAATATTATTTTTCTAAGAACAGCTCCTACTACTAAAAGATTAACCGAGTTTTATAGTTTTCACACAGTTAATCCTGACAGTACCTATGAATGTGATGAATCTCTTTTCCATTTCAAAAGCTCATTGTCGAAACAAATTGCCGTACGGTGGATAACAGGTACCTTTTTTTGGCATAGGAGTTGGTCTGGGTTTCTGCTTTCTCTTCAGCGGCATCTGGCTGGGACCTTCCTCTTCCTCGCAGCAGGTGAGAAAGACGTGACCACACGGGTAGCTCAGGTACTGGTGAGCATCACAGCCCCTTCCTTCGCCGCGCACTCGTAAGCCAAGGGCACAGCAGCTGCAGCACACCTGGACATCCAGACACAGCAGCAGAGCCTATTAGGAGGGTGTCAGTAACGTGCCCTTCACATCTCTAATCACCACCTCTCTTTATGGCCCTCCACTTTTAGCCCTGATTAGCAAACAGCTGAGGAGGGGGACAGGTAACCGCAACACAGGCAAGTGGGCAAATTCAACCCTGTGAACACACTGCAAAGGATTTCAGCTGCAGCTTCAAGTTGAACCACATGTCATGCAAAGCAAAGCAGGCTTTCCCCTTTTTTTTTAACTTTCCTTAAAACACAATGACCTGGCACAGTGGTTTGGCTCGGCCGCCTCAACACATGAACAGTTGGCCCGAGGGCTAAATCACCAGGTCTCTGCTTGGAGAAACAATGAATGCTTTTTGAGCCGACTCCGACCAAAGGCGGGACTCGAGTTTCCACATGGAAGTATTCACAGGTCTGAAGGGCACAAAGAGAAACAGGAGGTTTTTTGGCAGTTCTTTGCCAAGAGTTTGAGCTATTTGCCAATAAACACAAATAAGCTGTCTAACCTTTAGGAAAGCCTGCCTGCTGGTATCTGAAACTGAAGTCTCACTCTGGCCGAAACACCAAAACATTCCTGGATAGTTATAATTAGTTTAAAGGCTAAAATAGGCAGACAGAGTCAGTTTTTACTGTAGCCATTTTTCAGAGATGAACATTCTCCAATTGTAGGGACTTTCTTAGGGGTTTGCCTTTCACATATCACTCAGAGGCATTCCAAACAGCAAAGAAATCTCCACAGCGTTGAGGTGAGGTCTGGTGTAGCAGACAGAGGAAGGACGTAACGCTGCAACCATCACATGTTTTCGATTACAGCACAGATTTCACGGTCCTTATCACAAAAAGCTCTTCTGACATCTTTCTCTGTGTCCTCTACATGTGTGGCCCTGCTTTTGCTTGCTGTGTTAGAAAGGTCATCAACATACGCTCCAGGTGAATCCTGCTGAGGATCTTCTGATTTCTCACATTGCCTCATTGAGACCTTGTCCAGAGACTTTGTCCATTGTCCCTCTACGAGGGGGCTGGTCAGAGAAAGTCCAGAAAGTCCATGTATAAAAGCAGGTCGTGTAACTGTGGCAGTTCTACAGGATTCACAGCACCCTACCACAGCCAGGGGTGGACTGGCCATCTGGCATACCGGGCATCGTCCCGGTGGGCCGTTGACCCAATGTGGGCCGGTCTGGTCTGCTATGTTTTTTTTTTTTCTCTTCTTCCTCTCTAAATTCCCTCCAATTGGGCCGGCCAATTGGCTACAGAGGGCTAGCAGTGTGTTGCCAGCATCGACACATATTATTGGTCTATTGTTTGTCATTGTCGATCAATCATGGGATGACAGGCTCAGAGAGCCCTGACAGTGCTGTCAATCACAACACAAACCAGGGTGGGGCGGGACCTCATGGCATTGGCGGGGGGAGTTGCGGGACGGGCTGCTGCTGAGACAGAAACATAAAATGGATAATAAGAGTTAAAAACGCCCGGGTGGCACTGAGAAGCATCGGGAAAAAAATCTGAAGTCTCTGGAGGTGGAGGCTGCTAAATGTGCCAAACTGACGGACCTGTTTGGTGCCGGGTTCACCAGCCCAGCAGCAGCAGGTGCGCCGGGAGACGAGCGAGGAGGACTCGACAATGATGAGCGAGTGGAGGCAGACATGGTAAGTAACGTTGGCCTGGGGCTGGCTAGGCTACATTTTTGTAGCATGTCCAAAACAAAGTAGAAAACGTTTTTGATTTTGTTTTAATATGCCGAATTGTGATATTATGGGTTATTATTGTTCAGATGATTTAGCTAAGCTAGCTAAGAGCTGCTAACGTCGTTTACTGTTGCCATAGCAACAGTAAACTTTCTGAGCTGTAAATAGAGATGCAGAATCAAGCTAATTCTTTTCAGAAGTTTTATTGTGCTTATGTGTTGATCCTTAAAGGTGTGATCATGTACACTAAATGATCAATTATTCTCCATTACAGGTTGTTGTGATATATTTGAGGAGTCGTTCTCCCTCTGTTTTATATGTGGACATTTGGGACCACTGTTAGAATTTGGTAAGTTTATCATGTCTTTTTTAATGTATAAATTCATACTATATAATTTTCAAAAGGTTTTAAAAGAAACACACATCCAAAAAGTTCTCAACTCTAGGTGCAGGACAGAGGAAAATATTTTCTTTATTTTTCAGACATTATAATGTATCCATATCCTTCTCAGGTCGACCACTTGACATGTGAGAGCCTGAGGAGTTGTTCCCCCTCTGTCCATGTTCGAGGACTTGCTCTCTGCCTCCACTCTCTGCCTTCACTGTACCATGTCTGTTCAGTCTCCTCTAGTCTGGTGAGTTTATCATTTTTCATGTTTTATGAAATCATACTTAATTTGTGATGATTAGAGACATTATAATGTATCCATGTCCTTCTCAGGTTGACCATTTGACATGTGAGAGCCTGAGGAGTTGTTTTCCAGACACAGGTAGAGCTAACAGGGGCGTCACCCTGGGCCTGCCCTTTTGGGCTGGGCTTCAGCTGCAGATCTAAAGGCTGCTTCCAGGGGCATGGGGCCCTCAGCCTTTGTTTTTCTTTGCTTCTGCACCTTACAACATACATCACACCTTAATGTCACACATCCAAACACTGTTAACACCACTGACGCGTAACATATTTTACACATCCCACTACGTAGTTAGAGCTATCTTGATTTGGAGTTAAATAAATGTACTTTTGGCTTGAGAGGTTTGTGTGTGGCCTCCCTTCTTGTTGCCATCTTTGAGCTAGGTGGTAACAGTAGTATGCATGAGAGAAGATGCCGCGAGATTTGTGGACTTCTATGTGATGTCCGCTGATAATGTAGTGGGCTGGTCTGGACAGACAATGCCAGGGCTGAATTTTTGTCCCAGTCCACCCCTGTCCACAGCTGATGATTTATTCTTTTGTTGTTTTGAACGGTCTGAAACCGTGAGTCCCACTCAACCTGACTCACAAAAACAGCTCATCGTCTATTCAAGAGGTAAAAGTAACAACCTGTAATCAGCTCAGGGTTTTCTACAAACCTTAGAGGGTGGGGAATGTGGGCATTATCATCCCTGATGACTTAGTCATCTTCCTCCCGCACTCTTCACTGCGTGCCATCTAATTAGAGTACTACTTTGTGGCAGACACCCTAACTGTTGTAAAACAGCACAGTGATGTACCTGGAAGGAGTCGTCTGAGCACTGATCCTCCTGATCCACTTCACATGTGTCCCCTCGTCTGGCTGAAGTCATACCTGTGTCGCACTGGCTCTCCTTCACTGAGCTGAGACAGCAGTGATTCTGTACCACACTGAAACACACACACACACGCACACACAAACATATTAACATTCTGACATGGACATTTTCATAGACTTTACTGAATAAAAATCGTGTTAGACAAATTAATGGTCACAAAACGGTAGAAGATCCTTTTTAATCCTGCAAATAGACTGGTTGAGTTCAACTCAAAGACCCCCGGGTCAGAACCTGGTTTAAGGTCGTAGTGAATCAGAAATTCAGCGAATCAATAAAACCTTTACAGTCACTGTACATGTGCTGTATCAAGCCACATACGAGGAACAAAATATTAAATATAAATAAGGTTTTTTAGGACCTCTCTCTTTACTTTGAAAATTATTATCATTATAACTATTGCTATTATTTAGCTGTTATTATTAATGAATAGATTATGTCTATAAGAGTCTATACATTCAACCTTATAACAATTCTGATGGTGCTTATATTAAATCCAAACAAATGTTGTTAGGCTACATTCATAGCACTAGGTGTATGTTAGTAAACAGCATTTCATAACTAAACGATCACTGTGCATATGCGTATCATGTGACCATCATATGCACTAGGCATGTGAGTGAGTGCCTGTCTTAACACAAATTGGGTGAACAATAGCTCACATTTTAAGCATGTAAGCAGTTGCATTATTATAAAATGTAGAATTTAACAGCTGTTAGCAAAAACAACAGGTTCAGCCACATTTGTTATTGATTATTCATGTTGGGTTTTACACTGGTAGCTGAGGCAGATATTGGTTGTTTTCTTCCAGAGGGGGATCACGTAGGACACTGAAGAATCAGAGAAGGCTAACCCCAACCCGAAAAGACCCAACCAGCAAGCTGCTGTGAGTGTCTACATCATTGTTTCCAAAACATCTCTGTTTTCCGTCCGTCCAGACTGAAAGCATTGTTTTCAAACTTCGCTGTTTTAGCCGCTCTTAACCCTTTGATACACAACATGGGTCAAAAGTGACCTGATTGAGTTTTACTTGTAAATATCTTTGCAATAAAATTATTTCATCATTCAGATTTCCAGGAATTCCTCAATTAACTTGTTTTGGATCATTACAAATTCTTATTTTCATTTGTCCTTTTTTACTTTTTTAATAAAAATCTTTTTTGTATCATTACCCTTCTAAGGCACAACATGGGTCAACATGGGACATGTTATTTCATGCATGGCTGTGCTTCTGTGCTATATCTTTTAAAATCTATTTATTTAATCATTTAATATTACAAAGAACTAATTAAAATATCTTGATTACCACAAATCATTATTTTCATTTTCTCTGTCTTAATTTTAGAACTAAAATAGTTTTTGTATTACTACAACAAGTTTACACACATGGGTCAAAAATGACCCATTTATGCGAGTGTGAATTTGATAGGAACCTATGATATGTAAATATTTGTAGTTAGGAACATGTTTACTGTGTTTTCGCACATCTGATTCTTGTAAGTGTTATTTTACAATTGTTTTACCTAAGAAAGTATTTGATATCATGTGAAAAGATAACTGCACATAGACATAGTCTACTTGTCAGAACAAGTAGTTCTGACAAGTGTGGCATGTGAAAAGTTGTCCACAGTAAACATGTTCATAACTCCAAACATTTACAAATCAAAGGTTCCTATCAAATTCACACTTGCATACATGGGTCATTTTTGACCCATGTGTGTAAACTTGATGTGGTAATACAAAACTATTTTATTTCAAAAATGAAGACAGAGAAAATGAAAATAATGATTTGTGGTAATCAAAAACAAGATATTTTAATTAATACTTTATAATATTAAATGATTAAATAAATAGATTTTAAAAGATATAGCAAAGAAGCACAGCCATGCATGAAATAACATGTGAAATGAATACGGGTCGTTTTTGACCCATGTTGAACCTAGTGATACAAATATGATTTTTATTAAAAAAGTAAAAAGGGACAAATGAAAATAAGAATTATTTATGAATAAAAACAAGTTAATTGAGGAACTCTTGGAATTCTGAATGATGAAGTAAATTTATGGCAAAGATATTTACTATTAAAACTCCATCGGGTCATTTTTGACCCATGTGTGTAAACTTGATGTAAAAATACAAAAAATATTTTAGTTCATAAATTGAACATTTAAATAATGATTTATGGTAATCAAAAACAAGCTATTTAATGAATACTTTGGATATTAAACGATGAAATAAATTGATTTCCAAAAATATAGCAAAGAAACACTCAGCTGTGCATGAAATAACATTGTAGGTCAATACGGGTCATTTTTGACCCATGTTGGGCCTTAAAAGGGGTTTGCATAGCTTGTGTATCAAAGGGTTAAAATGGAGAAATTTGGACTCCAGGCGTTTCTGTAGTTGATGTGCTTTGAAATGAAAACATAGTAATGTGGATATAGCCTTAGTGTCTCTCTTCATCCTTCCTCCTCTCGCCTCTCACCCAAATATTTCTCCCACTAGCCCAAAGGCAGGCTTCCCACCCTGATACTCGGGCCAACCTGGCTGCGTGAGCGACCGTGTGAATGGCATGTGTGCAACAGGGATTGTCTTTTAGACGCCAATGATATCAGGTTGCAGCGGCCACACTGCTCTCACGGGAGCAGTGCTGGTCTTCTTGAGATTTGAGGTCTTATCTATTGTCTCCGCATACATGTCGCCGCCATTTGTTTAGGTCTTGACCTTTTCTCTCTAAAGAGCCTTGAGATGTATAGTGTTGGGATTTGGCACCATGTACAGGAAATACAGAGCAAGAAGAATGTTAAAATCAAAGCAAATGTAAAGATATCCTGACTGGGCCACACAGTGTCCATATGACATCCAAATAGCCTAACTGACTAAATAAACCTTAGACCTCAAAACTGTATGTGCTTTCTTTCTCTGTAAAACTAAGCTGTATTCTGCTCAGACTTTACGAGTACAAGAATTAATCTGTTGTGAAATTGGTGGTAGGCCCCTTTAAAATAATCTTATGTTAAGCTATATTTCACTGGAAAAGTAACTGGGGCCTAGCACTTATGCTAACGCCTGGGGTGGTTTTCCATCCACTGACGTTTCATCCTACCAATTAAATTATTTATTTCCTCAAAGCAAATTCCAAGGGTCTGTATAGCTTTATAACTGTTACACACCTAAGGCCACGTCACTTACCTGCATACAGAGTGCTTGTCATTGGTCAGCAGAGGCATGAGGTTGCAGTGGAGGTTTTCAGCGAACCATCTCTGACCAGCTGCGCAGCAGCTCTGCAGCAGCTCCTCAGCAGAAGCACCTGGACCTGCGGCACAGAGACATGCGGGTATGCATACATCAGCACACACACGACTGATGGAATAAAAACAGTTAAATCCTCCATGTCTGCTCTGCTACAGTGTAGGGAACAGACGGAGGCCTGAGCAGTGCAGAGTGAGCAGTCCGACAGAAACATATGGTAGACTGCACCAGGCCTCAAAGGCGCCTGTAAGACTTCCACAGCTGAGTGAGGAGCTGCAGCCCTGTCACCAGAGTACAGTAGCCCATTTTATGGTCTCAGTTACTTCTATAAATAGTTCACACAAGTTGGATGTGAGTCCTCAGTGTGACAGAGTCAGTGTTTAACTTCAGATGAATCACCTCCGAGGTTTGGACAAACATGAAACTCTACAGGATGAATCGTCTGAGTGAACTGAAAACACCTGCATTGGCTAAGCTCGTGAATTTTTGACAAAATGTATCTGAAGTTATAATTTCTCAGGAAGGATGACATTTATTTAGTGATTCAATTATTTTACCTTGACAGTTATAAGAGGGATGCAGGCCAGCCAACTAAAAATACATAGATAATGCCAGTATGAGATGAGATTGTAAGACCTGATGAATTGCATATCTTTATGTTTGGGTATATGTGTTGTAGCTATAAAAGCCATAGATAGTTTTAATACCTTAAAATAATAGCTTCAAATCAGTGTGATTGTACACAAATGAATAATAGCTATTTCTGTCATTGCCACAGCGCCCCCTGGACACCTAGACTATGTAACTCTACTGTACCATATTGGAACATTACGACCTGCTTTACGACGCACTCCAAACACAAACAACCACCATTCTCAATGAAGACATCCTGGCAGAGCCACAGCAGAAAATGCATAGGAAGTTGTTGGATGAAATAAGGAAGAGTAAAAGAAAAGGTGGCAGAGTAACAGCTAAAAGAGGACAAAGTATGCAGGACTGATGTCGACCTGTCGTTGTTGGACAGGAAACTTTTACCTGTAAAAGTGCAGGTGGGGTAAGAACATCATTTGTTTGTGGTATTGTCATTTACCAAATAAATTCTGACGTCACCAAAATTGGAATGTTTCCAGAGCAACAACTCAGACATGAACTTCACTTTTATGACCCTTTTCAGGTATTGTTGACAGATTTAGAAAAGGTTTAACCTTGTTTTTTGTGGGTGATTTGTCAAAAACTTAATTATTGGCCATAACATGATTCTATAGTTGGATTTGGTTTGACATAATGCTTTTCATTTGTTTTTTATTCACTCAATCACAGTTGATGATGAATCATCGTGGAAGTTCGACTGACTGGTTGATGAAGTTGGCGTATGAAAGCCTTATGAATGGCTCTGTGAATTCAATCAACTGTCATTATTAAAAGGCCATT
The DNA here is from genome assembly GCF_947347685.1 of Pleuronectes platessa. NCBI lineage: Eukaryota > Metazoa > Chordata > Actinopteri > Pleuronectiformes > Pleuronectidae > Pleuronectes > Pleuronectes platessa. Next base: position 27,415,383 of record NC_070627.1, on the reverse strand, counting down.
TCAGTCGTTTAGTGAAGTGATTACCGAAATAAAATCTTCAAAACCATCTCCAATTTGCCATCTAATTGTTCAAAGGAAAAATGGATCATTTCAATGTCATCGATGCAAAGAAACGAGCATGAAACATTTTCAGCCGGGATCCCATTAAATCTCCAGAAATGAATGAATGCATTAGCTATTGCTAAATCTCACATTTCTGCTGATGCTTTTCAGAAAAATAATTTTTTCTTCCAGTTATGCAATTTGAAGCAAACCTTGCCTACGTCAATTGCTGATGTGGCAGCCGTCATAGCAATCACTGACATTCTTCACTTCTCTGCAGGTCCCACAGACCAAAACGCCCCCCCACTGCTGAGTGTGTAACAGTCAGCCTGGCTGCTTCGCATGGAGCTCAGTTGGTGGATGAGCAGTGTGAGGAAGCAGCTGCTGCTGTCTGGCACTACTGAGAGTCACAAGCTCGTCAGCTTCCCCATCACCTCCACGTCAGACCCAATGCTGTCTCACCCTGCTGCCTTTATCCACATACTAGCTCCAGCGCACACGCACCCACGGGCGCACACGCACGCACACACACACACACACACACACACACACACACACACACACACACACACACACACACACACACACACACACACACACACACACACACACACACACACACACACACACACACACACACACACACACACACACACACACACACACACACACACACGCACACACAGCAAAATTACCTCTGTGCCCTTTGAAGAAAAGCCACTGACAAAGAGCTTTTGTTTATTATCTCAATAAACCATTGCTGGCTTATATACATAACAGAACATTTACATATTGTTCAAACTAGTGCAGTGTTCGTTCTAAACATGCCTGTTCTCATGTCCTGTGTTAATGCTCTGGAGCTACTACAGCATCATTCCTTGTCATTCTTTGTCAACCTCAAACGGTTTTACAATATACTGTCACTTTGTATTGTTTGAGTGCTGGACGTTGTGTGCAGAGCTAACAGTCTATGGATCAGAGTGAAGTTTGACTTCATCCTACCTGCCTTAGAAGGTTTATCTCCGAAGAAGGTTTTATAGTGAATGTATTTCATTAAATGAAAATGGATTTACTTTTTTACTGATCACATGTGCGGCTAAAGTTTGAACTATTTACTAAAATGCTGTTAGGTACAAATCATGGCTTGTCAGCTATTTCAGAGGCCTGTTAAGAAACTGACATAATGTTCAGACCCAAGCTCACAACGTTGTGCTTTTACTTTACTTTTACTATGATGGGGAGTAGCGCCTACATACACGCCTGAATGAAAAAACACAAAGAATATAATGCATTAAAAAGTAAACTAAAAAGATTTAGACTCGTGGTTCGACCCAATTACTGCAGTTTAACCAAAGTCCCCCCCCCCCCCCCGCCCACAACACACACACACACACACACACACATACATTGCTGGTCAATTTTTATTAATATTGAACTCGTCCAAGTCACCAAATTGACACTGTACTTTCTCAGGCAATTTACAATAGACAATTAGATGAACGGTTCAACATATGTGTTCAACATACAGACAGACAGACAGACAGACGCTTGTGGAATTAGGTATATTCACCCTGCTCTGAAATGAATCTATGTATGAAACTCAACTTTTTTTTTTTTTCAGTCTCTGCCATGACTCTTTTAAAGCTAAATACACAATCCTTTATATAACATAATATTATCCAATTATTATTGCGGAACACATGTGCTTTGCTGGTAATGTAATTTAAAACATTTTCAAAAACATTGATGTCAGACACTGACATCAATGTTTTTACTGTTGATGAGTCACACAACATCTGAATTTTAATTTCACAGCCTCTGAATGGTAAATGGTTTTGTATTTATATAGCGCTTTTCTAGTCTTGATGACCACTCAAAGCGCTTTACAGTACAATTTTACATTCACCCATTCACACACACATTCATACAGTGCATCTATTCGCAGCACTTTGTTATTCTATTTGGGTTAAGCATCTTGCCCAAGGACACTTTGGCATGCAGATGGGTCAGACTGGGGATCAAACTGCCGACCTTCAGGTTAGAGGACGACCACTCTACCCCTCTGCCACAGCCGCGCTCTGAAGCACATTAAATAAATTAAACATTCGCTAACTTAAACATTTGGCTTTTACTGTGACTCATTGTCCTTTCCCTAAACATTGTGAACAACAAATTTGAATCTTATTCATATTTGTAATATGTAATAATCTATTCATTGTCGTTTTCTTCAATGAAACTCTGATGTAAAGGTATATACACTCATTTTGCATCAAGTCTTAATGGGTTTATGCTATGTCGGCTTCCTGATATTAGTCCTAAAGTCCGAACTATCCAAAAACAAATCTTTTCACACAGTAAACAAAGTGAACCATGGTTTGTTTGATCCAGATCCAGACCAACTATTTTGGTGAGACCAAATTTTGTTCCATTGTTCCGATACACGGTCCGAGGCAACTTTCACACCTGTTATTTTAGCTTGAACGACACTGAAACATTCAGACCCAACAAGGTAGGTGTGAGAGATCCTGAGAAGCAGAAGCATTATCTGGGTCTGAATTTGTATGGCAGAAAAGGAAAAAATGGGGTTTTACACATGGAGCCTGAAAGAGAAAGTTAGAAGTGGTCCATTTTCTCACTGTCGTGTAAAGTATGTTCCTTGGGTGCTTGCCAAAGGCCAAACATGAGGTTCAGCCGTAGTGTCAGACAGAGCCAAATACTGAGGAGTAGCCTGCTAATTACCTGAGAAACAATGGAAACATGCAGATACATTTATATTCCAGAAACCTCACTTCTGTCAATAGCTATTGTTGAAAGAGTCAACACTCTTTCTGGGATGGCAGCACAGCCTCCCTTCTAAATTGGGCTGTTTTGCAGCAGACAGACCAAACCCAAGACACATCCTCCCACTTAAAGAACTCCCATGGGGTTTGTCTGGACTGATTAGCCTGGCCTCACTCCCCCTGCCCATCATTACTCTGCCAAACACAGACATGTCTCACACCACACTGAGACACATGGCCGACACATCTGCGCCTCATGGGAGTGTATGACAAAGCACCAACTGCAGCATGACAACATAATGTTTGCAGCGATTAATGTCTCTGTAGTGTGGATGCCCTAGGTACAAATTAGGTGATAATAAACTGATAAACTTTGCTGATTTATCACATTGATAAGAGCTGTCCAAATATGTTTTCCAATTAGTGTTGACTATGATGGACGATGTTCTGAACTTACATGAAGTAAAAGTGGGTAAAAACGGAGCTTTGCAAAATGAATTTACAATATGTTTCACTTAAAGACAATGTTGTGCTTTTGCCATTAAAATGAATGGACTGGATAAGCCTTTAAGTTGATCAAAACTAAATGTCTTTATGTTTTAACCATGGATCATATGACAGTGTGTTGAAGGAGCTGGTTGTTGACAGTAAACAGCAGTAGATTATTATACAGCATAATCACAATATACAGTGGATAAGTTGGTTTAATCATCAGTTGCCATTTTCCACATCCAGTTCCAAGTGCAGTACACACTCGCCTTAAAGCTCAGTTTTTGGTATCCTCCAACTCCTGCAAAAATATCTGTTGGCCAGTGAAACCAAAAAAACAGAGCTTAAAGTCACTCAAATCTGTTGTAGTTTTAAGTAACATGTTAATATGTTAATATACAGTTCTGGGGGAAATGGAAACTCAATACTGGCAGCTTCAGTCCATTCATTTCAGAATCTGAATGACCATCAAACCCTACTCAGGGTAAAATGCTTGGAATTGAACTACAATTGCGAGAAAGGGATATAAAGTGAGGTTGAATTCTAAGGGTACCAGCTGAATAAAAACAAAACAACACGGTCTCCAATGTAAATGAGAAGAAAAACTCCCCAAGTTCCTCACAGACGAACAACATTATGGATTCTGCCTTTCCGGGCCCTGAATGTTTTCTGTTTCAATGTGTTTATTTGTGCAGCCAGTATGAATGGACTGATGAGACACTTGGGGCATTCAGGAAATAATATGAGCAGGCCAGAGCGGGTAATGGTTTAGAACAATGCAAGGATGCTAACTTTCTCAACTCCCACCGCTCGGAATCCGTCACAAGCTTTTCTCACCCAGAAACACACAGTGACGGCCATTCATCAATATGCCTCCTAACAAAATAAACCAGACAGAGTGGAAGTTACTTTCTCTCTGTTCACAGCAGATTGGCAGGAACAGCGTTGATGACGAACTCTTACAGTGTACAGTGACTTTGACCTGTTCACTCCAGCATGACCACAACAGAATGAGTTCTGGAGATGTAACAAATATCTTCAATTCTATTGAGATATGAGCATAACATAGGAAAATGTGGATTTCATCAGTGTGTCAACGTCACCTTGTGATTCGGTTTCTCTGTGTCTCTAATCTTTGTCTGTACATGTTTGGTTGTATCCATTATCTTTGCTTTGTTTTGTCTCTGTTCATTAACATACTGGCTCAAGTCCAAATGGCATTTGTTGTACTAAATCCAAACTTTCATATTATTGTGTTTTGCACAGAATGGTCTGAGCTATGCGTTGATGGAATTGAAAACAAAGCCCCCCTCCCCTCCCTCGTGGAATCTTTTCCGCTCAGCCCATTACAGATGTTGGAAGCACCAGCAGCGTTGCCAGACTCGATGACCTTCTGTTTTTGATTCAGTTTTTAATTTGGGTGGTTTCCGTCAAGAATCAAATCCCAATAAACCGGCCTTTATTGTTATGAGTCATTGTTATTGAGATCATTGGTTAGCGTCAAAAACAAATATATTAATAATTTATATTAACGACAATGAAACTTTTTAATTGTTCTAAATGTTACCTCTATTAAAGCTTTGTGGTAAAGCAATTGTTTAAAGGTGCTGATTGATTTACTTTGCAGAACTAAGCTTTAAAGCTTTATTTACTATTAAAGTAACAAGTTCGTTATTAGTTACTAAAGTAACTAATATTCTCCTAATATGCACATATGCATATGCTACATGCACCTATATGGTGTACCTTAATATGGTGTGTTTCCATATTTTTATATTGGATCAAATCATGAATAATGCACTAGTTAGACTTTAGCTATAAACCATGCTCATGTTAATCCTCATACCAAAGGCTGTAAGAAGAAAAGGCTGCTGCAGCTGCAGCTCACACACGAGCAGCATTTCACTCACTTAGTTTTAATTTGCAGTTTCCTGTCAGTAAATAAACTTTTCCAGCCACAGATCAAACCCGACAAAGCCATTTCATTTTTGCCAACAGGCCCCTTTTTTAAATCTTGCCTGGAAAGACAGGTGTATTTTTACAGAAACGATTGCTCTTCCTGCTGCTGTAAAAATAGCCGCAGTGTTAAAATAATAGCAGGGTATCATGGTCTCTGGTGGACGTGCAGTATCTCTATAAGTCATCTGGTGAACAGCAGCCTGTTTTCAGATCAGCCCGAGGATTGTTGAATTTCCCAAACCCTTACGAGGTTTTAACATGACCACATCGATATGTGAGCATCATCCCCATTTCAACTCTGCCCTCCTTCTCTCTCATCCCCCCAGGGTCTCATCTGTATAGCAGATGGGAATATAATGGACTGAAGGCTTGGAAGGACTGTCCTTACCCTGAGTAAGGGTAGAGGCTTCACCAAATAGAAAAATAAAAGCTCTGTACAGTACAGCACTTCATCTGTCACCGCAAAGCCAGTGCTACCAGCTTTCTTGTTGCTCTTAACAATTATACATCTTTGTTTAGCAATGCCAGGCTCCTATAATGCCCAGTCTGCCCAGCTCATACACCAGTCACACCAGCTCATACCTGTCTCCAGCGACACCCCCGGGCTACGCTCCTGCTGTCTTACGAGACACCTCTGCCACAAGACATTTGTTTTACTTTTAATAAGCATGATAGATTAATAAAGCCTTAATCTGATTTAGCTTTATATTAACATGAAATACTACCATGCCTATATCAAATCAATTTTTTATTTATATAGCCTCATAGGGCTTTACAATCTGTACAAGGTACAACATCCTCTGCCCGCCACCAATGACAAGAAACAATTCCCCAGAAACATTTAACTGGGGAAAAAAGCAGAACCGTTGGGTTTGTTACACCAAATTTATACCAAATTAAGAGTAATGAGTCAAATCCCGTATTCTGTGACACCCGCTCTCTTGTTACCTCATTATGTTTAAAGTTGTCAGCATCAGGCAACTTGATCGTGGTAAGAGTCCACCAACAGCAGCAGCAGTTTGGATGAGATCTGAGCTGTGGACCAGACACGGCCCTGAAAGCAGAGTGTAACAGAGCTGAACTCCTGGCAACAAAATCCAAGAGACTCTTTCAGACCGACATCTCTCCTCTGCCAGAGTTGAAAAAGTGAAATAAACCCTTTTTTGAACGCTTTTCCAACAGAAAGAAGAAGAAGCAATCAGCAGTCAATAAACACATATCCTGGCATGCCCTTGAACTCATATTATATCCAATATAAAGCAGGTAATATTGCGTACTGAGAAAGAGAGAAGATACACAAGAAAGATTGCTATGAAGGGAAACCTGCTACAAAATCGGATTATCAATCGAGAAAAGCAGGAAATTGCAAGAAGGTCCCAGACGTCCCAATATTCCCAATGTCTCACCGTGAGTAAGATGTGAAAATCTGTATCAATCCAAGTTTGGAGACTGGAAGAAGCTTGTATGTGAACAATCCAACAAACCTCCTTTCAAGTATGGATCTCTCTTTGCTGCAGCACCGGCACCTTTAAGATATTGTTTGGCCCTTGCTTTATTTCACTCCTGCAGATGCAGGTCACTACTCTCATAAAAAATAACAGCCCCTTTTTACCCTGTCATTAGATCATGCTTATTATAACAAGCATCGATCAGAACCTTTTCAAATAAATCTATTCTTAATGAAAATTTCCCAAACTACAGCCTAATCGGGAAGGATTGGATATAATGAGAAAGACTGGGAGAAACTGAGGGATCATCTCATTTGTCCAGTGCTGAACGCTGTCAATCCACAGCCCCCCCCCCGAACTACACCGGTATCTTTTTACTCAATTTCAAATCACATACAGCTTGCCAGACATCCATAAAAAACATTCTACAGCTATATTAATTCACCAGTGGGTAGGATTTTGGGGGATCTATCAGCAGAAATGTTGCTTAATACCCGTAATAATTTATTCATTTGTGTATAATCAGCTGAATTAAGAATACTAATTAATTGTGTTTTTGTTACAGTAGCTTGAGCCCTTTATATCGAGCGTGTCGTCTTCCTTGGAGACTGCCATGTTGAACCACAATGTTTGTATGTAGCCCAGAATGAAAGAAAAAAGAATATGGTTCTACAGTGGGACATTTCTATGTTACCCGACTCTACCACCATAGAATACCCTTTGCTCTTTGAAGAGGAGAGTGATGGGAGGGGAATTAAATTGGTTGCAATATACACCTTCACCTCTAGATTTTACAATTCACAGATCATGGCATATGGTTCGAGGCCCTTTTGAATTCCTTCAGTCCTTCATCTTTTCTAAATTCTGTATTAGAAATGAGAAATGTAAATAGTTGAGTAAGTCTCCAGCACAGTAATTGTAATATTCTCACAGATTTATTCTAAGAGCTATAGCTTGTTTTCTCCCAGCCACTATAAAGCTCTTTCCAATATTTTTGTCATGGTCTTTATGCATTAGACTCTGGGTTGGTAGACTAAGGGCTGTTTCACCCAAAATGATAGTGAAACCTACTGTGCTATCTCACAAACCTCCAGTGTTTCAAGTGTTTTACTTCTTGCAGACCAAAATATTTCCAATGAAATTGTTTCTTTTCTTGCACTATTCAGAGTAACAAAGACATTGTTTCTGGAGATGTTGTTGAGGTTTTATAAATTCAAACAAAGTTCCTGTGACCTCCATTGTATTCTGGTAAAGGCAGAAATGTCACTGAAAGAACTAAATGGGCACATAAAACCAAAGCTATATGCATACCACATACCAATAGAGAAAAGTGACCCCAAAAGTGACCCTAATTGCAATATGATATATGAGATAGTTTCGTAAAGACAAAAAATGTCCCACTTTGTCTTCACTTCAGTTCAAACAGCTCTGACAGCAGAATGCTCTTGGCTTTAAACCTCAATTTCCAACTCTTGCACATGATCCACTCATAAAACTGTTATACAAGAGGCCCTGTTGCCTTGATTAGATGCAAAAAAAACATTCTTTTGTTTCCCTAATTACGTCCACTGCTCAGAAGAAGAAACACCAAAGACATTTTTTTTAAACACAACAGCATATCCAAGTGATTGTTGACTTTGACTCAAGTTTAACTCCTTCAAGCACAGATTAAAATGTTTGTTTTTTTTGCACGATGAGCTATTTGATGCTCCACTTTACTGTGAAAGCAGTGTGACCTGGGTCATAAGAAAAAGCAGACAGCACGCGCTCATGACCCAGCTATCTCTGCACGGTCGCAGATAAGAGGAACAACCTCTGTGACATCATCATTGCTTTTATTCCGAGGATTTGCTCCCTGCCATCGAGCCCCATGAGCAAAATGGCTCTGACATCGGCTGAGAACAAAGCAGGAGATAGTGTGCTGACAGGCTTCCACAGATCCAGTTAAGATATGTAGAAGAAAGCTATCAATCGGAGTTATGTGTAAGACACATAACCGAAAATGAACACCAGTCATCCATTATTAGACCATATCTGTGCTCGTATATTTTAATGCAGACATCTTAAGAGACGTTTTCTCCATTGTTGGGAATAACAAAGACGATAAAAAAAAAACTGTCTTTGATTTTTTACGCACAGACGGATAGTGAGTCACATTCCATTCAAAGCTGAGGAACAACGCCCAAGGCAGTGGAAATAAACGAAGTACACGTTCTTTTTGTGCCAAATTCTGCTTAGAGACATTAATACAGTGACACAAATGGGATCGGTCCAAGTTAGGATCAGTGTGTATTTCTAGACCACTATGTAAACACTGGCGTACGCCTGTGGCTTGTGCACTGTGCATTGAAATACCAACTTGTGAAGTCATCTGAGGTTCATATTTCCAGGTCGTCAACTGTGCAGTCTGTGTGTTTAGCTCCCTTCTCAGAGAATGCAGTATATGTTTTGTGATTGGGGTGATACAGAAGGCAGACCTTCATACCAACAGAATTACCTAGGGACAGGTATGCGAGAAGAATTGAGGCATGAGGGGTCAAACTAACTTCCTTTAGGGTCCAAGGTAATAAGAAACCTTCCCATGTAGCACACATTACACTGCTTTCCCACCCAGTAAGAGAAAAATATATCTTACCACTTGAAGATTTCGTGCTAGATCACAGGACTGGAGAGGGAGAGGATGCAGGCTCACCTGAGGGCCATCCATCTCGGGCTGATAATCAGAAAGAGCTTCCACTAACATCACAAATAACTGGGATGTGTCCCTTTACTATGCCTATGTGTTACGGACACCCTGTCTCGGTCAAGTTGATACTGTTGGAAGCACTATTAAACACCCTGATGGTTTGGGCCTGCTGCTGAGTATGGGTGGCTTCATTTCAAAGGTTTTCCTCCTGATGTTTTCACTTCAATAGCCTGATCTGGCAAAAATCAATCTACCAAATAGAATCCACTGAACATAATGCTGAAGCCAAGAAGTGGCGAGTAGGAAAATAAACCAAACACAGCTGAAACTTATGTTCAACAAGTAAGAAAATCCTTCAAATCCCACTGATATTTGCAGTAATGCAAAATGAGAAAAAAGCTAAACCTACAAACTTGGTATGTCCTGTGGTTCCCCACCCCATTTTGTCAAGATAAGGATAGAGATTAAGAACTCACGTCGCACAGTGAGAGTGCACAGCAAGTAGGAATATTGAAATAACAGGTCAGAAGTTGATTGTTGAACGATGACAATTGCAAAAACAGTGTGGGCGACATTGCGTAACATGCAATAAACAAATAAATGGCATCTCCCATTTCCTTTAAATGGGACATATTATGCCCATTTCACCACAGTTGATATGGCTCCTTGGGGTCTTAATGAAATGTCTGTAACATGTTTTGGTCAAAAAACCACAAGGATAATTTTAAACAGCACCCTTTTAACCCTGTCTAAAACAGCCTTCCTCAGATTGACCTGTTTTGAGTGCACAAGCAGCCATTTGAAGCAACTTTAAACACAAACTAACAGCAAACTAGCATTAGCTCCCTGCTGCTAACCGTAAACAAACAGCGATAGGTCCACCAGAAGCGAGCCGCAGACATGGGTCCAGCAACCCGACATCCCCTAACGAGCCCGAGCTGAGGAGGGGGCTTTGGCATGTGACTTACCCCGACGCAGGCTCTGCTTCTCGGCCAGATCTCCGCCTCTCACCCCGCTCACCGGCTGGTTAGTGTTCCCCCTCGGCTAGCTTCCCAGCTAACACCCGCAGCTTCGAGCTGAGGAGGGTGCTGTGGCTCATAACGTAACCCGGTCTCCTCCTCCACCAGATGTCCGCCTCCGGGGGGGGGGCTATGCCATGTAGACCGACAGTGACGTCAATTCTGGTCGTCTTCCCATTCGACGCACTCTATGGTATAGTTTCTTACATAGAGGAATCACAACAAATCAAAGGAGTTGTTTTTTTCCAGAGTTTTTGGGACGGTAGACATGCCAGATACCCAAATTAACGTGTAGAAGCACTACAAAAGTGGATTTTTCATAATATGTCCCCTTTAAAACCCAGGTGTGCTTCTACCTTGGTGACTTGTTATTAGAAGGGCAGTTTTTCCAGGCAGTAAGAGAAAGATTATCTCAAACACGTATTTTGTGTTTAACATTTGTACATGCCTCGTGCACCTGCCTCTGTAGGCACATGAAGACATGTTACTATCTTCATAATAAAAAAACTTTGATCATAACATGGGTGCTGGAAAATAACAACAGTTTATATCGTAAACTAAATTGGTGGATGTAAGAAAAGGTCCAAAGACACAGGGCTAGTTGACTTACGAGAGGGAAGACCAAATTGGATTAAAATCATTGTTTCTAGTGTAAATGGGGCTCATCCATGCTAGCTATCACAACTCTAAGCTGCTAAGTTCCCCATTACCCTGAAGATCTCTAAAGTATCAAACTCAGTCTCTGTTTGCACCAGAGGTTTATTCCAAGAAAAACAAACTTGCAACAAGTGTTTTGACTAGATAATAAAAAAGCTTTCCTTCTACACGTGTTGAATCAACACTGTTTTACATGAACTAACATAAAAGAGAAAAACTGACTTGGAATTGTAGAAAACTTTATCAGATGAGTGCTCTAAGAAGACAATTTGAATATTGCACCCATGTCAAAAATCCCTTCTCCTTCACAACCTCCTGTACTAATGAAATTGCCCTTCTGAGATAGTCATTAGGACAAGTAAAAATGCCTTTAGCAACTTTAAATCCTCTGTTTGTTTGTTCTTGTAATGTAAAAATAGCCTTTTGAAAGTTTTTTAAAGGTGACCTGGATGGGATCATTTAAGTCTTATATAATTAGAAACTGGAAGCAGAAGCATTCAGACCAGATGCCAGGGCTGTGCTGGGACAGGAGAGCATTATAGACATGATGAGTTTGTCTTGATGACATGGAGCTGGGCCAGAAACTCTCTGTGTCTAGGACCAACTGCAGGGAAATCTCTGCTGCCTCGTCCCGTCCTAACGATGGATCTGTGAGCTTAATGACACCAGACACTGCTGAGCTGATGGAGCAGGTGGTAAACAGCCATGCTGAAGTCATTTAGTGTAGGAAACATCACGTCTATCCCAATGAACAACCTTTGCTGTGTTTGGCACTAAAAGAGAAATTAGGGTTTATCAGAAATTAAGTTTTTATATTTGACCATTATTTCTATCTGTAATAAAAGCAATGCACTTACCAAGTTAATGGATGGCAACCTGACATGAGACGTCTTTGCTAAATTTCACAGCAGGGCAAAAAACAAGTGACAGCTAGGTTCGTCCAAACATAGCAAAAGTCTATCTATAGTAAAATGTCAACACAGTTTACACTACAGCATCCATACTACAATAGTACATTTACCATTTGTCTACACTTTGAAGAAACCAGATATGTATGAATTCTTCAGCATTGAACAGCTGTTAATGCTAACATCAGCTATGTGCTAATAGCAAAACATACAAATAGTTGGTTCATCATAATCTACTGTGCCACTAAATTATCAGACTTAATACTTCTAATTTATCTTTCAAAATTATATAATGTGATAATTTTCATTTTAACAAAGCAAATAAATTTGTGAGCAACAGGGATTTTTTTAAACTGCAACAAATTGCTCTTTGTGACTGTCAATATTCCCCAACACTGTGTGACACAAAAATAAAACTGAGATTCACTGTACTCTGTCTCACACAGTTAAAAATCATTTTCTAAAATCACTGTTCTCTGCTACGGGAAACCCACAACCTATAAATTAAGTTGTCTCAGATAGTTCATTAATGACCTTGGAAATTAGTAGTAGAAAGTAGTGAAATCCCCAAAACATTGACGTGAAAAGAACAGAAACACCATGAAGCCTTATCAAAGCTACATTGGTTTGTTGAAATATTCTTCAAAACAAATCTTATTGTGGATATCACCATCATTATTATTCTGCCAAAGGCTGTGATACAGAATCACAGCCTGGCAGCAAAGCAGGGAGAGTCCTTATGTTCAATTAGAGAAGTCAAAGGTGGGAGGTCCTGGCTGTCAGTCAATGCATGAATGCGCTTCTGGCTAGCAAGCTCCAGATTCCTGGATAAGAAATGTTGGTCTTAAAATGAGGTGTGGTCAGGCCAATTGTTGGTGCTGATGGTCTGCTAGTAGATGAAGTGTAAGACTCAATCCACCAAGGTACAAGAACACCAAGCTTTTAAAGTGAATGGGAGATGGTACCCCAGAGTCCTGCACATGTCCATTCTTGCAAACCTGCATCTTGCAAACCTTCATCTGCATATGACACACCCCCACCTGAACTGTCACCTGTGATTAAACACATGCTACATACACAGTCACTCATATCAAATGGATACCGGCCTCCTTGTACTCACATTTTAGTGATTGTGTTAACTGTGGCACCAGCACCTGTGCTCCTACAGCGGTCAACCTGTATCCTCAGTGAAAACATGCTGAGGCAGTTTGTTTATCAGAAGCTAATACTATTTGGCACTTTAAAGAGCAGCACAGAACCTAACAACATCTTCACCACTTCCTAATGTTATCGATTTTGACTTACAACTAATTTCGCTGTCGGCAGTGACAGTTATTTGGGCGGATGATTTTTCCTGTGCCTGCGCCGTATATTATTTTTACCCGTTACACAACCATATCTGACCAGGTATAGGACTATATTGCACGCTGATTGATTCCTTGCATGTTAGACCTAAGTTTTGATCCATGTCTGATACTGTTGAAGTGACTTTCATTTTTCACTGTTAAACTACAACAATTTGATAAATGCACTTGTGCCATGCACTTTATACCAAGCAATCAACTGAGTGGCAGACCCTGTATATCTAAAATGAAAAAGTGGAGAATGATATGAACTATCAGTAAAACCCACTGCAGTGGATTAGTGCTCTGTATGTGCTTTGAATCCTTTAATGTACATGACGAGTGCTTCAACATGATACATGTGTATAAGATGTGACATAAGCCAAGAAATCCAGTCACTTGACCCAGCGTCATATGTGCTGCAGCATTTCCTCATTATACACACAGCTCACTTTGGCCTGTTTGTATGATAAATCCTTTGATGCAGTAAATCATTTCACTAATCCAGACATGCAGACACAGTTGTGTACATACTTCCCTGCTTGGATTGGCTCCAGATTTCTGATCAAAGTCTAATTTTTCCAGCTCAGTTGTTGCTATTGTACAGTATATCCCAGAGGAAGCAGTGATTATAGATGAACAGATGGAAAGTTTTGTCCGGCGTTTACTGAACACATGCAGACGACTTAAACGCAGGTCTGCCAGTCTGCTGGATGTGGATGGACTTGAAAGAGACACTGTATAAATTATCATTTGAAAATGTTTTCTTTTTTTCTATTTCTCTTTGAGGTGTAACAACATAGTCAGCCATTAGCTGACAGTCCACATTGTGTAGGGCAGATTCCCCGACCATCCTATCTGTCAGATCCTGAAAGTGTGACAGGACCTTTGATTGCACTTTTCCTCAGGGAATTTGTGGGACCTTGAATCAGACAGTTTCCAGAGCCACACAGAATCCATATAGAGCACAGCGCTGTGTGGGTATGCCTCAAATTCTTTACCTCCATTACACTTAGTTTTGCACATACAGTGCTATAGGTAATTTTAAGACATCTTCAGATTATTTTCTGAGCTACAGCGATCATATTTGTGCTGTAGATAAATATCCTGTTTTATATTCTCCTTATAAAAAAACAATGTATTTATATTTAAAATTTTTGGTACTTTTGCTTTCATGATGGCTTCCCTGAGCTTTGCATAAATTCAAAGGGATACCATTCCAATGTTTGTCCTCATAGACCATCCACAAGTCAAAGTTGGTCCAACCCAGCCCTTCAATATGGTTTCATTAAGTGGACTTCTGAAGTTAGCTTTTCATTAGCTGAGGGGTTCACATATTTTTCCAAACGACACTGTAAGTGCTTGTGTGATGTGTTCAATGTGCACAAGAACAATGAACAACTACTTGCGTGTCTCACTGTTGTAGCTTCCACATGTACAACTTGTTCTTTTGGTTTGAGTGATGTGTTTCTTCAAAGGTCCGCAGAAAGCGATCGACCATAACTGTACCATCGTGACTATGAACCTCACTATGAAAAATGTAACTATAAACATTAAAGCTTGGTGATACATCTGTCTTGTTTCCTTGTCCTAACAAATACTGAGTTATTGGCATATCTCTGCAGCCACACATACATTAGATCCAGTAAGCAGCTTGAATTGCACCTCCTTTGAATGTAGATGCATTCACTGTCCTTATACCCATTCATTTGTGTAATATATCCAACACATAAAAAGCAACAAAAATAACGTTTGCCAATTAAAGACATTGACAGAACAACCCCTATAATGTTCCTTCTGACAATTGATAACATCTATCAATTTAATTCAATTTACAAAAGGCAGATGAAACATTGTATCGGTATCATTCTGTAACACTGAGGTAAGTCTATCTAGGGTAGGGCGATATATCTACTTTACTTGATGTATCGCAGCTTCTTCCACATTTTCACGTGAATGTTTTAAGCTGTCAGCATGAAATTCTCTTTTAGTTTGGCTTCTCTCTTCTCATGGCCCTCTCACAGCAGAGTGTATCAGTAGAGGAGGGGAGAGACTCAGACAGAATGGAGATAAAGAAAGTGAAGAGTCCCAGGAAGTTTACGAGAGTTCAGAGATTGTTTTTGACAGTTTTTTCATATTCTTTGTGAGCGCTTAACCGAACGAATCAGTTTAAAAAACGATTCTTCCGACGTGGTGCATTCAGGGACCATCAGAAACGCTAACGTCCACTAGCTTAGCCAATTCCTGTGGAATTTTATGAATTTAACTTTGTACAGTGATTTAGAGGAGATTTAAAAAAGATTGAGATATATATGTACGGTGGCCCTGAGAGCTCAACGAACAGCAACTTAAGAAAACACATGCAACTTGACAAAACACAAGCAAAGTAAGAAAACATCTCTACACACACGCACACACACACACACACACACTCACTCGCTCCTGGTATTTCATGATGGCCTGATACGATGATGATTAAAAAAATTAACGTGACGTTCACTCACGTTCATCGTAACGTTCACGTTAATAATATGAAAACTGATTCATTAAGTTCAGCGTTTGCAAAACATATGAACACCACTGTACTGTACAGCCACTGCAGAGCCGCGTTCGGCTCCAGAGCCGCGGGTGGCCGAACCATGTGTGGAACCAAATTTGTATGGTGTATTGGACGTTTTTGTGTCTCCTGTGGCAGCACTGTCCATCACTTTTAGCTGTCCTCTGGAAACACTTCCGTTGTGTTTTCTCCTCTATTTGCAGCGCATTTGTCTATTTGCAGCGCGTTTCTCTGATTGCAGCGCGTTTGTCTATTTGCAGCGCGTTTGTCTATTTGCTGCGTGTTTCAGTAATGTGTTGTGTTGTGTTGTGAAATTGATGAAGATGTTTTCTTACTTTGCTTGTGTTTTGTCAACTTGCATGTGTTTTCTTAAGTTGCTGTTCGTTGAGCTCTCAGGGCCACCGTATATATGTATATCATGTATCGCGATATAGCCTAAAAATATTGCGATATTTGATTAGGCCATATCGCTCAGCCCTACGTCTATATAGTTCTTTTGTCTGAAGGTGACATATTGTATACATTGAAAATAATAAATCCCTTACTTTAATACTAATCTAAACATAAATGCAGGTTTTTACAGAAGGTTCACTTATGTTTTCTTGTCCAGTACTCATCTGTCAGGTGTACTCTTATTATGTGATGTGTCAGGTCTAACAGTTTAGTGGTTTGTGTCAAAGTTACAGTAGATTCTGATATGAAAACACACAATATTCCTTTCAAAACAATTAATGCAAAAAAAATTAAATGGAGTGACACAGAGGACAGCATTTTTAATCCATTTTGGGTGAATGGCAAATGTCTATAAACATATCTTGAGCAGAGAGATGTAACAGATGGAAATCTGGGCCCCACACAGGCCTCAGACAGCTGTTGCCATCATGGCTGATTTATGGTGACAGTAACGTCAGGACTGACTCACCTAAGTCCAGGGACAGAGACTGTGAAGCAGCCACCTGACAGATAAATCATCCTCTTTAGATTGAGCAGCCACTCGATCACCCTGACAGACTGTTTAAGGATATCTGACCGGCTGAGTGCCATTTATTATAACGCCCTGTGTGGCAAATTCATATTTTGTCCACTTTGGTCAGCTATAGTTCTCGTGACGTAAAGTATGTAATCCACCCATGTCTGCTTGGGTACACGCTGACCCCTATGCGGACGTCTGTGTGCTGCCAGAAATTTGTGAGTGCGCTGCCTGTACGCATCGACTGTGCATACTGCAGGAGCGATATCCACCTACTGGAATGGAGTTTGGGCTCAAGTAGGCATGCCGGCAACACTAGTATGACTGGAACCATGGTTATGTATGTGTGACCGGAATGAGAACACAACTCTCATGGAAAGTGGAATATTTTGTCAACCCTTCATATTGCAAGAACCGATTTCACAAGCTAAAGGGCAAAAATACCTGAGGGTGACGTGGGTGACGTGGCTTTCATAGCACTGCCATACAAGCCAGTAGTCAGTCAGATTTACCTTTAGCCTCACTGTACCCTTAATGTTGGCCTGTATCATTGATCACAAGGCCAAAAGACTTGACGCTAAGGTGCACAACTGAAGTTATGTCCCGGTCATCTGCTGGTGGCCACTAACACCTGCTAACTATCTACTGGTAGTTGGTATTTCCATATTCTAAAGATATAGAAATACTGCTTTAGGTTCCACCAGCGCATTCTCTTTTCATCCAATCCCAACCTGACACGGTCTCCTTGGGCCAATCATACATTAGGTGTTTTAGTGTATAATGTTCTTTCTTTCTCCAGTCATTCAGCTGTCAGTTCGTCTCTGCAATTTCTGAGTGACCCACCTCCACTCCTTCACCACCTCAACTTAGAACAGGTCATCTGCACCAGTCATCCAGAAGCCCATCATATTAGTCCCAACTCCACACTCCATCCCTAATCAGAACCAACAGTGTAAGGGAGGGTTTACACCAAAGTCTATTTCGATTACAATAATTTAATTTTCATTCCATTTTTACTTTCTCATTAGTTTCTCCTTAAATCTCTCCTGATTTAAATGAGAAAGAGGCCAAAAGACCCCTTAAATAGATCACCAAATCTTCATCCCCCCTCCCCAGAAAAGTGCCAGGATACTCTGACCAATGTGCACATGTCTCATTGTGTCCTGTGGTGATGTGTATACACCTGCTGCAACCGACGCTGTGATCAATGATATATCCCTGTTCGATGTTTATCTTAAACCTACACTGTCACTTTTACAGTTTGACCCATTTCATCCCAATGTAAACATATAATTCCTCAGCACGCTGACATTAAGCAATGACTTACACACAGGTGGTGCAACACGCTGCTGATCTCTCAGACAGTCTCCCTTTAATTTGTCACATGGGAGAAAGGAATCACTCAAAGTAAGCAAAAGGAGGGCTTCCTCTAATGATTAGTCAATTATTCTGCGGATTATTTTTTCAATTCTTCAATTAATTGCTTGGTCTATACACCGAATGAAATATGAAAAATGCAGGTGAATACATATGAAAAAGCTAAAGATTTACTCATCAGATGTCTTGTACTGTGTAAGAAACTGTCTAAAACCCCAAAATATCAAATTGACTATGGTATAAGGTACATTTACAATAAAAGAAGCTACAACTGTAA
The DNA here is from genome assembly GCF_947347685.1 of Pleuronectes platessa. NCBI lineage: Eukaryota > Metazoa > Chordata > Actinopteri > Pleuronectiformes > Pleuronectidae > Pleuronectes > Pleuronectes platessa. Next base: position 27,396,871 of record NC_070627.1, on the reverse strand, counting down.
AACGTTAAACTGTTTGGATTAAAAAAGTACTATTAATCAATTATCAGACTAGAAATGCTGATTAATTTCCTGTTGATCTGAACAAATCCATCTACGGGTACAAATAAAATAACCTATAATGACTGTTGTTGCTTTATTGTAAACCAGTTTGAACCTAGCAGGAAGAGAAAGTATGATTTTTCTAACTGTCGCAGTTCTACTTCTATCTAAGCAACCATTAATAAGTAATGATTCAATTTTTCAACATCCTGAAACAATAAAAGTATGGTATATGCCCAAAGGTATAAAGACAAAAAATATATTTCAGTGCGACTTTATAAAAACGTCAAAAAGAGTCACTGAGTAAACTATAAGCAGGTAGCTGTAGCTGTTACCTGCGAGACACACTTTGTCGATTGTCGTCTGAAAGATAAACCCAAGGCCAGCTTCAGGAAAACATTGGGAGGTTTCTATTAAGATGTTTAAGAGTTGACAAATCCTACATAGAGCTTTGCCAGTGCTGCTCCGAGATGATGAGTCAGCTCTGTGACGAACTGATAGATAACTCCCTCTAAACCCTTCCTCCTGCTGAGGCTCCACAACACAAAGCAATGTGTCATTTTTGGGATGAAGCTTTTGGATCAGGTCTTGATCCTCCAGCGCTGAACAGAGGTTTCTCCTCATGTATCAATGTGCATACAGCCTCATAATAAATCAAAGCGGGCAGGCACACAGTGATTATGTAATTACATTATGTCATTAAAGGATTAATTGATTAACACCAGCCTCCTAATAGATTAAGAAGTCCTAATAGATAATTTATCATCCACATGCTCTATTTAAAAAGCCCTTTGATTAAATGTGTTGAGCATGTATGTCAAACGTGATTTTACTGGAGGGCCGGACACACTGTGTAAAACAACAGCTGTACAATCTGTGATTCAATACAACAGTGCTGCGTTGGGTCCTGCATTTACAATGGTTCAGATACATTATAAGATGCATTGTGTAAACTGCGTTAGACGTTGATTGAACTCTATGATCAAGATCATTCAAAACCGAGATAAGCCCTTTACATTCTGGCAACATGATACTATGAGAATGATGAATGAGCTACTAGCAGGTCCTGTACTGACAGCTGACAGCTATCTGAAAGAACAAGACAAGCTCTGGAGTTTAAAACAGCATCGGAAGGCGACTGTGGCTCTGAGCTTTGAGATCTCATCAAGACTAGAAATATACAAATACAGACCATTTACCATTATATTTCCCATGATTTGAGATGGAGATCAGAGATGACAACACCCTCCCTGAAATGAATTCTGTCACTCATTTTAGCCATCAGACGCCTCCATGGGCTGCATGTCGAAGTCACTTCTGCGGGTACTGATGACAGTATTAGTGAGGAGTCCAAATTAAAGGGCTGACCTACAATAATTAAATTCCTGGTATAAGCATAATGCTGGCATGCACCTTTCTCTTTCCTATCTTTGCTTCACGATGTCGCAAAAGTCAAGGGTCTGGATTAACTGCTTGACAGTGGACATGCCTGACACTTGGTGCTGATACGATCACCGTAATTACAACATCCAATCATAGTTCCCCCCTTCAGACAAACAACATAGCTGTCGTGTTAACATGCCATGATAGCTGTCCAAGTATTCCAAAAGGAAAAGAACGCTTACAATAAAGAACCAGATAAGGACATGCCAGATACAGCAACTCCTCTGTGTCAGGCAGGACCTGTGTTTGTGTTATGGTCATCTGATTTGCTTGTATCTGTGCCGCCACCTTAAAAGTTAAAGCAACCGAACCACGACGAGGTTCGGAATTGTGAGACATCACCACATTCAAAGTGAAACTGCAGCTTTTCAATTGAAGCCTTCAAGGCATGTGGTTGTGTTCTCTTGCAGAAGTAAACAATTTACGTCCAGCTTTAGTCTTAATCTCTCTCTGCTCCCCCGACAAATATTTGTTTGTAATTCAAACTGAAGCTTGAAGCCCCAACATGTGAGTATTGCTGAAACAGCCTTAGTAACTAGAGTGTACAGTGTAAGTGTGTATTGCATATAGAGGCCCCCGGGGCACCAACATCTGGAACTGCTAATGCCTCATGTTGCACACGGTCATTTCGTATGCATCCACAATGGATCAAATAACTAATAGCTATTACATTTAAAGAGCAATGGCCTGTTTTTCCTATTCAGAACAATTGTTAGTATATTGACATTTTCAGCTAAATAAACACTCCTTTTGCTTCACTCTACAATCAGAGTGTAGAACTCTCTCACACGTTCTACTGTGTACTTCCGGCTAATGACAGATTTTACATGAGCTGATTTAAAAAATGTATTTCTGATACATCTGTACAGGTGAATTGTGCTTTTCCAATTTCTTTTAAAGAAGTAGAGGAAATGAGTATTTATCATGAACGGTGACAAATCCCCCCCAACCCATGTGATTTTGAAGATGAAAAACCCTCTATAAATCCAAGAAGCAGATATCACAGAAGCACTCACGATGTTGACACTGAGGGGCAGTAAAATACAATAAAATATAGATTCTAAATCTTTCAAATGAAAATCTTTCAATCTAAGACCCACCTCTGAAATAAAACAAGCTGAAGGCTGGAGGCCAGAGACAATTTACTGCCGAATCCTAACTCAAGCCTGTCCGTCCGTCCGCCTGTCTCCTCTGGGAGAGCTGAGGCACTGTGCAGTAAAAACAGTGGCGAGGCCTTGTTCGCTGGGTGAGCGATGGCGGTGACTGCTGTGAGAGGATGTTCACTGCCGGGGCTCAATATTTATGTTCCCGCTCAGATACCTAGAGACTGGTGAGTGTCACCACTCCTTCCATACGCTCATGACATATGGCCTTGCCTGGTGTTTATAACAGGACAGGGAGGGGAGAATTGGGCCTCATTCACCAGCCGTTCCAAAAAGGAAACTTCTTCATAAACCCCAATTACGCAGTTTTTAATAAGATTCTGACATTCACCAATGTTTTCTTATCTTGGATTTGTTCCTATGTAAGAACAGAATCTACTCTTACGCTCGCTTGACAACTGAGATGCTTGTAGAAAATAATAATTTATACTTTTCATTCTACAGTTGTATTATAAGATTTAAAGTACCCTATTATTTTATTATTTTTGTCATATAAAAGACAGACAAGTTGGAAATGGTTCAGAGGAGAACACACACATAGTATTTGGTCTATACTGCAAAATCTATCACCTTTAAAACACATGTTGAGAAGGAGAATAATTTGTCACAAAAATAGTCACCCATCTTTAGGTTTTACACACTGGTGTTTAAATATTAAATGAGTCACTTGTTGTATAGTTTGACTGATTCAGCTTTTAATTAAAAGGTTCCATCCAAGTGAAGCCTCTTAATTCTGAAAACCAGGTTTATTTCTGATCTGAGATGAGAGAGGGCTCAGGAGATCCAACAGCACTACACCACTCCGAGCGGGGCCTGAATCCAAATATTATTCATTGATCTGAACCGGCATGTCCAGTCTTGATGTGTCCGTCAGGCTCAGATCCACAGATGCTCAGCTGAGGGTTCACCTGCAGGGCTGTGTTTCCAATGAGTCTCTACATACAGATAACTCTGTGCACCTTCCTTCACTCTTTCCTTCCCCCTCTCTCTTCTGTGTTTTTGACTAAAGCTCAAATCAAACAATTTTTTCTTCACTTTCTCCAAGCAAAGCTTTCACTGAATGTGTAACTGTATCCCATGTAATGTTTTTGCGGTAATTTATGTTCACTGCTAACAAAACCAATTATAACAACTTTTTTTTACGGTTTGAGTCCGGTGTAGCGCCGTCTTTAGTTTTTCATTCATCTCATACTTAAGAGCAACACGATTGGCTCAATATTATAACACATATGCGAAGCTTTCAGCAGTTTAAGATCGTGACATGAATGTGAGGTAGATATTTCTTAGAAAACTTCTTAAGAACAAATTAAAGAAAATTCTTGTTAGACTGCATCGCAGAAATAACTCTTGCAACTAAAGCAATGCATAAAAGAAAAAGGTTTAATAGTTTCAAAAATTGTGAAAACCCTTCATACACTACCTGCCTTTTATCAAAGGACGGAATCTGATGAACATGGAACAACTTTACACGGAACCACAGATTTGACCCAAATTGATGCAGCTGTCAAAAAATATTTCCAAGTAACTCTCTGCACTTCTGAGCCTCCAGCGTGGGCGGATCTCAGACTGCTCCTTCCTGGAACCTCTGAAACTTTAACACTCCAGTCTTCAAAATCCAACATTATCATAAAACACGCTGGGAAAAGTTGCTTATTTAAGAAGGTCTGTGCACTGACATTAAAGTTAGTAAGAGTTCACCCACACAGCATTACTGAAAATAACAAGTTCAGAAAGATGGCACTGACCCAGAATCCAATCTAACAGCATTAATATGGAAAATCTAAGTATGCAGCGTCATGATTAGTGTCATTTTTTGCAGCTTTTCCAGGCTTTAAAATATGGAATGAGGAAATCATGCATCTATTTTAGTCAAGTCCCATCAAGTGTCTTCGGTTACAAATGTAGTTCAGTTTTTATTTTCCTGCAGTTGATCCTGAACTGTGTATCTGTGAATCAGCTGAGCGAGCGAGACACATATAGTAACTATTTGCTAACTCTTTGGTTGTCATGCTACAGCTGTTTATCTGACTGCCATCTAGTGGCCAAATTAACAATTAATACATGTTTATACAAGTTTGAGCGATCTGTTATTCTTACTTTTGAATCACTGTCTGACACCCTTTGTTATGTTTTTGTTGAGTTGTCCATAATATACCTTCATTTAAATATATCCAAGACCCTATGATACATCATGGTTTTACACATGGGTTGATACGCAATATGTGCCCTTGTTTGAACCATATAAAGTCTCAATATCGCACCACTTACATTTATGTTGAAATGTGAGTGTACACAAGCAGAACAACAAAATATTACTCAAAATACAAAAAAAATACCCCAAAAAACCTGGCAGGGTCATTTATCAACTTATTGCTTTGTAACAAATAAAATGATGATGTTGTGCTCCATGATGCCTCTGGAATATAATTTTTTATGCATTTTACCCGAGGCCGTCAACAATGGACAGCATCCTGACATGTTTTCTTCCACAACTGAAGAAGCAGAGGTAGGTACAGCAGTGTAGACGTAGGTCGGAAATAATTGTTTGCATTTTTGATTTGTCCATATTTCAAAGTCAGCCAGGTGTAATAACTACTTTGGGAAACTACTGGGAAATGTCTGGCAACATTACTTGAGTTGTAACTCGAAAACTACCATGCATGGATGAGTCAATTGTAATCTAACCATCATATCATGAATAACGGTCTTTGATTCAAAATGAGTAAATGAAAAGAAAAGCTTGTTTGAACTGAGTGTGAACTGAGCGTGATGCTCCTGGTGTGAAAGCATCTTTACACTTACCTTCATCAGGTATGTTGAGTAAAACAGGCCGATCGTTCTTCCCCTCCTCCTCTTCCTCCCCCTCCTTCACCTCCTCCACGTCTTCACTGTGAAGGTCAAATAGCCTTTGACCTGGCTCGCTGCTCTCATTAAGACTGACCCCAACCGGCAGCTGCGTGGTGGTGGATGTGAGATAACGGGCCATAGGGGTTGTATGGTACTCCGGCCCCCTGGGGGAGATGGTGCTGGGCTTGGGTGTAATCTTCTTGTGCCTGCTGGTCGAGTCGCTGCTCTCAAACTCTTCATGGCTTTTCTCCTCTTGTGCTGAGTTTGTCCTGTAGGGCACATTCTTTCCTCCAGCCTCAGTTACACTCTGAAAAGTTATCTTTTCTTTTTCTTTTTCTTTTTCTTTTTCTTTTTCTTTTTCCTCTCCTTCTCCTTCTTCTGCTTTAGTCCCTTCCTCACTGTCCGGTGCGACTGTACCCTGGAATTCCTTTCGACCATGTGAACTTCCCCAGGGACGGATTGGACTTTTGACTGTGTACATTGGAAATTTCACGTCATCTGATCGTCTCTGTTGATTGGATTGAATCTCGGTAGCTCTGACTGGATGACTATCATTGATGTGACCGTTTGAACCTATGGGCATAACCCTATCTAATGCATCTTGGTGATGCGTCTGAGTCTCAGAGCGTCTCTGATTCTGTATTGGACTCTTCGAACTCATTCCAGTGTACTCCGGGTGTTTTTTAACCTCAAATCTATGGTTCAGTGGTAAGTCGTCACTCCCAAATCTCCTGTGTGCATGCGATAGATTCTCTGATTCTGTCTGTGTATTCTGATCACTGAATGAGATACTCTGCACACTTGTCAGACCTTGTGAGGGCTGCCAAGAAGTAGTGGTGTCCTCATACATATGTGGCCTGACAGTGCTCTGCGGTTCTCCCAGGGGATCATCTGTCACTTCCTCTTTGTATGCAGGATGGTCACGGACCCCATATCGCTCTCTCAGCTCCAGCTTGTTTGGTCTGTCAAAACTCGGAATGAAAGAGGGTCTCTCAGGCGTGTCAGAGCCTCCAGACATAGGTATGACCTTGTCTGAGGAGAACAACTGGGTGGGGAAGGCCAGAGATTGAGGGTAGGTCTCTGGAAGGTCTGTAGGACCATAATCATAGTCTTCTGGCTCCTCCTTACCAAATGTTGATGGTTTGAAGAGAGGAAGATTTCCATTAGGCAGGAGGTGGTAAGGTGTTGAGAGCTGATCGGTGTGGCCTTGTTGGTCGTACTTGTAGGGGTGTACGTCACGCCTGCTGCCTGTGTCCTCCTCTGTGGTCTCAGCTAACATGGGCTTATGGTCTTCCTTTGGATCACAGTCAGGCACAGGGTAGCAGATCAGCTCTCCCCCTTCGTTGGGGCAGTGGCAGACCCGGCAGGGGTCAACGTGGAAGGAGTGTCCAGCCTCGTACTTTTGCCCGCTATGGGAACACCCGATGCGTTCGCACTGCATGCAGCCATCTGCAGGCTCTGAAATATCGATGCAGTTCGGTGGCATTTCTGGACAGCTGATGAAGTGGCACATGATCCGGCCTCCTCCAGCAGGGCAGGAGCACTCTGTGCTGCCGTAGTCCACAAAGTAAGAATCTCCCTCTGGCACTTTGCCATTCTTGAATCCAGCATTGACACAATCATAGTATTGGTAACCCTCGCATGTGCATCCTTTCTGTAAGCATGAAGTGCAACAGCTGCCACTCTCCAGCGCCTCTTCAATACAGTTGTCCAGCAGGGGACAGTCCACGCCAGTGCAGTCAAGCTGACACAAGCAGACACTCACGTAGAGAAAAAGCAACGCACACCTCAGCAGTGCTACTTCAGCTCTTACGAGACAGGCCATGGCACCTGGTGTACGAACAACAATCAAAGGAGATCTGGTATCATCCAAGGCCTTCAGTCCGTCTTCAAGGATTCTGGCACATTCTGCTCGTCTGAATCACCTCAACTGTAAGAAATAGGAGACAGGAAGAGACAGACAGGCAGACAGAGGCTTAGTTCTCAAAATGAAAGCAGCCCAACATCTGGCTCCATAGTTGAGCACAAAAGAGTCCAATGCAAACAGCCTCATAGTTATCCTAACATTAAGACTACATCTCATCATTAACATCCAATGCAGTACTGTTTAGCATCATTATGGAGACTGTCATCATGAAACCTAGAATCGGCTCAAGATTTAAATATCTACCACATCCGCGCATATCTCCAAAAAAACTCTGTAACAATCCAGTGTGTCCAGTTCAGATACTGAACATGAAGGGGAAGCTTTGTAATGCTTCAGCAGTTGAGCTTTGCTGGGAACTAAATACACTTTATGGAAGCAATTAGCGGAGCACAGACCAAAGGGCACAGTCTCCTTTGACTACTGTTTCTTGCTGTAAATGATGTGTTTAATAAGCATTGCAGTTTCAGACTCAATGGAATTGGATTCACACAGTTCACGTTCTGGATGTGTTCATAAGATCAGTTCACCAACAGAAAGTAGAAATCAAAGAGGATTATTAATTAATTATATGAAAAAATCTATTGCTAATTGTGTAAATAAAATCTACTTTAGAATCAAAACCTCAAATTTGACACAGATGTCTTGCTGCTCTGTGCAGGTATGAATGTGAAGAAATGTGACAATATTTACAAAATGCCCCCCCCCCCCCCCCCCCTTTTGAACGAATCTAATGTAACATTAACCAGGTTGAGCAACACATGCTGACTTCCCTGCAGGTCCCTTCCTCAAGTAAACACACACCCCCACATCAAACTCCAGCTGAGCCGATATTCAAGAAGTGCAGGATTTGACGCCACTTTGTAGACGTCAGTAAACCTGCTCTAAAAACCTCTGAAAAAGCCGAGGTGCGATGAATAAAAAACTAACAGCAGTTCAGTAAATCATTCAAACTTACATATAAACCACCATATAAACAGTAATAAAGGAAATTCAGTTTAATTTTATGAAAAATGTAGACTAGGGAATCTGTGCAACAAAAGAACTGGTTGATCATGGACGCTTCTGCTTCGTAGCAGATTAACCAGGTCCACAATGTTTTTCTAACTTCACTTATGCATCATAGACTGTTTATAAAAGCTCCACACTTAACATCCACCAAAACAATAAAAAAGTATACATGTATGTATCGTGTCATTACTGTTGTTAAGAAGTGTTTAATTTGAAAAGACTCAGGTTTGTTTTTGGTAATATTTTCCACTCTCATAAACATTAAGCTGTATATAAACTGCACATTTATACAGCTTTAATCATTTGCCCACTGATAATAATGTACACAACACATTTCATAGCCTCATTGATATGTTGGAGAATGAAGGTGTAAAAAACTGTGTTAGACCACAAAAATCTTCACAAGCTCTATAAAAGGCTTTTGGTGTGGAGTTGATTATTCTAACAAGAGAGACTGGTTTTGATATGTCAGAGCCAAAGAGTCTGAACCACAACATGTAGTGAATGAAGAAGGACAGTTGGAATAGTTCACCTTTTTTGGCTCTAGACCTTTAATTCTCAGAGTTGGAGCTGCTGTGACAGTCTACCTGAGGGGACAACCGGCCCCTGCCTGCCCCCGAGGTCTGCTAACGTTTCCAACCTGAGAAGTGAACAACGTTGCACTGCTCTCAAGGAAAGTGACATGCATCATTACTGCATCACACATAATAAAAGTTGGCAAGGTGTGGCTGGAACAGAATGCAAACAGAGAAGTATTGAGCCGCCTGGTGTTTCCCAGAGCAGTGAGGAATGGGGGGATTCCTCTCTTATTTTCTCTAAACACACACACACACACACACACGCACACGCACACACAGACAAAGCTGAGGTCTAAACAGTCCCTGATGTAAGTAAGCTCTGCCAACGTGCACAAAAAGGAGAGGATTCGTTTAAAACAAACTGTGGCAGAACAACTTTTCTGAGTCTACACAAAAGACTCAGTGTGGAAAACAGGCAGGGACACACATCCACACAGGGAGAGAGAGGAGATGCAGTTATGCTGTGTGCTGTTGACAAGCTGGAAGCAACAACACCAATATTACAATAACCTTTATAAACAATAAAAAGTATTTTTTTTTCTAGCTTTGGACAGATATGTGTGCAAACAGGGGCATTAACAACTCTCCTGTTGTGCACAAAAGTTCTGCTACCTGTCACCTCCTCCACCTGATCACTGGAAGCACTTCTCCTCTTCAACTCTGAGCACAGGACTGAGCAGGCAAAGTTTGAAACAGTAACTCAAAGTAAAAATGACTCTTACAGTTCTCCCCACAGCACCAACGAGTTCGTGTTTTCAAGCAGGCGAACACGGAGTCCGGTTCACAACAGAGAGCCAGCTGCGGGCACGGTAGCGGTGTTTGTTACCTTGTGCTGCGCGCAGTACCGGGCTGGAGAGACGCCTGCTGTCCGTCCTCGGAGCGATGTCAGTGGGAACCTAGTGAGCATCGCAGCGCTGCTGGCAGCCAGACCGGCGGAAGAGGAGGTCCGAGCTGAGGTTTCCCTGCTGGAGACTCCGGAGGAGATCCAATCATGATTCATGATGAAGGGCAGGCTGCACCGCAGGGCCGGCCCACGCCTCACACTCCACAAGATCAGAAGAACTTTCAAACTGCCATACAAATCTTAGGTTAAAAAAAAAAAATGTATTTGTATATTCATAAGTTCCTATGAAGACCAAAGTTATGGTTGAAAACAGCATTTAAAGCTCATGCACAATCTGAGTAAGGCAAACATAAGATGCAGCCTATAACAGAATGTAACAGAATATACTTTTTTTTAAATTACAGCAAATTACACAGGATTTCCAACTCTGGACCGTTATTTAAACCATGGGAGACACAGCCATATAGAAAGATTTAACAGAACACACACAAACAGATGATTCTGAACGTAAGAACACACACTTGCCGCTTGTAGGAAACAAGTTAATTGTTGCGATTCCAGAGACTGGAAATCTCACAGAATCTCACGTGATTCTTCTTCTTCTTCTTTAGTGTGCAGCAGCATTAATTGACTTCAAGAGCAGTCCACTCAAGGGGCTTATGGTGGATTCACAACAGACGTAAAGTGCATTTTTGAGATATTGAGATCACACACAAAGTCAATGCAAAGGCACAAATAAACATTACACATCAGTCATGCCAGGTGTGGCAGACGGCTTCACTCACTTGAGTTAAGATATTTGAACTTAAGCAAAAAATCACGTGATGTGTTGGCACAAACCCGAGCTAGCTGGTGATCAGACCGACCACTGGTTTCAGCCTGGAAACAACAATCCAGATACAGCTGCCAGATAAGATGGTGAAATCCCCTGAGCTGTGTGAAGCTCCGGGTGGTCTACTAGACTAAGGACGCAGTGAACTTACAAGAGTCTCTGCAACAGTTTGGCCTCTAAGAAATTGATACAATGGTTCAACCGTGAGTTAATATTTGTAGTCAATTAGACATTTTTCATAAAGCCAAGCTATTCAGCCTGTTTCCAGTGGTTATGCTTAATTATATTAAATTTCGTTTTTTTGTCCATTAAATTCCACACACACCACTGTGGTCAACTACCTTAAAGTCACATAGAGCTTATATCAGTATACTGTCATGTCGCCAGGGTCATGGTGCTACTGCTCTCTCTTATATTTCCTTTAGAGCCATGTCCTCAGCCCCCAGGGTAAACGTAAGCTGCTGTCCACTGCGGTAGTTTTAAGGATCTTGCATGTACCTCATAAATGGAAGGCCATGACCGTGGCTAAACAAAAGCCTTGTGCTCACATCATTAGTCATGCTGCTGTCTGCCTCTGCCAGTTGCAGCCCATGCGTGAGGCCATAGGCTATCTCTACGGCCCACAAAGACTAAAACCCAACTACAGGTCTGCTTTTAATTATCCGTTTGATCCCTCACTGAACACTACTCCATGGAGGGCTGATGATCTATGTCTCTGCATTCACATGTAGTGAAGAATTATTCATCCTCAGTTATTTTAATATGTGTCCACCTTTTGGAGGGATCTTGACCCCGTAACCGCAAATGGCAGAGTGACTTTACGACTTCAGAACGACCCTGTGTCTCACTTTCACAACACCCTCCCTCCGTTTTGAAGTGGACCCTTTGGAGGCCATCGTAAATCAGGCACAATGCAGCTCCTTCAGAAGACGTCTGAGTTCAAACAGCTTGGGGAGGGTGACTTCTGTTTGGGATAAATTGTAGAATGCTCGGGGTTTAAATGGACTCACTCATCATGTTGGAGCGCAGTGACCTGAGCGCCAGTCTGGATCCCACCCAGCAGCCTGCAGAAAGGTCCTAATGAGAAGCTGCATGGGCCTCGGGTGAAGTGGTGGTCGGTGCTGGGATAAACATATCAGCCCTGATCGCAGATAAGACCACAGCCAGGGGAGTGGGCCAGCTTTCGGCCAGAGACGAGAGATGAGGTAAAACAATAGAGAGGACTCAGATTCAGAGTGTTCAGGGCTGGGTCAGTGGAAGGACATGTCAGAACCTGCTTGTAGGCCTACGTGTCTTATTTAATCCACTATACTGAGGGCTAGCTGCCTTACAAAAATTATATTTGCTGTCACAGCACGGCTCCCAGGAGTTACCTGCAATTTTAGTTTGAAATCGCACTAATGACACAGTGTGAGATAATACCATCAGAGAGGGGTTGCCATGGCGTAGTGAACAAATTTGGGTTTTGCATGTGCATAGCAAGATCAGACTCAGCCCCACTATAAAATACAGAGTGAGACTCGACAACACATGGGTGAGATTTGTGGAATCCCAGTGCGATCTCCGGGGAAAGCCATCACACGCATACAAGGCTTTGAAATAGCCAGGGTGGCCTCAGGGATACAGGCTTCATGTGTGGGATCACTAGGGAGCATCTGGCTCAAGACTCACTGCTGTCCCTCTTGTATGGTTCACTGAAGACTGGCTCGGTATGGGGTCTCAAAAATGAATGTATCATTACTGTATCAGTTTCACATATCTGTAGAATGCTCGCTTAGGGCGGGTGTCAGTTCAGTACACATATAAGAAAAGTTAAGCATGGAACAATCTGAAGATAACCTGTGTTCCCAGTTTTGGCCCAAACTTAGACTGCTGTCACCATCCTCACCAGCTCCAGCTGGAACCGGAGGAAAGTGAGATCATGTTGTGCATGTGCAAGATGTACTTGAAGTTAATCACATCTTTGTCATTCGAGCCGCTGAGGTAAACGTTATCTCCTGAATAAAAAGTTCTGGAAGTACACAAGCTGTATCCTGGCTGCATTCTCCAGACTGTGATCACAGTTAACAGAAAACAACACGTCACGGCCGACAGAAGTATCAGTTCCTTTGTTTAATGAGCTGGGCACACTGTTGGCAGAGGAATTGTGGGTAAAGAACATTCAGAAGGTATATTCCAGGTGGTTTATACATCATATCATGAAATGATTATATTGAAAAAATATTGATCACCTTTTAATGCATATGTTTAGATGCTGAGTCTGATGGAACTTTCATAAAACTTGCTTTTGGAAGCTGTAGAAATGTATCTCAGTAAAGGTGATACCTCCACCAAGGCCCAGTAGTACCCTTAAGTTTCTATCTATATAGTTTTCTATTTAAATTCTCTACATCCAGATTTTTCTTTAGAAATGCACACACTCATAAGCATCAATCCGGATTATATCGTATATTTTTCATAAAGATCCATGATTTATTCCTTGGGGAATTAAAATAAATTTCAAAAAAACCTATCTTATAATGTTGAAATGTAAAGAAAGTAAAATCAATCAATCAAATTTTATTTAAAATAACAAACATTGCCTGGATCTGCTGCTTTGTCTGGATCCATGCCAACATGTTGATGGGTTCTTCCTCGGCCTATGCTCACAAACAAACCAACAAACACATAAACAAATAACACCCAGTAGAACGCATACCACCCAACAGTCACCCAATGAAAACCCATTTAAATTAGCTGGATCTTACCAGACAGGACAAAGAGATGTGGTTTGAATGCATTATTTCTTAACCCATGTCTCATCTGCCCACCAATGTATGAGGAAATCCATTTGGTAGTTTTATACAATCTTTTTCACAAATCAAACAAAAGACTAACTAACAAATAGAAGGGAGTGGAAACAAAACCTCCTTGGCAGAGGTAATCATTTTGATTTATTTTTTTGTCACTTGGGGGCAATGGAAACAAGTTTTGAACATGAACTCACCTTTGGTTGAATTAATGAAGAAACAGTTGCATATTCGCACATCCAGCAAACACAGAGCAACGTTATGATTCATGATAGTCATGTATCCGCTCACCGGACCACATGTATTGTAATATTCACTCTGTTTTACCTTTTGGTTTAAATAAAGGATAATATCAGACTCTTTAGCTGCTTGTGGTGAACAGTGCTCTGCTTTGTTCACCACCTGTCTGTCTGCTGTTTGCAAAATATCGTCTGACACTAAGATAAAATCCAGATGCTTTTCAATACAGTCTCATTTAGTCCACACTTGATAAATGCTTCTCCACACACCACATCACAACTCTGATTGCAACCCCTCTTGGCATGTAAATCAGCTTATCCCTCCAGTCTAGGAGAGCCGTGGTAATGAGCCTGAAGCTATTCATAAGCATGGCCAGAAAAAGGATAACTGCAGCAGTGGAAGTAGCAGTATGACTGTAGCCAGCTAGCTCATGATCAGGCAACACCTTACAACTGGACACTTGAATTGATAGGTATAAATGGCTTCCTTCATCCCTCTTAAGATGCATGGATGTGACAAAGTGTAATGGGGTAAATAGAGTTGGTTGATGAATTGGTCGAATGGGGATAACGGGCGCACACCTTCGCTCTCTCCTCGGAGTCATTCATAGTGTTGTCATGTGTACGTGCAAAGGAGATAGCTTTGTGAGGAATGAAAACAGAGCTCGAGAGAGGAGCTCACTTACTGACCTCTGTGCTTTTGCTGCATAATGAGTGACTCAGTTCACAAAGGTGTGGGATGAGAGAGCTTCCTGTGCCATTTGAAGATCCAGCCTGATCCAGCACTTAGCTTGAGGCCAACTGGGACCTTTACTGCCACACAAACCACATCTCTTTGTCCTGTCTGGTAATGTTTGTTTTCGCCTTGTGATTCAGAGTCTAACTGGCTAAAGTCCTGTTACAGTATTTTCCTATTTTGTTTGACTGAGCAGCAGAAAACAGACACAGGCACATTAGCCATCTAATGACGCCGGCCTCTCATTACACGGGGTTGGCCACACACACATACCACCTCCATGTGCCGAGCAGGTCACACACGGGTCACAGAATATCCTGTCTGGCTGCAGGTGAAACGATTAGCATGCAAATTATGTGCACACCCTATCCTTTTACATATGCTGTGTTTCACAACAGTTATTTTCACAATGGAACACAGTCTATAATGCATTGTGGTAGGTGGTGGTATCATAATGCAATGTTCTTCATGGTAGCCTTTTATTTAACTATACGAGGAAATCAACTATGGTGAAATTTATTGTCTGGAATGTTCTCGATTCAGTAAATGTCTTATTGGCTAAAACATTCAGGTGAATAAATACATGAAATTACTTCCAGACTAACTGTATTCAGTTGGGAATGTGTACTGAGCGTATAACTAGAATATTCTGAGCAGTTTTTTCCCTAATCACTGAGCAACTGGTAGACTAAAAGCCTCAGACATGTCTGCCTCCTCTCTGTGAACAACTATGATATGTTCAGCATGTTGCATTCGACTTTTGGAATCGGCTCAACTGCCAATTCTCATCTCCTGCAGAGCTCTGATAGTCCACAGAATGTACATCCTCTGTAGTTAACGATTTACAGGAGACGTGAATACCTGGTCAAAGCATCAGCGCACCGGCACTCACTCATTTTGCCAACAGCACAGAAACACACCGACTCCTGTACAAAGAGAAAACTGTCTCTGGTGCACTCGTCCATTTCATAGGAGAGGAGTGACCTTCACATGGGCCTCAGTCTGCCAGGTTATCTGAGGGATACAGAGCAGTGATTTGCAGGACAAAAGTGAACTCTGAAGAGAGAGAGAAGGGGAAATGGGTGGTGCTGTGCTCTGGAATCTCCATTAGGCCGGCACTGTAGGGGACAGAGCTGCCCTGCCCCACACCGCTGATTCTCTTAAAGCTAGGTCCACTAACCAAGGGTCTTTTTATAAGGAAATGCAAAGCACACTGTCAGTGGAGTGTTTTATAACAATAATAAATGCCTGAATCAAGACTTTCAAAGACTCAGGTAAACCCCACAGCGATCTAACACATGCTGCGTTCCATCTGTATGTGCCTGCGCACACATGCACTGCCCGTGTTTCATCTCTGTCTGAGAATGTGCTGCACGTGCACTGGCATTAAAGCGCTGCTTAAATCATACCTGCTACTTACATGAGCACTTATAAAATAAAGCATTACGCCTCCATCACCTTTAGGCCCCCAGGTTGTTGTTTCGTATAAAACTGAGTGAAACCTTCCTCTTGGATAGAATAAAAACACTGACTCATCAAACCAAATCTGAACCTATCTTGGGGGAATCAAATTTGCCAACTTAGGAAAAGAAGCAGCATAATGCCTGGACTGTGTTTGCCAAGGTGTCAGCTTGTCTTGGTTACTGGCGGTCTTGTTTGGCAGCACTGTGCTTGGACAGATTAGCATGAACAGAGAGCAGACGTGTGTTCTGACCGCTGCCTGGGCCAGTCAACAGGATGCTAAAGACTTTTATCACTGCATGCTCAGATTAATAGTTTGCTGTTGATTGCTGAGAAATAAACAAGCGAGAAGGGAACTCAACAGTAAATTGGAATGATTCATCTTTGTCAGTTTCAGGTAAAACAGTAAAATAATTGTTAAAAAAACTGTGTATGATTTGTTCATTGATGCAAGGTATATCATGGACATAGACAGTATTTATAATTTGTGAGCTGCGTAATGTGGAATTGGTTAAAGTGTATAGCAAAGAGCTACATGTGTTTCTGTCCACCACATTCACATTTACTTTCTAACCTCGTTTACTAAAAGCTCCTCTGCTACACTGGCACACCTGGTTGCTAGCTTTGTGTCTTTTTTTTTTTACTTGTTTCAAGGCAAAACTGCCATAGAAAACAGATGAGAGTGAAAGTTTGATGGAGTAAACCAATTCTAAATACTCCAGAACATCTGTGGTCATTTATACAAAATATTATGTTTATATCTGGAGAATACCAATTTGCATAAACATAAAAGTGGCATCTCATTTTTGCCCAAGGGCAACATATTGGGTTAATCCAGCCCTGTAATATTGAGGGAAAGGGTCTCTGTGTTTAGATTTACTTTTGACTCCCTTGTTAAAATAAAAACATTGTTTATTGAAGCTTTAAAGAAATGACCCATTAAACGCAGATGTAGCAAAGTTGTGGAGCAAGTCTGACGTTTCTCCTTACAGTAAAAAGACACACAAAGCTTATTCAGTTTCTACATGGTGCAGTCACTGTCATTACTTCCCTTTCCCTACAGATTGAAAAATACAAATTAATAGAAACGCATAGACCTTATAGGGTGTGTGGTCATGTATTATTTAAAGCTTTATTCCATCTTTTTTTAAGCCAAAACACTGACGTTACTTCATATTGAGGTGATTGTTTTGTTGAACGCAATTATTTGCACCCATCCAGTTAATCAGCTCCTGATTTCATGAAATATGCATTGGCTACCAGCAGGCGCTCGGCAGGGAGCTTTGCTTCCAGGGGATGTTGCTCGATTCGAAGGAGGCATCCAAATTATGCTTTGCTCCAAATTGGCTTTCTGTGTCTTCAACCCTCTACACTGCAGCAGAAAACCACAGTCACGGCATTACAGACCAGAAGTTTCCGACTTAGAAACTCTCACACCAAGAGCTGCACGTCGCCTCAAATGTTCCTTCACACTGTTAACCCTTGTGCTTCCAAAGACAGGCTACAGCAACGTGGATCTAACATCCAATGCTGGCAGCGGGACACATTCCTGTCCTCGGTGCATTCCTGTCCTGATGACGGCACCTTCAAGGAAAACGAACACCCAAGGCCTCTGTTGTCGTTTCCCTTTGTTGTGTCTGTGCTAAGCCAGTGGACAAAGCCAGCTTTTAAACATAAGAAAACCAAACCAGCCCCTGGAGTAGAGTCAGCTGTTTTTCCTCTCAGCGAGGCGCCCTGCTTCAGGAAAAACAACACTCCGCTGCAATGTGGAACAGTTCATCATGTCATTATACTCCCACCTTTACCTCGAATTAGAAGGAAGATCAGTAAGTTATGCTGTTGGACAAGCTGTGTAAATGTCACATATTATCCTGTTTGCTTTGGAAAACTCCTCCACAGTTTACAAAATCCTCA
The DNA here is from genome assembly GCF_947347685.1 of Pleuronectes platessa. Classification (NCBI taxonomy): domain Eukaryota; kingdom Metazoa; phylum Chordata; class Actinopteri; order Pleuronectiformes; family Pleuronectidae; genus Pleuronectes; species Pleuronectes platessa. The sequence continues at coordinate 27,379,051 of NC_070627.1, read as the reverse complement.
TCCATTTATTTGAATGTACTACTCCCCCTTCCCGTTCTAAACCGACCGGTTCAGCATCTGTTCTCATGTCCTGTGTTGATGCTCCAGAGCTCCTTCAGAATGATTTCTTATCATTAGTGAGTCCTCCTCAACAGTTCAACAATACACTGTCACTTTTTAATGTTTGTGTGCAGCGCTTTTTATTAACAGTCTCTCGTGCAGAGTGAAGTTTGAAAACCTTGGGTTCATCCTCACTGGTTTATTTGTAGAGAAGATTTTAAGGTCGATGATTTTTATAAAATGAATCATTACTGTTCAGGTGTATGGTATATATGTAACTTTGAAAGATTTATTTAATACATTTTTGTCATCTTTTGTGTGCATGTGGCTATTTCAGAGGTCTGTTAAACAATTGATGCAATTTTCAGAGTTTACAGCTTTTCAAAATAAAAACCCTGTAATGCCGCTCAGTATAAAGCATTGCAACAACAAAATAAATGCTTTGCCTTTACTGGACAAACACAAACCACATCCTCAGGGAATTTAAAACAGACATGGCAAGTGTGAAGTCGATTAGTTGAATGGTTCCAAATATACCCATTCCACATACAGTACAGACATACGTTTGTTGAATTAATAGGTAGATACATAGTCTAACGCACTGAGTACAGTATAACAATTTGTTAAAATTGGTTCTCAAATTAAGCCACACCATTTTATCTTACTTGTAAAAAAATCCTCTCTCTGCCTTTGTTTTTTCTTCCATCATTTAATGATTAAACCTATACTAATGAGTAGCCCTTGAACTCAGTAAATGTCAACCCAATCAGCAGTCCCGCTGAATTTCGACAGTGCACCATTGTTTTTTCCTCACTCCAGGAGGTCGTCTGATGGAAGCAGCGATCGGGTTTAAAATAGGACAAACGATCTCTTCCCATATGGACAGCAGATCCACATGAGCTGGCCTCCAGCGCTACACCTCCGCCCTGCCACGGAGCATCCAGCAGGATCTGCAGGGAAGAAAAAAGAACATGTCTGCTTCAAGCTGCTGCTGTTAGCACCACACGTCATGTTATTACACCAGCATGTGTCACTGCATCAATTTTTCTTTTCCCCAGACAGCACAACGCCAAGTCCCCAGAGTACTTTGCATTCTGCATGTCCCGTTTTCTCAAACTGCTTGGGAGTTTGGCGTTTTACAATGAAACCAAATGGGGCAAATCGTCTCTTCCTGACCGGTCCCCCGGGCCACGGTTTGTCTAAGTTCCTCGTAATGGTGTGTGAAATTAGTAGAGCTGTCCCATGTCATCCCTGATGGATGCAAGTGATGTGAGATGCCTGCACAAAAAACATCTGTCTCATTTTGCTCATACCATTACAATAAAGGGCTGTTAGTGGTAGCTGTAAATTCAAAACATGTTGATGTGACGTCTTTGCTCCAGGACATTTAAACATGATGATTAAAAATGGGTTTTTCAGATGACATAATGCATTCCCAGGTGGTCATAGTGAAGGTCCTCAGGTCCGGAGCAGTAAAACACAGAACATCTGCTCATGTCGCTGCACAGACACTTGAGTTATCTCAACAGGATTACAGAGACGTGACTGAGATTTCCTCTGGTTTAGAGTGGGAGCTCATTATTACTAATGAGACACAAGACATTTTAATGTGTCAGCAAGTTAGCTTACAATAAAGTGAATGTGGTAATTGGCTCATTAGTAAATGAAAGGTCAATTCACCAAATACAATACAGAAATGTTTGATCGAGTTTCATTGAGACATTTTCCAGACCAAACTCAAGACCTTTATTTGACAAGATTTGTGCTTTAACAAAACAGACATACATTGTGTCAGTGTTCTGCTAACAGATTACATTTTTGTATCTTTTTGCGATGGACCCCAAGGAACTACTAAAGGACCTTTCAAGGCCCCCAGACCCCAGTTTGAGGACCCCTGATTATGATGCTGATGGTGACAATTTAATTTCAATACTCTCATAAATGTTGAAAACTGTAACATAGTTTCAAATAAATAAAACATTTGTATGATTTAAAGGTATTGTAACTGTTTTTTGTTAAAGACTCACAGCCAGAGGAGGATTGAGAACATGAGCTTTCAGGGCCTTTAAAATATGATGTCTAGAATTAGTCTGGAACAGTGTTTAAATTACTCTTGGTAATTCACAGACCTCATTGTTGTGAGGCTAAGATTTCATTGGGACTATTTTGGTATTTTTTGTAGGTAAAAAGTGGTTCCACTTTGTGTGTATACACACTTACAGGAACACACACAATGTAAAAAAGTTGCATCTGGGCCTTGTTCCATCGGCCCTCACTCCTGTGAATGGGCTGACTGTCCACTGAGCTGGAGACACGAGCCTGAGGCAGAGTGCCAACCATGTGTTACATTACGTACTGAGTTTATACATTACTCATATGTCACTGTAGTCTGCTGGGGCCGCCTTGGCAGGCCTGCGCATCTGAGACAATTTCAAACATTATGAATTGGCTGTGAAACCCTAAAAAAGGCTGTGTGCATTTTCATGAAGAATCACCCAATAAAATTCAAGAGTAACAAGGACTGATTCAAGGCACACATCCCTGAGCACTGGGACAAAGGAAACAAGCAGTGTTGTATTCAACATGTGTTTTCACAGCAGCTTATGCAGCAGCCTCTCACAGGACCTCGGTTCCTAATGGAACTGCTTGTTCTGATGGGGAAGAGCTGTTGACAGCACTGGGGTAACCAAGTTTATTCAAACACACAGACCTGCCTCTAACTGACAGGTTCATCTGTATATTTGTGTATCAACTTACCTTTATTTGAATAGCACTTACACAACACAAAAACCAGTGCCTGTCAAAAAATAGCACCGACAATAGCTGTGACAATGTAATGAAAACAAGACATAAGACCAACGAAACCAGTAAAACAAACTTTAAGTGAAAAACAAACGAAAATAGCTTTGCGTTGGAGAATTTTTTTTCCCTCAAGTTAGAAAGATTTTAAAGCCTAATATATAATCATAATATTTGAGTCTTTGGCCATTTTCAGGCATGTACCTCCGAGGATGTCCACACCATTGGGTCCGGACCTTTCCTGGAGTTTGACACATTAACAACTCATCAGGAGATTCTCCTCTCACAGCATCACAGAAATCTCTGCAGCATTCAGGTGAGGTGTGGGGCAGCAGGCAGAGGAAGGATCTTCATTCATTCTGCTGCGGGGATTACGCATTTTTTCTTCACAGTAAAACTGACACGGGGGTCGGTGCTATCACCAAAACCTCTCTTGATATCGTTGTCGGTGTCCTGACATGTATGCCACACATTTTTATCTTGAGATATTCGTATCCTTTTTGTTTTGAAATTTCTTGTCTTTCACATATAAGAAACGTCATCAACACTCTTACTCGCTCACGGTGATTCCTGGGCATGATCCTCTGCTGTGTTCTCACGTTCATACATTACCCAGAGTTTTATGTTAAGTCACGAAGGGGCTGGCAGGAAAAACTCTGTCCGCAGTTCGTTGTAGGTCTAAATGGAGCCTGAAGTGCTCCATGGTGGCATTGTCAAAAAGACAGGCAGCAATGTATGCCCCTGCTTTGGAGCATGTTCTTTATTTCACATTCCTCAGCTGTTGGTTGCAAGTACAGTATCTCAGCAGAAAGGGTGCAACATTTGGTTGATCTTTAAAAACAAAACACAAAAATAGTTTAAAACCCAATGGATTTACTCATATATGTTTGATAAGAGACAAATAGAGCCATTCTGGGGGAACTTTGTGTCTTCATCCATCCCTCGTATAGCAGGGTCTGTTTGAAAGACAGACGCTTGTACAAAGTGCTGTTTGACCACAACAAAAGTGTTAATATTTGCTCCAAAGAGCAACACTCGCAGGCGATTTCATAAAGAGGGCTGAAAAATAATTGTTGAAATGGTGTACACATGAAGGCATTCTTTGTGTTGCCCTCTGCTCTAGGCCACACATGGGAACTGTATGGATAAAACATATGCATAAGAGAGACCTCTGACCAGGAAAGATGTTTTCTTTGCTAAGTATGGAGCAGGAGATACAGTCAAGTCATTGTCGTAGTCCCTGGAACCTGTGGTGGTGAGAGGGAACCGCCTTGTGGTATGTTCTCAGAGTGTGTCTCCCGGATCCAGAGCCCCACCGAGGCCCCTGGGAACCGAGGCTATGGGCAGTCTGCAGGATTTCACTGGAAACACAGCTAACTCCATCTGTCCTAGCAGCTAATCAGCGTCCCACAACTTCCTGTGCCCTCTGCAGAGTGTTCTCCTTTCGTCAGTGAGTCGAAGGCAGATATATGCAGGAAGTCTGTAGAGGCCATGCATCTTTCAAGATGCTATTGTCCCTCAAAAAAGGCTTTTTTACCTCAGCTTATAGCATGACAATACACAGACCATCTGAGAGTCTGTATTCAACTTAACTTTAAAGATGTTAAATGTACGTGTCTGTAGGGGGAGAAGTTTGGATGCATCAGCGGAGAACTGTGGTACAAAGGAAAGTTCAAACACCCCAGAGCTGTGCCGCAGAATGACAAAGCGCTGGAAGCTTTCATTTTCAGAACAGGAGCACATGCTGTCCCATTTGATATCTTCCACAAAGGTATCCAGGCATCAGCAGTGACTTTGGTAACCCTTGTTAAATTCCTGACTGTCCCTTCATTCCAGGCAATATATTATTGATTTTTCAAAGATGGCAAACACAGCAAGGTGCATGTGCTGCTTTTATGGTTTCACTCCAGGGGCAGCTGAGTCAGGAGCACAGCCAGTCTGTTGTTTAATCCCCCCTTTATTCTTAAATGGGAAGTATAAAATGAAGATGTATGTATCATATAACCGTGAGCGGCATGGAACTCATTTTCACTGCTTACAAATGCTACATGCACTTTTTCTTCATTAATATAAAACTTTAAAATATGTGAATGGATTTCTCACATCATCTTAAAAATAAAAAGCCTCCTGACCCCTTGTCTTTTTAAACAATAGCCCCATATCAGCTGATTCTTGCTGCTTTTATTTTGTCTAATTTCAATTATCAGGCTCATCCCAGAAAAACTGAGACAGCAGGGACAGAAAATAAATTGCAGACAGTAGCAGATATGTCGTTTACACATTTTTGTCAAGATTTGAACATAAATCTCTGTCGACTCTTGAAGGCAGAAACAGAAACTCGGGGATTTAAACAGTTTTAATAACAACATCAATAAGTGAATGTACATAAAATGTGCAAGATCCACTAATACTAGAAATGAAATAACAAAGAGGGAGTGAGGGTTGAGTCCAGTGGGAGGTGGGAGCACAGGGCTGAGTCGGGGAACCCAGGGTTCAGAGCGAGGGATTTCCAGATGATGAGTCTGTGTGAGGACGAAACGAATGAATGATCCACCTGGTACCATAGACAAGATAGAGAACTTGCCAGTAAAAGTGAAGCCAAAGTGTCTTGATTATATATAATAATAGTTAGAATTCTCAAAGTTGGTGTCTTTCATATCACTAGACAGCTCCGTAAGGTCGCTCTCATGTGCACCATGAAGGACAGGCACACAGAGAGGATTGTTAAAGAAGCAGTGCAAGGCAAAAATAAGTACAAAGATGAGACACTGCATTGGTCCACTGATGTGGAGGCTGACCAATGGCCACTGGATATACTGTGATGATGAGCCCCATCAAATTATCCTGGCAATCTACGGGAAACCACCATCTTCCGAGCATTGCAACACAGCCAAAGAGCATGCAGGCATGTGATTAGAGGAGATGCCCTCCACAACAGTGGGTATGTGGCATATAGCTTCATATCATACAGGCTGATTATACACAAATGGTTGTTCCAGGTGTCAGTTACTTTTCGAGTGGCAGGAGTTTTCAATGAAAAGTCAAAATTCTTTTATCTATTAATGTGTCTTTTTTTTAAATCAACATGCCCTTAAATCTTGATCACCCTATATAGTGTCTGTAAAATGATGTCAGGACTGAGACAGAGCACACAAACATCCCCTGGTTTAGTCAAATCCTCTGGCCCTGCACACCGGGTGCACATGGATGTTTAGCTGTGCAGACTTGGAGCACAGGTCAGCCTTGACACTAATCATCGGACTCTGGTCAGCATAATATCCTTATGAGCCATTTGAATCCATGCCCTGCTTTGATTAAAATCCTTGAGAAATTCAAATAATCCCCTGATAGCCAGCCTGTATTCAACGGTGAATGCTAAACTACATTTAAATCCTGAGCCTCAGTCCAGCTCATTTGTGAGTCTTGACGTTGTGTAACTTGAATCCATCACAGGACTTTCATGCTCAGGTTTTGTTGCTGTGTTTTGTTCGGCCAGGAGTTCCCGCAATGGAAGCTGTGAATCAGCGTCAGCAGCAGGGCTGTGGATGAGACTCCAGGCAGCACCATCTGGATGTGCTCGCCTCAATCCTTGATGAACCATCACCAGATCAAAAACACACTAACTGGAAGAACAGCTTCCCAAAGTTGAAATTAGATTTTTTTTTCTCTCTCTTTTATGCCAATATGTGAGTCAATCAAATACAAAATGCTGAGTGCTAGAGCAGATGTTCAGCTGCAGTGTGAATGGCTGGCAGAGTTGACAGTGGGACTTGTGGAGGAACTTTTGAACATAATTATCAAACAAAGACAGTTTCAGAAATGCTCAAAAATCACAATAAAGTTTAAAAACATAGTCCACTTTATGTCTCTGTGATGGGTTTATCTGCTTCATTGGTTAATTATTATTACTATTATTACTAGTATTATTATTATTATTATTACTATGCTTATTATACTACCAAATAGCCCTTCATAGGACACATGTGGTACTTTCAGGCTTGTAGGATAAATTGTTCTGCATGCATGCGGTGACCCAAAACCTTACTAACACACTCAGTTTATTTTACCTTTAATTCCTCATCAGTCTCAATACAACGAGGTCCAAAATACAAACTTCACTGGTGTCATAATGCTGGGCTTTTGGATTTTTTGTTGGACACTTTTGCTGTCGGACATTTTTCTTCTATTTGGATTTGTGTTGTGTGTCTGGTTGTTCTACCCTGAGTTCTCTGTTCTCTGTTTCCTGTTTTATTTGATAGTTTGTATTTAGGTCAACTCCTCTGTCTTGTCTTTGTCGAGTCGTCCGCTTTGTCCCTGTCTGCTTGAATTCCTGATCCTACCTTTTTACCCTTTACAGTTTGAGTTTGTTTGTTTGTTTGTTTCCTGCTTTGCCTGCAACTTAGTTTTAAATATTTATTTTCAATAAATTCAGCTTTTTTAATCCACCTCCCTCCTGCATTTAGGTCGACCTGCGCTTTTTTTTTTAATAGTTGAGATGTTGCCTTAAAGTGTTCAATCCAATAGATGGACAACATAGTAACGCAGCTGACCAAAAATCTGGATGTATGCATTTCTATATTGAAAAAGCAATTAATTAACACTGATTCAATGTTATTTAGCAGTGAATAAAATAAAAAATAAACAATCAACAGCATAACCATCATAGTAAACTTTAGTGATGAAGCAATTTACAAAGTGCTGTCATCGACCAAAAAAATGCTATTACAAGTTCAAACAAGTTAGTACAGAAGAAAATAGATAAAACATCTAATTGAAAGCCATTTTATAAAAATGTGTTTTATCAGAGCACACTGATGTAGCTTGTCTGACTGCTGAAGCAAGGCTATGCCACAGTTGTGGAGCCCTTACAGTAAAGGACCACCACCCTTTGTCTCCAGCCTTACCAAGAGTTAACAAGATATAACCAGGCGCTGAGATTCAGCAATTATTAAGTCGGCTGCATCAGTTCTCATTGTGATTTCACTGCACTTTCATGCTACCTCCTCCACAGATTCATGCAGACCAACACTAATTAGTATTAAGAGCACACAGAAAATTCTTAGACTCGGTTAACTTCCTAGTTATGAAAGAGCTATTGTTTTCCTAATTCTTTGCTGCTAATTGACAGTGGCAGTTTGAATGAAGGCGGGCAGGTTCTCCACTTGTTCATTGGCGTTTCAGAGACCTTCCTGACAGCTTCGTCTGGGGCGGCTGAATTACAGAGCCTGGCTTCTATCCGAGACCCACCAGCAGGCTGACCAAATGAGGGCTCAGACATGACTTCTTTGCTGTATGCGCAGCGAGAGCAGCCGGTTTCCCCCGAGGAACACTTTTAATGGGTCAGTTAATCAACCTCTGGTTCTCTGAACACCCACCCTGCTTGTCTCCTTGACGTGAACACCACTGCTCTCCCTTCCTGACATTCTTTCTCCTATTTGCTACTTTTTGAGCGGTCCTCAATTTTTTCAGATACAGTATGTGTTTAAAACTTAATCAGAAGAACATGTAGCCCTGGCCACTGTTTGAGAACCAGTGGACTGCCAGATAATCAAAACCAGGAGGGAAGTCATGTTCCTTCATAGCTATCGAGCTACCTGGCTACATCCATGATAAATAATGGTGTCAAGCAGGTACAAGACATAAAAAGTCAGATTATGGATATTATTTACAAAATTCAACCCTACCTCTTCTCCTTTACAGCTGATATGAAGACTGTGCATTCAGTCCTGGAAAGGTCCTATTTCCTTGGATGTGAAGTGTGTTTAATGTGCTCTGTGCGAATGTGGTAAAACACGGATGCTGTAAATATAATGTGTTTTATGCAAAGGCTCTGCCCCTTGATCACTACTACATAGAGTGGCTCCAAGATGGCAGCATTTGTACGTGGGATATTGTGGCATCATTTCACAGCAGGTGTGAAGACGTCTCTCTTTATTTCCAGTCAATGGAGCTGATGAACCAGCAGGTTGGTTAAGAAGACATATTATTGCGGGTTTGGCAGCTGTTAAGAGTCAAATTGCTGCATGTGGTATAAATAGTCATGACCTTATATTAAAACCCTTGTGCCACCTCAAAACTTGGCTGAATCCTGCATGCATGAAAACCCAATTTAGTAAATCATACATTTGTATTCAATTTTGTACCTAAACATAAATACAAGGTAGTTTAGGAAGCTGTTTTTATTCTGGATTTAACAATGGTCTTTTCCTTGACTCTACTTCAGCAGCATAGCCCATCAACATATTTCCCAAAATGTTTGAGCATTCCTCCGAGTAAAATATAAACTGTTTCCTGAACAGCAGTCACAGCTCAAGCCAAAGAAAGCTGGGCTCAACGATATCTCATGGCTTTTTGATGCTTTGGTATAAAATCATCACACCTTATTATTCCTGATGCTTGAAGGTCAGATCTTTTTAAACACATCGTTCTGCCATATTGTTGACATACCAATACTGTACTCATGCATCTTTAAAAACACAGCATGTCAATAAAAATCGGAATCTGCTAAATCTTCCGAGAAAAGGAGGAAGGGAGACTCTGTTACAAGAGAGACACAAAATCAACACACAGTCATCACTTTCTCTAGACATTGAAAGACTGCAGTGTGTCTTGGCGTGATAAGTCACTAGCCTGATATATTATCTTTCAGTTTGCATCTAAGCCGAGGGCCATGTCTCTGTGGCTGTCGGTGGATTGAAGGATGAAAGCTCCGTCTAGAGCCCTGTGTGGTCCTGCAGCTCCAGAGGTCTTTACTCTGGCTGCCTCCGCCCGCCTTCAACATACTTACATCTTCCAAAGTTCAACTTCACGATGAGAAATTAGAATGGGGAAAGTATGACTCCACAAACAAGGAGATGTTGGAAAAGGGTAGAATTCCTATAAAGGCCGTGTTCACCCCCACCTGACACAATGTGTCACACCGGCATCACTTTGTCTCCCGTCTCTCTTTGTGTTTCCCTCCTTAGTTTGCCAGGTTGTCTAATTACTTTGACAACATGCCTGTACAACATGCCACCATTAGTCGGTCTAGTTCCTTCGTGCACGACCAGTATACTTCCTTGACTTTTGCCTGTTGATTCTGATATCTCTGCCTTGTTGGACTGACTCCTACTGAACCATCTGCATTTAGGACCATGTGTTTTCAGTCGAAATCTGCCTCAGCGTCTGACCACTGTGAGAGTGAAATTATAGCTGGCTATGATCTACAACAATAGTTTATGCATTTGTCATCATCAAGTGTTTTAAGTTGAATATTGGTGAATTTGACTGTGAACCAACAAACCTCTCAGGAAAAATAAGAGACCTTATATGTAATATTTAATGTGTAGCCTTGGAAAACAGGTGACTTACTGTGCACTGGTGCCAATAATCACAGTAAAGGATAAAGTCATGTTTGGATATAACTCCTGATTTCTGCAGTACATTCATATGAGCTCTATGGAAAATTCCAGCTCAAGCTGTAAACATGCCATGAGCAGCTCCATCTTTTCCCTCTCTTTTAGTAGTCTACCTGCACCACGTCTGCTTTATATGTGTTAATACTCTTGCAACCAGTGTAGCACATTAGAACTTTAAAGCACTATTGGCTCTGACTATAGATTATAGACATGACTCTGTATATATCACCAGCTGTAATTATAAATCATTTGCACCTTGAGGCTTGGCAATGGGATCACTGTTAATATCTGGGACCTGCTAGTGCTATTTAGTCGTGTTTTTTTTATGTTCTGACCTGTTTACTCTCCCTGTGACATTTTGTTGACAGTTTTTGTAAATTATTCAAATTCCAAAGTACTTGTTTTGGAACACAGGATTTCCTTGATGTTAGCTTAATGACTTGGATCATCTATACCTCTTGTCCTTCTTTAGGGTCCCGGTGGGAGCTGGAGACAATCCCAGATGACTTTAGGTGTCTGGGGGGTTGGGCTGATGACGCTTCTAACATTCAACAGATGCAAACATGAAGAAAACGAGAAAAAAAAAAAGTATCTGCAACTGACAAAGCGATGCCATCCATGTAGTAGGACACCAACAAAGATGTTTGTGTTGAACGGAGCTGACGCTGGTGTCCATGTAATGTTCGAACAACATCACATGATCTTCGCAGCAGAATTAATATGTTACATCCTGCCTCTGCACCTCTGACCCTCTGCACCCCTGCACCCCTGCTGCCCCCCTCTCACCTGAGTCTCTGGCAGATTTGTTGCTGTTGTGAACGCATCCGAGCAGAGAATCTCCTGCTGGCTGTCATCAGTGAAAGTCCAAACTCCAGTGAAAGTCTGAACCCCAGTCTCCCCAAGGTCTGTGTATAAATCAGATTTTTTTTCAGCGCACACACAGACTGTGAAGGAGATGTTAGCACAATTTGACACAGTGTATTGAACTGTTATCACCTCCTTTAACCTATCCCATATGTTTGGAATTTCAAACCCACGCAGAGCTGCAAAATCCTCCTTGCTGAGAGGCCATAGTGCTAATCATTGCACCACTGAGAAATGTTGCCATGTAAATACCTGCAGGTATTACACAGCCTCCTCAACAATGGATTCACTATGGAAGTGTTTTGTCTTATTATTTACCACGTGACAACAATGCAGCGACGTTTGGGGGAGAATTAAGTTTGCCTGTTGCCTGATTATACAGATGTGTACGTTTTTCTTTTTGTAGAAATGTCCTCAGAATGTGTGATTTAAAGCCAGTGACAGGTAAAGTTCAACTTTCCCAAAGCCCATCACGATAACCCGGGATGAGGTGTTAAACCGTCCTCAACCGAATGGTGCATTCATCTAGAAGAAGGGCCGCTCATGACAGCCAAACACAACAGTGCTTTTCCTCTGTGATCACATTAAACCGCTGGATTCTTCACTGCTGGGAGTGTTTTTGTTGTCCAGTTTTTGAAATATCTCTGATGCTTCCACCACAGACATAAAGGGTTTGTTTTTTTTTAATCAGAGAAAGTGTGTTTAATGATTGCTGCGAACAAATGGGGTCAGATAACAGAAGTAAGGGAGCGTAATTGTTGTGCAGTGTTTGCGGTTTTGGAATGTAATGTAATGTAATCCATTATTTATAACAACTGATTGTGTAAATATTGTTTTTCTGCAGGTCAGAGCAGGCACATAGCTAAAATTAGGGAGTCTCTTGGACAAGCAAATGGAAGAGAGCCCATCATTAGACATAAAGGGTCTTTTCCATCCAAGCAAGAGTGCAGCTGTACATGCGCAGGATCTACCCTCTTCAGGGGGCCACCTGCTGGCGAGGAGCGGGCATTACAACCTAAAGAGATGAATAATGCATGGCCATCTGTAAGGTGGAGAACTTCAGAGTATGCCAAAGAGCAAGATACCCTGAGTCATACCATTCAAACATCGACAAATCACACACAGCTGCCCAGCGCCAAACAGCATCGTAAATCACAATACAGATACTGGCTACAAACGTGTGAATAAAAACTGCACTGCAGAGCCGTCTGCACAGACTGAGATGAAATAAGAGACTGTATGACTCAGAGGGAGATTAGTCCAACGTCAACACATATATGAATTGGTGCGTGTACTGTCACCGTCATATAAGACTGCCTGTGAGAAGCGTGGTGTGTTTTGTGGACAACCATGAACTTGAATCTCAGCCATTGTGTAAACGTGGAACTAGTAATGGGATCTCAACACATCATGTTAAATAGATTATGTAGGATGAATAATTCATCAACACCATTGAATGTCATGATCAAATGAAGCAGTATAGCTCTGAGCTCAGGTCAGCTCAGTCACCTCCTGTCCTGATAGATTATATACGTGAAAGTTGTTACCAGTAGCTTCACTGTGATTTTTTTTATTATTTGCTTGTGCTGGCCATGACAATGAAAGCTTTATTTGTAAATAACCATGCATAACTGTTGCTGGTCGAAATTAAATTTCCTATAAAACATACTTTTCATGGTCTTTAAAGCTTGGAATAATACAGAAAGGTAAAATGACCCGATTTAGACAGAGTCTGTTAAAACTACAACATGCATCTCCATCAACTGTCTCCCAGTTCTGAATCAGTTGAATCGTGTGTCTCTTTCTCTCCTTCATCCTTCTAGTTAAATATCTCTCTAAAGCAGAAACCATGATGATGAATGTAAAAACAGAGGTAATAGATATTAGCACTCTTCACTTGCCTGAGTTTTTTCATTAAGAGAATTTCACTAAAGTCCCTCACAATATGAGAGTGTAAAAGAGGGCACTCAGTGAAGCGCTCATCTCTGCCAAGGCCCAACTTAAATTCTCTCAAGGTGCACCAAATGTCACAAGCTCATCAGTTCCCTGAATGGGCCTGATGTTCTCCAACAGGATCCATTCATTATTCTCTGTGAAATCAATGAAAATGTTGAAAAGTGCCATATTTCAGTTCCATATAAGAAAGATATTTAAAACAATATCTGCCCCCTGATCTGGATGTGCACCAAATTCGAATAGGTTCTGGTCTGAGCCATCCACTCAGCAACCAACTAACACATGGACAGGGGTGAAAGTATAACCTCCTTGGCGGAGGTAACGATGCAAGGTTATAATCCATTTAAGGACTCATAACGTACTAGTTCCTCTGCCAGGTTTATATGTATTGGGTTAAGGTCTCATGTTGCTCTGTCCCATGAAAGAAGGAGGCTCTTGCAGTTTTCACAATCTGAAGTCCTCAGGTGCATTTCTTCAAGCACAGCATAGCACAAGTAGGTCAGGGAGGTGGGCGTTGGAGGTCACTCCATTGTAACAGGGAACAATGTTGCTGAGGCTGCATCGTTTTTGCAAATACCTTAACTTTTAGGCTGTTAAAACACCCATTTTCTGAAAAAAATACCAAAAACATGACCTCGGTGTCCTCAATTATTGCTACATCTGTGCGTTCGGTGTACTCCAGGGATGCCGTGTTTTATTTAGGAAGGAAAAGGAGCTTGTCAGAGAAAACAGTGGGATTACAAAGATTTTTGGATGTCTGCCTTAGGACTTTCCTGAAGCTTGAAGCTTCCTGAACTCGCTATAGTCGAAAACCCAGTAAGCACCATGAGGTGGGAGGAACAGCCTCTTCGGTAGTGCACAAGAAAATGTAAATCTCCTCTTTACTAACTGAAAAACTATTAGACTCCCTGAGCTTTAATACATGGAAATGATCCACCTAATGTCTTAACAGGTTCCTGCTAAGTCTTCTGATTATATTCAAACCCAGCGGGAAGGAAAACTAAAGTGATACCCAGCAGTGTGCAGGCAGCCTTCTACCAACACGAATCTGACAAGGTGAGTTAAAGAGCTTAATATTGACACTGCATCCCAGGAGAGAGATTACATAATCTATCATACAGTGTTGTAAACAGATTCCATTGTGAGGCACTTGCAGAATTGGAGGGACTGAGTCACGATGATTAAATGGACAGCAATATTCCGGTACTAAGACAATAGTGTGCATGAGACATGTAAACAGCATTTTCTGATGACCTTGACTCAATGCGTTCTTAATGCTAATGATCCTAAATCGAATTAACTCATGTGGAGTCCCATTATGTAGAAATGTAAATGCTGTAATCACATTATAACATCCTATAAAAGTTGTCTTAGCATTTCGACATACTGGAGCCAACTAACCAACTAACTGGAGCTATGACTGGAATATTCTCAGTGGTGGAATGTAACAAAGTACAATTACTTCATTAATGTACCTAAGTGCATCTGTTCTTTACTTAAGTAAATACTTATTTTTTTATTTATTTTTTACTTTTCTGTACTACATATACTGGTGAATAGCTCAACATTCTACCCCACTACATTCGTAGCCTACAATGAATTGCAATCCATGTTCATATTGCCTCCTGCAGCAGCAGTATCAGTGGTGAAGAAGAAGCATGTGAAATAGAATCAGAAGAGACAACAGCCAAGACTCAGCCATTAATTAACATGACAATGAAGTGTTTTAGCATCCTCTGCAGCATTTTGTATTAATATGGCAGAGTTTGTATTATTCTTATATTTAACAAAATATACAGTAAAGGCATATTAATGATGTAGTAGTCTGTTACATCAGGTAATAGGCTGCACTTAGGTTAATTAGACTTGTCCAAGGTGAACCCCGCCTCTTGCCCAATGTCAACTGGGATTGGCTCCTGCTGCACCTGCGACCCTCAAAAAGGACAAGTCATGTAGATAGATCCATATTTGTACTTCCTCCACCACTAAATATGAATTATCAAAATTATGTCTAATACTTGGAAAATTGCTGTCAATGCTAATCTATAGTCACTGAGAAAAAAGTCACCTCTGTCTGCCACAGCTATGTCTCGGTCAATAGGGTCAAAATCCAAATCACACAGCATGAGCAGCAATGAAGGGATGGACTCTGGAACATGTAGTTAGGCTGAATAGTTTATGGAAGCGAAGGTGTGCTCGAACTTTATGATTCACCACCGTTGGCAAAAATTGACGGAGAAAAATAATTGTAAGTCTCTGTTTATGCTGTAGTTTTCCCCCAGCAGAAGACTAAAGCATCAACTTTCAAAACAATGCAACAACTTCCCTTCTACTCTCCGTGTAACTATTCTCAGCAAGCTGTCACTCTTCAGAGGCCGCAGGGAAACGTATCGAGAGACAAAGTGGCTGATTTCATTCCTGCTTCTAGTTGCTCTGAATCTCCTCCGGCATTACACTGACACATTCCTCTTGACCACAGACCCAGAGCTCTGAGGTCTCATGAGATTTAGTCTGGCCAAAAAAACTGAACTGCTTTCATGCAAAATTTGTTCTCAGTTGAATTAAAACACTTTGATTTCTTTAGTTTCAATCAGTCATCTACTTAGTGAAACTATCTTTGAAGAAGAGGACTTTGGGGCCTGTCCCAATTCCTCTCCCTTAGTCCTACCCCTAGATATGAAGTGGCCCTTGCTGGGTAGAGTCCTCCTTCAAACAGAGCCACAAGGGAAAGGGCTACAAAATCTTCCCCTAGGAATTTGGGCACCACTTGCTACGTCATCAGAGCAACCAACATTAAAACAGTAGTCAAACAATAAGATAAGATAAGATAAGATACATTTGTTGATCCCAAACACATGCACAATCACACGACGACATGCAGAGTAGGGAAATTTGTCACATCACAGGACACACAGAGCAGTGGGCAGCCATGCACAGCGCCCGGGGAGCAGATGTTGGGGGAGTAAGGTGCCTTGCTCAGGGGCACTTAGACAATGGGGGTAGGGAGAGTGCTCTTTGGACTTTGGAACAGATCCGGGTGTTGTCCTGGCAGGTATGTTGTATTGTCACCGCGAGGAATCAAACCAGCGACCTTCCAGTCCGATGTCCGTAACTTTCTGCCCATAGTCCAATTATTCTGCCACTAGTCAACTAACATTATTATATTATCAACCGACATTATAGTAGTGACACATCCGACCACTTTACAGGACAGACAGGGCAGATTGATGTGTTTAGACTGACTATTTCATGTTACGTTAGTCCTGTAATCAGAAACTTCTGCCCAGCAGTTAAACATGATGACTTGAGAAGGGAAGTTTGCAAAATTTGCGTTTTTCCAAACTTCATAAACGGGCCACAGAAGTAGCAACGTTACTCGTTGATCTCACTCAGACTGTGTACATGCTCGTTCTAAACGCTTGAGTACATTTTTCGGGAATTAAAAAAAAAAAATCATTGTCATTTTGTGAGATTTCATACCTAACTTTATGAGCATTTTAATCGCAGCAGTCGTCATGTTGATTTGCTTCGTCCGTTCATAAAGCATTCAGGAATTTCCATCTACCCCTTAATTTTCATGGAGGTCCTGAAGGGCTAGAAGGGCTAGACGGCCACTGCCCTACATCACATAGAGAAATGGAACACTACCCCTTGACGGCCGGGCACAAATCAAACAGAGGTACGTTTAACTAAGGGTTGAATTTGGACAGAACCTTACAATGTTATTTTGGGCCTGAGGAAGCAAACCCTTCACAAAGTAAGGGTTGAGTCAATTCCATCAGCTCCGTTTCTTTCTCTAAAGATCAGATTTCGGTGTCACTGGCAAGGTCACTAAATGTGGTTTGGAAAAACTGACAACTGTTTTGTTCCTTTCTAGGTGATTGTAAAACCGTTTGCCAGCGAGTACATTTGCCGTACAGCCGGGGATAGGACACAAATCTAGACCTCACATTATGCTAAGCATGGCAGTAATTACTGAGCTAGTCAGCACCTGAGCAAACTGTCACTGGGCCGATAAAATTTCCATCTAGATTACATCGCATCGCTGCTTGGCCCATTTGGTCTGACAGCCCAGCCAGGAGCCCACTGAGTCATACGCAGCTCAGCAATGGTCTTTTTAATGATGTTGCTGGGAGTTTTCACTGAACTCTATGTCGTCTATTGATTTGGACGTGTTATGTTTATGTAAAGTGAAGATCTGCCACCATCTCCCTCAACCACAGACCTTGAATTCTGATGTAAATAATCCCATCCAAAGACATGGTTCAAGACAAGGTTGCGATTATGTTGCCTTAGAGCAAGATTTATTTGTTTGAGTTTAAACATTTCTCCATCCAAGTATTAAAAGGGAACAAAAGCAGGTTAGTGTTCAACAGCCAAACGTTATGGTTAGTTGAGGATTAAAACAAGAATCTGCAGCTGTGCTCGAGACTCTAAACATTCTTCCAATTTAGGTATCCCTATTTGTGGGTAGGAAAAGTATGGGATGCATATTTGATCATATATCATTTACATAATCTAAAATCAATCGTGTTTTCTGGTGGGATACAGTATTTTTTCCAGTCGCCGCGAAAGTATCAACACCAGAAAACCCACTGAAACATGAGTAGTCACCATCCTTGGTACAATATTATGACTGATAATCAAAATGTCTTTTCAGAAAATTAATGGGATTTTTAGCCATGGTAACACACTGTTGAGCTCTGTAGAACCTCACTGCCTCCACAACGACCAGAGCCACAGAATATATTATAAAGGCATTTTAACAGGCAGATTGGTACTCGTAAACGTGCTGTGTAATATTGTGAGTGACTGCCCCTTTAAATCTACCGTTTTCTGTGAAAGCAAAATACACTGAGTAAAGTTTTCATTAACTTGTTGCAACAGTGTTTTTATCTCGTGCCATATTCAGTAGACCGCTGGCCGTTAACAGTTTACACCTCACTTGCGCTGGTTCGCCTGGAGAGGAGAAAACATCCCAATCGAAGCAGCCAGACACGACGAGCACTCGACAGACTCGGCCTCGGTCCAGCTGGACCCCTCGGAGCAGTTCATCTGAGGTAAGACGGCGCCCTGGAGCCAGGCAGACAGCCAGGGAATCATGTTTAATGAAGCTCACTACAAGGGCTCTTTGTCCCAAGTTGCATGAAGTTCTGTCGTCAGGATGGACTCTCTCTCTTCCTGTTTGGCTGTGTTTGACAAAGTTCCTGACATTACAAGAACTCTACAACAATGCAAGACACCTTCACTCTTTCACCAGACTCCCTGACCACAAGTTGGAACTCTCACTTAATAACACAGAGTTCATATTAAGATCACCCATGTCTTGTGTGAAAACTAGTATGATGTAACACATGGACTCATTAGTAGCCAACTGACGAGCCTTATTAACGAGCTCATTAGACTAGCTGGGTCTGTGTCATATATCATGGTGATATAAGAGGGCATTGTGAGGCCAAAGTGTCAAAACAACATCGAAACACACCCGTAATCCACCGCTGACAGAAAGACAAGAGCTGCTCATCAGGTTAAATGTAGAACAGACCGTATTTAGTTTGTCTGCACAGCTGCCTGTTCTGATTTTCTTTTCAATTAAAAGCTGGAATCTGCTGCTGCACTGCTTTGTCCTTAAAGTAGAGTTTACTTGTCAGTAGGGAAATGAAAACGACACAAACATCCAGAAAAGTTCACTCCTATTGTCCTCCCACACAGATTTCAATTTTTTATTAGTTATGCCTGATTACTGTAGACCTCCTCTGACTGTGTGTGGGGTTGACTGATATTTCACAGACTCTCTTATTAACTGTGTCCGGAGTTGTCCAGTATTCACTGTTTATATCGAGTGTAAAGTTCTCTATTGCCTGAGTGTCCAGTGACAGAAGTAGACTCAAATTAGACCGCCGAAAGTTAAAGCAGTGTTCAATCACCTATGCCTGAGTATACTGTCCTTAAAACACTTTTTTTAATTCTTTACTGTTTACATTTTAAGAGTTCTTGTCTTTGCTTGAATTTGTATATGTACGAACCATGTGCTGAAGGATTTGTGAACAGCTCAAACTTCTCTACTGACAGACTTCAGTCAAAACTGACTACTAGCAAAGAATGGACAGCTTTACTCCACGCTTTCATTAAAATATTTGTTGTAGTAGTTGGTAATTTTGGAAGTGCTTTGGTCAAGTCAAGATGGGAACCAACTTGGTTCGCCTCCATATTGAGTCATGAATAATGGCAGCTTTAGTGATTCTCATTAGTGATTCAGAAGAGTACGGGGATTCTAATTAGTACATAGAGAGTTTCGGGAGCTGACAGGAATTTGAGTATATTATGGTGCCTAACTTTAATTTGAGAGTCAGATCAGACCTGCATGTGAGTGAGCAGAAACCTCAGGGGGGATTTTTCTTTCTCTAAGCAAACCCACGTTACATTTAGGTTCAGCATTTCTCACCTGTAGTGTATTCTCCACATGTTTTAAAGCATTTTAAATCCTCTATCCAGCTTCCACGTTTACTTGGCTTCACTTTTCTTCTTCGCTGTGTTTTCGATCAGGGGAATAGTGTGACTGTATTTACATACCCACTAGTATCCCAGTATGAGGCTTTTCGCAGTTTAAAAAAATTTGTGAAATGTTGTTTACATGAACATTAATAAATTGGGCAATTTGTCCCTATATACATGATAAATTCCAGCATGCATGATGGGAAACTGGCATCCCGAAGCCTAAACCAACTTGAATAAGTCAGCATTTGAACACATCTTCCCATCAAAATTACTCAGTATATCTAGTTCTTTAAATAAATATAAACAAAACTCCACCATCTCTTCACTACAGAGGTGTGCCGTCTGTGTCAAATGCATGCATGTCCTTGTGAAAGTGAATTAAATAAGCAAATGGCCTTGACTTAAGCAGTAGGATGCATCAGAGAAGCTACACAAGAAAGGGACTTTAGTTAGATGATTTCTCACTGTGGTAAATGAGTGGGATTGTCATTATCTCATTTGGGGCAAGGCTTTAGGAACACCCAATAGGGAAAAGCAGTATTCTATGGAAAATGTTATTGTTAGCAGGACCATTGAGTATGGTTTCCCATACATACTATTCTGTAAGCATGGACAGTTAAAGAAATTCAAAGAAATACTCTACAACGTAAGAAAAATGGAAAATGTACTTGTTTGATATCACAGGATTTATTCAATGTCATTATGAATGCATAGACATACTTTTCAATGTCAGCACAAACAAAAAATACACCAGTTCAGTACAGCTCTGAAGACATCACTGTTCTTTTGGCATGCAACAACCAACCAGCACTATTTGCTGAAATGCTGGCTGACACAGAGCGGAGCTGATGAGCTGGAGGATTGGCTCACGTCAGGTATTAAAGAGGCCTGCATACAGTAAGTGATATATTCTGAGACCTAATTAAAGGTAGACTGCACTTAACATTTCAGCCTCACTCAAAGGCAGCAACACCAGATCAAAGGCTCGGTCTAATTAGCACTGACAGCGTTAATATGGCCTGCCTCTCACAGTTTCATTATGAACGTGTCCAAAAGGCTTCCTGAATACGGAGCCAACACTGACTCGTTCATACTGTTCAAAGATAGAAAGCATTTTAATCCTTTAAATGATCAGGAGTCTGTGCTCCGGGCGGAACTTTTGTAACCCAAACAAGAAAAAGCAGTAGTGTGGAGCCAGAGCAGCAGAAGATAATGAATGTGAAAATACATTAGAAAATCATTACAGCAGCACCTGCCAGCTGCCACTTCAGATCCAGTCAACTGCAAAACAGAAGAACAGGTCTGACGTAATGGTGAGCCGCAGAGCAGGCGGCTTCGTCATAAAATATATCCCTTGGCCACATTCACAGTCACAGGAAAATTTCTTCTAATTTGGTCTTCAGCTTTTTCTTGTCTCATTCTTAACCCTGAGCTGTCTTAACTGTCCTAACACAGGATATATCAGCTCTGTCCATACCTGTATTCTCCTGTTTTCCCTCAGGCGGCTGCTGTAATTTGGGAAGTTGTATATGGCTAACTTTGATCTAGACAAAGATCTGGATATAAAATAGACAGAGTTTATATATGCACAGTAGAGCAGAGAAAAAACAGTGCCTCAAAATGGGTTGGGCTTACACAACATTTCAAAGGATTTCAAATGTATTTATTTGAATATATATGTTGGTGTCTAGTGAAAACAAAAGCAGCCAAACAATCAGACTGTGAGACCTGTCCAAAGTGAACCAACAGTTAATCGCATTAACTAATCAACTCTATAGGGAGGCTCAACCTAAAGTGGGAGGTTGTGAAATGTCAGTTAACAGTAAAACAACGAGTGATGTCTTGAACAGTTCTTTATAAGAACTATATCAATATGTTTGGTTCACTTTCATGCTGGTTATTTGACTTATCATTTAAAAACCCTTCATTCCTAAAGGGTGGCACAGTGTAGTTGTTGTTTAGGAGGGGTGCTTAATTGAACAAACCAGTGGTGAGCCAGCTGTATGTGTCCTGCTGACATAACCCGGAAGCTGCAGTAGTGGGAGCTGGGAGTAGTTGGTTGGCTTTTCACAACCCAATCACAGTTTTGTTGATTGAACATTATCTTTGCTCTGAAACAGGAGTGTCCAAACTACCCCTTCTTGCATGTCTCTGAAAACGCAGAAGCATGCGCCGGCCTTAAGTGCATCAACCCTGAGGGTACAAACCCAGAACAACAAGTTTTTTTCAAAAAAATAAAGCAAAACAAAGTGCTATAAGTAAGTGCAATTTAAGTGCTACTAAATTGATAGTTTCAATTTTTTTTTAATATATTATATTTTAAGACATTGATGCGGGCCAATTAAAAATGGATGACGGGCCACAGTTGGCCCGCCTGCCGTAGTTTGGACGCCCCTGCTCTAAGTTATGTTTTGAAGTGGCTTCCCATTCTAAATCTTTCTCACAAATAGCACCTCGTCTAAATAACACAAATTACTACATTCAGTAATGTTGGCAGTGCTTCACTGATCTGGAACAAGACTATGTGTGTCTGATTATCTGGCCACTGGTGTTTCTTGCCTTGTAGGAGTTTGGTTTTGGACAATACTGCAGCATTCTCACATCCAAACTATTTACTTGGCCAATAAAATGTAATTATTGGAAGATTATCATTAAATTGATATATGGCAAAATAAAATGGATAAGGCCCATACAACATTTTAGCAATGTCCACAGTTGTACCACTAATTCCATTTGTTTCCTATCTCTCATACCAAGTTTATGTATACTGTACAATAAGGAAAGGGTGAACAAACGCACGCACACACACACAGAACGAGATCCAGTCTAAATTTGATAAAGATAATTTAGTGTCTTTTGGAAGCAGTGAAGTGGCTGCATCTACTGCATCAATCATATTGATAATGGAATTTTAAAAACATCTACGTACTGTATGTTTAAACATTAAGAGAGTTCTGAATTTCTCGCTACAGCATATCAATCAGAAATACACCGCAAAAAGACCTTTGATTTTCAGGAGCTTGGGAATGTTGGTGAACCTTCTTTCACCATATACAAAAGATATAGTGCTCAGAGTCGTGTGTTTTAAAATTGAAATTGAAATCGAATCGGCGTAAGAGACAGAAAAACCTACGTAAGTACCGATGATGAAATCACACTGATCTCCCTGTAAACATCAACTGCAGATATCAGAGTGTATTTAAAGCACCAAGTGTATTAACAAGAAAATAAACCCATTAATGGTTTAACATGATTAATAAAACACCAATAACTCTTTAGTTAGTACAATATTATCTAGAAATCTCAAATTTCTACTAGAAATTATGAAACGCAAATACTAATAAGGGCTAAAGAGGACATTAGCTTCATTAAGAAGGTTAAAGATCACCATTTAATCATGTTTGGTAGTCAAACTTTGCACAAGCACTTATTGTTCAGATTTTTTATCTCCATTGCAGTACACTGATGGAGGATAATTAACACACTTCCCATGTTTCTGCATCAACATTAGACCTTTGTACCAGTTCATGGACCCTTAATAAGTCATATTCTTCACAAATGACATAAGTACATTTCCTGAGATGAAAGAATGCCTCTCTAATACACAGCCCTGAACATATATTAAACATAACCCTTTGTTCTCCATTAGATTACAGTTTAAAACCTCTTTTTGTGAAACTTCAGAGCTTAAGTAAATCTGCTTTAGCCAAGATGTTATTGTTTCACAGCAAATTCCCTCTTTGCATTACTATTCCCTTAAATTAATCACCAACTTTTACATACACATTTTAACAATGCTTGTGTGTTGTACATATGCAAACACTCATCCTTCCTCACAATATGACTGCTGCTATCACTTATAAAGTCACTCTGCTGCTTTCAAACCTCACAGCTAGAGAAGTCAAAGCTGTGAGTATTGGTCTGCGGTATATTTGCTGTTCACTACGCAAGAGAGCTGCTTTGTCCTTAGACATTAAAGCGCCACATATGGGTCAGTGACAGAAATGGCGGAGCTACATTGGCATGATTTTCAACATACCGCCTAGGAATGCACGGTCGTATCTTTTGCTGTCTTGATCTTAACATTAGCAATCATAAGTCAGTGTTACCATCTTTGTTTATGCATATGTCTCATCACACAAATCTGGAAGTGGCTGAAAGAACAGTCTGAGACAAAGTTTTGCGGAGCGCTCTACAGTCTTGTGTCCGAGTTCCGTGGTGTGCCCTCTGCTCGAGTCCTCCAGTAACATGTTTAGTTCCTATGCAAATATGTGAGCAATTCCATACACGGTGCAGCCGCTTTCCTACGCACGGTTAAACAGCGAGTATACCACAGGCCTTAGACAGCGTTGAATGTTGACCCTGCATGTCGTGAGTGGGACAGCATACTGGTCACCTGCAATGACGAGCCCTCCCCCTCCAGAGCCTCTGCTCCAATCAAACCCTGCTGGTGCAAGTTAAGAATGCAGTCGGCGATGATGCGGGCTGTCTTTTTCTGGTATCCGCCAGATGTGAGCATGAGTATGGGGATGCCTCGTCGCCTTGCAGCTCGGAACACTATCTCATCTCTCTTTACAATGCCCTGGCAAAGAGGAGGAAAGAAAAGCTGTCAATCTCTCCATTGCTTTAGATAGTACTCATAATTTCTGTAAATTCTTAGAAACTGCTGGCTGACGTGTCTATCTACGCTGCCGTCCTCCCCTGAGGAGGGAGTGGGGGCCTGGAAGAGGCCTGATAGTTCCCATATCTCACTGCTCTGCTGTGGAGGAGTAAGCTGCTCAAAGCACACATCAGGGAGGGACTGAGAAGAAACACACACCCCTGCTTCTCTTGGGACTGAGTGCAGACACAGCTTGTGTCAAAAACATTGTGTATTATGGAGCAATTTGTAGCACAAGCGCTGATTTGAAAGAATTAGGTATGGCAGGAACTCATGTTCAACCAGAATCTTAAATAACTATTATGAAAGCTGCAGTGAGTGTTCTTTTTAGGCAATTTACCTGCCTGAATCAGAAATTTGCTCTGCAACACACAACAGTCCATCTCCAACACCTAATGCAAACTCACATAATTTGCTTCATTACTTCCTGGGAGCTGCAGGATCACAGGAAATCTCTTCCCACAGGAAGTGATGTATCCAAATGCGTCTCATTCGGATTACCTCTGAGTACGTTCTATGTTCAGACATATTTCCTTCCATCACAGCAGACACAAATAGTCAATGTTAGACCTAAAGTCGATTTCTAACAATTAAACAGGGAATTGTGGATTTAATCTGTATAAGCTTTGCTCTTTTACTCCACAACAAGTAAAGCCTTGTTCACTCAACAAAATCTTCAGCCCGATTTGCTACTACATAAGCTCCTGATCGACGCTCGATCAGCAATCGTGATCTGTGAACTTTTCAAAGACACAGTGAGAGAAGCTTGCCTACGTGTTGCAGACTTTGCTGGAAATCTAGTTAGAGTGTGACAACTCCAGCCACCTCCAGCCAATCAGAGCACAGGATGGCGTGAAGGTGGGTAAGGGTGCCCCCGGATGTTTGACTGGAGATATCTGTAATCGCGTAAATTAACGATGTGTTTGAGGGACAGGAAAACACAAACTCAGTGCAGCTTTATACTAAACCACATCAGGTTCGGGTCGGCTTCAAACAGAAACTTATTCTTTACAAAAGTGATGTCCACAGAACTGTTCCGTTCTGTGTCTCTTCTCAAGTGTGTTCTTGTGATTAAACGTAATTTGGGGTCCAGTCAAGAGTGAAAGATCATGTAGTGTCCCCACCTTTGGTAGCTAATCGTATAGCATGAACTCACAACGACTGCAAGACTCCAGATCAACAAGATAGCAGTTTGTACATTGCGAACAACGCAGCCATCTAACAACTAAACAAAAAAGTGTATTTTAAAACATGATTCACAGATTAGTGCCTGTAGCACGGTGCTGGAGCATGTTTAGAAACCTTTCCTGCAGTCTAATCCAGTACCTGTGGTGATATGGAGAGTCCTCCAAGGGGGTCCCCATCCAAGATGTCTGTCCCTGCATTATATATGATGATGTCGGGTTGGACCTCATTCAAAGTTCCCTCAAAGTGGAGCTCTACTTTCCGAAGGTACTCCGAGTCTTCAGTGCCCCAGTCCAGCTCCACCTTCCTTTTTATAGCTCCTGCAATACAGGGACAATGATGATTCATTTGAAAAGCACACCATAAAGCCACCGAACATTGCTGCATTCAATAAATCAGCAGTTATGAAACAGTAGCAGTTAGAATGAGCTTAATCCACAGGCTTCATATATAGATTCACTGCAGCGTTGCATGCAACGCAATTTATTAGAGCACAAGCTGAGAAGAGGATTTCTGAAAACTGAATTCTTACATGAGTTTGAGGTAGGTAATTCTCCCCTATAGACTGGTGCACAAGTGGTTCAATTAATTAGTACTGTACATTTTCAATAATTAATGCAAATTATGAAAAAGGTTAATTAGGATACCTTTATGTGTCACAGTAAAAGCAGAACTAAGCTGCACAAGCAGGACAGAACAATGTGAAACAGAGTTTTTTTCAAGTTTGGTCCAGCAAGTTTTTCTCAAAAGTGTCAGAAACTGTCAGTGTCAGTCTTTGAAGGTAGAAGGAAATACACGTGTCTCGGAGGGGAAATGTGAAGCAGAATAGGACTGTGTTTTTTATCTTTAACAAGCCAGAATGTACATTTATTTCACTTTAATAAGGAGAGAGACGATAATGAAATTCAATTAATTGTACAGAGGAAGACAGCTGGGGAGGAGGAAGAGTGCGTTAAAGACAGGACTGTGACATGTGATCTAAGGAGCAATGGTTGGATTGGTGTTAAATGCCAACATGTGGTCGCTCTCAAATCAGATTTAATGTATTGACAAGTTCATTTGTGTAAAAGCTGTGATTATGGTCTTGCAGGGACGTGACATATTTTCTGTTGAATGCCAAAGGAGTGAGTGGTAGTGCTGAGGGAAATCACAGCATAATTAAAATGGCACTGAGTGACATCTAGGGGCGTGCTCCCCCTTCAGTTCCTCAACTGCCAACTAGGCATCACGGGGAAGGGAGAACTCTGCCACCAGATGCATCAAAGTAAATCCTTTAACACAAAATAATGCTTGCACTCACTTTTAGCAAATCCATCCCTGGGGTATATGTTGCGATTATACACATCCATGATGAACACTCGACTGTCATCCATGAAGTCCCGTTCGTGCCCATTTCCCTGTAAAAGAACAGAAACACGATTTTCTTTCAGCCTTTTGACACTGTATCTGCTTCTCTACACATCATCCAACACACACAAGCCAATCCACTAAATATCTTGAATGTGCCCCAGTGCACACAGGTGTCACACAGACCCATCTGTTTACCTGGGATATGCCACGCTGACTGACAGCATCAGATGAGAGATAAACTGTCTTGTTGTCTGTAGGCATTAAATATTGAAATACTTAATAAGTAAAGTCATGGCTTCTTCATCCCTTTTCATTTCCTTTCCTACGTTTGTCATCCAAAGTGTCTGGTTGCTGTCAGGAGGAGATTAAGCGACGCGCCACTGTCTAGTATTACTGAATGAATAAAGGAGAATGTATGGGACATGCAAGGCAGTTTGGTGTCAGCTGAACATCGTGCCTAAGTAAGTGTATAATCCACCAGCAGGTACTGTATGCAAAATAAGGATGTTTATAATGTGTTGTCTACACATCGTGATGGCTGTCGGCCCATAGATCAAGTCGTATAATGCTGAGCCCTGTTGTAAAAGGAATAGTTCCAAACTTAGGCATTTTGTTATCTGCTTTCTAACTGACAGTGAAATTAGATTATCGATACTAGTCTTGGGTTTTTGCTTTTAGAATGGAGGTAGAGCCAGGAGTCGATTAGCTTTAGCTTAGCATGGCATAATGACTGGATACTTAGCTTTGTCAAAGGTTCAAACCCCACCTACAAATACCTTGACAAATTACTTGATAAATTGCTGTTTCGTATTCCCTTAGCTACAGAAAAAATAACATGATAATTTGTGGTTTTATGTGAAAGTGACTTGTGATCTTCTTGATGTTTCTCTCATATTTTAGTCTTCATGCTAATCTAAACCTCCCGCTTCTGACTCCATAGTTAAACAAAGATATGCGATGGTGTTTATCATATCATCTAACTTTTTATAATTTTAAGTGAGGGTTGGTAATTCAACCAATCATTTCATTTGATTAAATTGATCACACTTGTTACCAAAGCTACCTAATAGGATTAACATATTAAAGCTCTTCTTGTTGCCACATACCACACCATTTGCAGGCTCAGCTAAACTCCCATTGCTTGATGGTCCTCTCAAATACATAAACTCAATTATAACATACAATATATTTATGCATTACAGCACAAAACAGCATAACAATATAACATTAATCAACAAGCTTCAGTCTAGAACATTCCTTCATTCAATAATGTCCACTATACTGGGCCCTGTTGTCCAAAAATCCTTTTAGAAATACAATGATCTTTTCTAATCATTGTTTTGTTAGATTTCTAGGATCCTGTTTTTTTTCTATGTGTTTCCAGTGTGTCCTTTTTCCCTTCCTTGGAGCATATATGTAGTTTTCCGTTTAGCCAAAACATTAGATTTGGCTTCAGATGCTTTGGGAAAACTGGCCAATGTGAGTAGTTGTTATGTTATCTTGCTGTGTGCCAAGGTGAGTGACGGACAAATTAAGAGACCACCTTCCGTTTAGTTTCACCTTACTTTTTCATGCTAATAAAGTAGCAAAAATAGCTAATTCTATCATAAGAATTTGGTTAATATTTGTCCAAAACCCAGTCAGTTGGAACCATTTCACTATATCTTTAACAAAAACAACTAAATCACTCCATATGTTTCTGTTTGACTTACTTAGCGCTAGAATAAACAATAGTCAAGAGGGAGAGCATAAGCAGATAATAGTGATGGCCTATAGCACACAAACAGCACTTAGAACCCAGTAGCCTGTTTGTACACCATCTTCACATTACTGTTAACTTCAATGTCCTCCAGCCCGTTGTATGCCTCCACCAACCAAATTGCAGGAAAAACCCCAGTCAGAAGGAACGCTGACTCAGGAAAAAACTATCAAATGTGTGATCTTGACCCATGGATTTTCCTCTTTCTTAGTCACATAAAACGCAGACCTTCCCCCACTGGATCATACGAATTCTTGGCACACATAGAATAGTCATGTTTCAGTAAGTCCACTGGCTACTGTTAGCATAGCAAGTTATAGTCAAATGAGCCTAGTCATCTGGTCCTGTTGTGACTAATTTAAAAAGTGTCAATGTGGTCATTCAAAAATTACAGCAATGATTTTTCATAGCATTGTTACCATCAAGGTTCAATGTGGTTTCTTGAAAAGTTGTATGTAAAACTTTTGGTTAGCACAGGACAAATGATACATTTTGTGGATTTTTCATGTGAGAAAGAGTAAACGCGACTGCTGCAGCAACACAATTAACAAAAAGTGGTATTTTTGTGGTTATTGTTTCTATTCTTCCATAAGGGATTTCCCCTAATTCCTTCCACATCAATTCAGCTTCAGAGATAGTTTTATCTAGTATGCATGGCATGTCTATCAATTCACAGATTTCCAGTAAATTTCTAGTCAGTGGAGTTTGAGAGCTGCTTTTCAGTTCCATTTTGTTGACTGCCTGCAGGACATTAACATCAAGAAGCTTTGTGGAATCCAGTTTTTACTATATCTGGATGACTTTGTGGAATGTGTAACCAGAGTGTTGGAAGAATCTGTTAATTTATCCCTAAAGACAACTTAAATTCTTGTTGATGCAAAATGTAATACAAATTTAAGCATTTTAATATCTAATTTCCCCTGTATGGAAAGAAAGAATATGACTTAAGGGTATGAATCAATATGAGTTTTGCATTGGACTTCAGTTTGAACTCTATGGATGAAGTAACAAGCCCATGTAACACTGGGGGGTTCTATAGGCTTCCTTTAGACAATGACTAAGTGAACATGTAAGTGAATGCTCTGCCCCACCTCTGAAAGACAGCCTGAGACTATAAATCAGCTTATATGTCGCCTAAGCTTCTCCTGCATGCAGTCTTATTAGTCTTATCCTCCCCCGCATATGTAGTGTATAATAAAAGATTGCCATTGCCATTAGTTAACGTCATATGAAAGCCTATACGGCAGCCTTCAAACAGGCCTTTCCTTCAGTTCTGCAAAACAGATATTCTGCTTTACAGAGTTCAAACATCTGTATTAAATCATAGATCCATCTGTCACTACTTAACACAACTCGATCAAAGGAGCAGGATGACTACAAAAAATAGAGCATTTTCATTTTCATCTAAGAGGAATGGAAGATATTTGTATGCTTTTCTGAGGTTATGCCAGAAGACAGGATGATAGTGGAGGGGAGTGACTGATGATCAACTCCAACAATTTCTAGATATTAACAGTATATATGGTAATTTATTATTTATGTCAAGTTTAACTCAGTGGCAATAGCACATTTCTAGACAGATATATAGGGAATATTGTATAAAGAGATAATAATGGATAGAAATACTTTGTACCCCAGAAACCCCAGAGTCTTACATAATTTTTTCAGCTGAACCACTGCACTTCTTTTTGGGCTGTATCACCAAACACAATGCAGGATATAAGCATGGCAGGTTATAAATGTTCACAAATTGAGTGTTGTCTCAAAATCTAACATTACTTTTAAACAATCTTTAATGGGGGCACGAGGAGAAGATGGAGGGGGCTCGGTGCAATCAACGTAGTGCTGTACAGTATTATAGGAAAAAATATATATAATAAGTATTTATTATAATAAATATTAATAAAAAGTATTGTAAGGTAATAATACGTTGTTATAGACTTATTGACAAATATAAGCAGGGACCCTAAGAAAATGGCAAGTTAAATATTCAGACGTTTCTTCATGATAGCCAACTTTGGAAATGTTTGAATAATAATATAACATACCGTTAATATAACTGACAAATTATTTGAAATACACTTCCATGATAACGTTTGAGACCATAATTTGTGGTTTTGTTTGCCTAGAATAAAAATATATTGTTAAGTGTTTCAATTATGAAACATCATTCCCTATACAGATATTTAACAAATAAAATGATTTAACATTTACAAAAGATACTCCCTCATTTGGTGTTTGGTTACTCTAAAATTTGTCATGGGGTTCGAGTTGGGTTAGGATCCTGTGACTGACGGCCACAATCACTAATCATCCTTGGTGGAGCTATCAGATGTAATACTCTGTCCCAAAGGGTCTTTTTTAACTTGTTATTTCCTATTAATTGATATTCTAATTTTGGGTGTCTGGTTGATTTACTTCTTGTCTATATCTGCGTCCCAATTCAGGGGCTAGTTCGGTGACGCTAGCTCCGTCGTTTGTAACATTGGATCAGCTTTTGGTAACCCCAAAATTGCAGACCATTGACTGAAAAAGTTCACAGATAACTTTAGATGTTGTTTTTTTCACCACCATATCTTGTCCCATAATCTTCTCTGGTCGTTTTGTTACCCTGTGCATTACAGAAGAATATAGACGACAGAATGCAATGTTTGTCAGCAACCTTAGCAATGCAAATTACATTTAACCCTTAAGTTTAGTTTTTGGTGCTGCCTTCAAGTCGAAATGCCAAAACACTGCACCGAGTACATTCAAATCAAAGTCTCCCAGTGTGCACAGTTTGCCGTGGCTGTTTTACTGTTTATTTTTGACATATTTATATCAATTACACCTGTTTTATTAAAAATAACTGTCGGTGTTGTGTTTAATTGCAGTGTCGTCCGTTCACAGCTTCCTTTCGTCCTGACATACTGGAACTTATGACCTGCATGTGTGTTTCCAAACAGCCGCCGATGGTTACCTTTGATTGGTGGAGAGGTAAGTAACACTTTTGGGGAAATCCCTGCTAACAAGTAATAAATATATTTTGCTACGTTTTAGTAGACACTGAAATTAAAGTCTGTGTGTTGCAGGCTGCCCCCTTCTGTCAGTGTCGAATAGGGTGCCACAATGTTGGCTCAACATCATGATGGCTATCAGTCATTATATAACATTAAATACTCTTCACTGCACCTTCCAGCCGTGTTGTGTTTGAAAACGTAACCCCCACAACAATCAGTATGTGTTACATTTGTCCATGCATTTAATAAGCTTTGACCTTTATTTTTCACCAATCCATTAAAAGGTGTATATACAGTATGTCAGAAGCATTTTCTGATATAGCCTACTTCAGCATGATATGTTTCACAGAAATGAGTCAATACACAAAGTTTGATGCATTTTCTACCCAGGGTAATGACAAGGCCTATTTTCCTTTTTCCAGTCCTGCTTGTTATAGACTACACCTAAAATTGATCATTACTGTTTTGCTTTTGACTGGGTGATTGAGCACGACAGCGGTCTAGGCTGTAACCCTAACTCAGAAACATGAAATACTCTTCACTGGACACAAAGTTGTAAGTCCAACGTTAAGTCATGTTTGAGGTTGCAATTAGGATTTCTGTGTATCGCTAATATTTGGCCTAATTATCTGCTGAGAAAGTCACTTCAGGCCAACTTCCATGCCTTCATGCAGATTTACTCTTTTGTTCTTCTTCATGAATTATTTACTCCACTTCTGTATTGATCTCCTTCTTGTCAATAGGTTAAGGCGCATCGTGATCAATGAGCAATAGCTGAAAATGAATAACGCACTAAATCTGGAATGGACCTCTGGAACCTTGAGACGGCATAAATGTGCACACAGTTCTCAGGGCTGATTTGTGCTGGATACAACTCATTATATTGGAGACACAAATTAAGACTAAACAATGATAATCACACTTAAAAAATGTCAAGTCATTGTTATCTACAGCTGGGGTGAGCTCAGTCCATCAATGAAGCAAAGAGGGAGAACATAGTGTACGATGTACACACACTAGGGAAGAGAGGATGCTTTGGTGCCACAGTGGTTCTATTTTCTAAACAATTGTATGATGTTGTGAGTTCTTTAAGGCATCAATTATGGGATCTGGTCGCATCATGTGATGCCATGACATACATGACTTTTGTATCCTGCTTGAACTTGAATTATGTCAAGTCTGAGTGTGAAAGTGACTAAATGCTGGGCCCTATATGAGTCGGGCAAGCACAATAACAAGTGTTAAAGGCGTGAGTCTTGGGCACACTCAAAGCACACATGCTATCTTTTGGGTAAATGTAGGTACAGCAGTGCAAATTGCCAAAGAGCTGATTGATGTGGAATAGGGTTCAGAGGACGTGATGGTTTTGGAATTCACTTTTAGTCGGTTACATCACAGGTCTCATTGCTTTGAACCAACTGTTCCAGAGACAGAGGCTTCTCCAGGAAATCATGCTGTTAGGAAATAGGCTTAGTGCTGCAGGACCACAGGCTTTCTCCAGCCCCTCATCTATCCTTTAAGCCCTACTTTGAGCTCAGCAAGAAAAGCCTTCTGAACAAAGAACTATAACATCTGCCGAGTAACTTTAATTCATATAAGTGTGTCACTTCCCGTTTTATTTTGTTTTTGAATCATTGCGTTCATGGACTCCAGCTTCAATTCCTCTCATTGTTCAGTTTCCATCCACATACCTGCAACCTGCACCTCATCAGCACTCATTACCCAGTATATGTACAACTGCATATACGCCACTGCCAGAATGTCTTTTATTTTCCCATGTACCGACCTCTGGATTTGGAACTGTTTTCCTGTGTATAACCTTCGCCTGTTTTAGTAAAGACCTTGATTTTGTCCTTATCCCTTGGCTTCCTGAGGGTTCTCTGTGTTTTGGGTCTCCTGGTTTCAGTATTCAATATTTGCATACTGCGAAATTCTCTGAATCACGTTGAAAGTGGCTTATGGTAGTGAAATGAACATTCAGTTCACAGGCAACACTTCTGGTGTACATTCCTGCAGTAAGCATGCCAATAACAACAACTGCTAATTTGAGTGGCCTTTAATTGTAACCAGTTTAAGGCACACCTTTTAAATAACCATGCTCTTAGTCCAGCATCTTGAGATGCCTTAACTGCCAGGTGGATGGATTATTTTAGCAAAGGTGAAGTGCTCACTTATACAGATTTTAATATATTTGAGAACAAAATCCAGAGAATTATGCAATAATTATCCCTTAAATCAGCATATTTTTTTATGTAACACCTGTGAGGTGGCTACTAACTCAGATTTGAACAAATTTGGGAGAGAGAAATAAATTGTTCTTTGCATAGAGGAAATATCATTAAAAATATGTGCAAAAACAAAATAATTTAGTGTATTTATCATTAATGCATTGGTATTATATTTCTTTTAATACTTCAGGACAATCTTATGACAAGTAAATGAATACACAAAGAATCAGGGTTTATGTGAGGGCATGCTAAATGTTAAGTACTCTTAATTGAGTAGGAGAGTTGTGACAGTGGTGACAGCGTGGTCAGCTGACATCATTAAGTTCAATAAAGCTCATTTGTAAGAAATAAAAATCATAAATATAGCTATTTTGTTGCTGCAGGCCATTAAAGCTGTTTTTTTTCTATTGCAATTTTGTCTAAACTTTTAAAATCATAAAAAAGTTGACATATTTCAAACACATCTACACAAGCAGCTGACATTTCTGCCAATATAACCAAAGCCTGTATGCACTCAGCTGTTTGCCAGTGGAGATTTTTTCAAATACATTCCAATGAATATGACAGTAAGGGCCAATTTGGCCCACAGGGAGCCACATTGATTGGTGGGTTGGTGAAAGGGTGGTTATCTTGTCATCAATGTCAGCTCCTGAGCATCAATGCACATCGACACAGAGAGAGGTAATGGTATCGGCTCACCTGATGAGCATCCAGATCGATGATGGTAGCCCTGGAGATGCCTTCCACTCTCTCAAACAGAAACTGAGAAATGAATGAGAACAGGTTTTTCTTTCTCTCTGAAGAATCCACACTCACTGCTAAGGTCCTCACTGAGGGATTCCAAAGTCAAACTTTTACTTTTGAGACAGAGGCTCTTCTAAATTCAAACTTCCACAATAACCTGGTTATGCTCATACTCATCTATTTCAGAAAGCAGTGGGATGGTGTCCTGAGATCTACTTATTGTCACAGGTTACAGCTGCATGGTGGAAATTCTGCAAATTACTTTTTTTGCTACGGTTATTTTCCAATTTAGAATCAAATCTGTAAAATTACGAGATGAAGATTTTTTGGGAAGACCTTTAAATTACCCTATTATAATTTAAGCCATTGAGACTGCTGCTACTCTAAATGTATGTTATTGTCAACAGGATCCAAGTTCACGATGTGTGATCTTGTTGCTTAGATGACTT
This sequence comes from Pleuronectes platessa, assembly GCF_947347685.1. Classification (NCBI taxonomy): domain Eukaryota; kingdom Metazoa; phylum Chordata; class Actinopteri; order Pleuronectiformes; family Pleuronectidae; genus Pleuronectes; species Pleuronectes platessa. The sequence goes on along the minus strand of NC_070627.1, from coordinate 27,344,124 downwards.
TGCTGTTTTTTTAAATACATCATAAACATATAACTTAAAGGATAAAGAAAGTTCAGTTATGCTCAGAGGATCAGTGTATTTGGTGAGACCTGGTTTTGGTGAAGGAATAATGTGAATTTGTTCTGCTTGAAAGTTGTTCCAGTACCAAACTAGGAAGACGACATCCATGTCTGTTGTGACGGTTGGCAATTCTTGCCCTCAAGGGATAGTTTACCGAAAAAAATCCAAAAATCCACTTATTATTTGATTACCACTAAGCCGATGGATGGGTGGGTGAAATGATTGAGTCCAAAATACACTTCTATAGTCTCAGGGGTAAACAGGGTTGCAGCCAAATCCGATACAATGGAAGTCAATGGTGAGTAACATAACATAAACATAAAAGGCCTCCATACTGCTCGTGTGGTGTCATCCAAGTGTCCACAAGCCCCGACATTGGATGACACCACACTAGCAGTACAGAGGCCTGTAGTGTTTTTCTGTTGTTTTATTATGTCTGAAGTATTAGGTCTCAGGTTACTTCAATTGTTTTAGACTCAATTGTTTTTGAGACTCTTGAAGAAGTGTTTGGTGGACTCACCAAACACTTCACCCACCCCTCCATCAGCATTGTGATGAATAGATAATAAGTGAATTTTATTCCCTTTAACTTAGTTTGGCACTCTATTAGCCGAAAGGGGTCTCTAGTTGTTCCATACTGTCCTCACTGCCATTATGCAGTTCAGACTGCCAATAGATACTTATCTTTACCCGGGTAGCTCAAGGTAGCATTGAAGGGAGGGGTCATGGGGTCAATATACACAATTCTCATTTTGTTCAAAGTTTGATTCCAATGTCCTGAAGAAAACTACTAGTTATTGCAGTATTTTATTGCTTATGAATGTGTTTGTGTTAATTAATTCAATAGCACATAATCTCACTTTAATCATGGAAGACTTTTACATGAATCTGAGAAAAAGGGATTTTTCCTACGTGAAGGTTTTGAATGAGGTTAACCCGTCGACAAAATTAGTCTTACCTTGATGGCCAGAGTGATGTCAGCATAGGCACAAAAGCCCCCTCCCTTGTCACTGGAGCAGTGGTGGAAGCCTCCTCCTGGGAAACAAAGAAATTCACCAACTCAGTGTCAGGGCCATTTAGCCTGGATGCCAGACGAACTTAGCCCCGCCCACAACATTTTTGGTCGGGCAGTTCGGTCTGGAGTCGCTCCATTGGGAAAAAATTATGGCCCGACCGGGCCAATCAGATTGTCAGGGCGGGCTTTATACGATGATTGACAGATGATCAATGGTAACGTAATCAACCACGTCATCAAAGTGCCCTTGGGTTGAATTCGTTTTCAACAAACATGCCTGCCGCTGGCGAGCTGAGATGTGTAGATGCTGCCATTGAGTCTGTTTTAGAAGACATCGACAGCGCATTCATTTTTAAAGAGGAACACAGAACGTGGAGGCGACGCCAAAGCACCGCGCTAATCCCTATCGCCCCGGCGCTTGGCTGTTCACAACGGACACTGAACTGCCGGGCAGCGCTAATAATATCACCTGTTGATCCAGTAGATCGCTGCACGGCTTTGTACCGCGAGGCAGCCTTGGCGCAGCGCGGTGCTTCAGCCTCCGGTGTGACCGGCACAAAGTTTTAACATGGGAGTGGATGGGAGCCAGCTGTTATTTAAGGCTTGGCGCTGCGCTGAAGCATCCGGTGTGAACCCGGCGTTAGTAAATAACTCACAATGCGTTGCTTAGCATACGTCACATACTACGTTGCTCTGATTGGTTGTAGGTCTATCCAATTGAGCGAAGAGGAATTTTACTTCCTGGTGAGTTGAAACACGCCCCATAATTTTTTCCCAATGGAGCGACTCCAGACCGAACTGCCCAACCAAAAATGTTGTGGGCGGGGCTAAGTTCGTCTGGCATCCAGGCTAAGGGCCATTAGACCATTCGAGCAGGTCACTGGACGTCTAAGGGGTCTTTTGTTCAAAAGGACCATAATTGGTGATGTAAAACTGGCTGTTATTGAATATATATAAAACGGCTGCAGTTCCCTTGTGGAACAACAATTGGTATATTGACAACAGGATGGGAGTGTTCAATTGCTCCTTCAGCAGGAACGCACAGTGATGGAGAGATACACTATAATGTAGAGGGGCACTATTTTAATTGGGATGATGACTATTCATTCGGGTGAAGAGTTATTGTCCCCTCTGCCCTGCTATGCTTATGTTCATTATACCATAGTGTAGGGTAGAATGTTAATACAGGCCAGTTAGCCAATGAATGAAATATGATAAGCATTTATTGCCTCTAAAAATAGTCTTCCATAAAGCCTCTACGACCTCATAGTGTTGAGACACACAATATGCAGATGTCTGGTGCATCTGCATATCCTTTATATCTTCATTAAAATCATGTTTATTGATGCAGAATAATCTTTCCCCCAATTCATCAACAGAAGGTGTGAAGGAGCTGAGTAAGCAAGAGGTACAAAGTGAAAATCTGATGGGCTGTTGTTTTTTTTGCCTGCTTCGCACAAATCAGCAATGAGGAATAAGGCATGACCCTGGTTTTTCAGCCAAATACTTCCCCCTCTTTCAGCCCGACCACTGATGGCAGCGAGTCAAGAAGGAAATGCAACAACAACACCACCAAAGAAATGATGAGATGGTATCGACATGAATTTAAGGAACACTATATTATTATAAATGTTTTTTTCCCCAAATATAGCACAAACTTCTATGAAAAGGTCAAACAACAAAGAATCAGTTCTGCAAATAGATTATTCTCCCAAGGACAAATGTACAGGTGGACAGCCATAATCAGCACTTCTGCTAGTGCAAACAAAGATACATAGGTGATGACAATGTTTTCAGCAAGGGCAAGTTTTCAGATCTCAGACAACCTAGTGAGCTGCAGGGAGAAGGTTTGGGGAACATGTCTGAAGCAGAAGCTGTTCCATGATGCTCAGGATGAGCAATGCAAGTAAATGCTATGAATTGCTACCCAATTCTATAGGCTGCCCTTTAGAGGAAGTATTTAAAACCCAAATGTCTTCACTTTGCACAAGGTCGCCATCACCTCTAACACACTGAAGTCTGTGAAGCAGATAGAGGCAGGAGGTGACAGATTACCTCTGCTGCGTAGATCACATGATTAGGTTTGCACCACCCTGACACCATTGTCAGCTCTAATCACCACAAACTCTCTAGACATCTTCGTTTTTTTTCAACCCAAATATAAATCTGAACCTTGTTTCAAATGATAAATATGGCAACAACTGCCATCATGTGTTTTGTACACCAAACCATATACCTCAATATCCCACTAGACATCCATGTTTAAGAGCAACATACTTTTTAAAGGAAACCTTTCCAGACAAATATAATCCAGGCAGCAAGGCAATTTCCTTGAAGGCGTATTGTGTATAACAATGTATTTTGCCGTAGGCATGGCTGGACCATACACTAAAGGCTTTTACATACTTTCCCATAATCATTATCAGCTGAGTACAGATGGACTGATTTTCTTTTTACTCTAAAACTTACCAACATTTATGGCCCACCCTCGGTCAACAGCCAATTTCCCCGCCTGTGGGAAAAAACACATTTTAGCTCAACATTTAATAGCAACATAGAGAGATGAATAAATATGGCCCTGAGATGCAGCATTTCAATTAATGACATAAAAAATGCAGCAACAAAAATCAGGAGTATTTTCTCATTGACAATGAAGTGATTCATGTTTATCAAAAGATACTTATTTATGAAATAAAAAATATGTCTCAAGGCAATGCATTCAAAACATAAAACAATTCTAATACTGTATTTGGTTACCAAAGTTCTGTTTATCCATTTTAGAAATCTGACATCTAGCTATGTGGGGCACATAGAGAGCAGTAGCAAGAAAAACTATATTAACCTGAACTTAGCGTTAGGCTGATGGACGATGCGATCAACCATTGACAATAGCAGCAGCCTACAACAAGCTCTTACAGTAGCTGTGTATCAGACCTTTTTTTTTTCAACCAAAAATAACTTTTTCCTTCACTGATATCAAGCTGTCCAGGAAATGCCCGGGGATTTTAAATCTATAAATGAAAAAGTAAATGATTTTAACTCTAAATTAGGATCAGCTCTTGACAATACGGCACCTGAGAAATCAAAAAAGAATCACAGACTTAACTATGCCAGTGAAAAAATGAAAGAATACGTCTGCTAAAGAGGGAATTTCCTGTAGAGCTGAAAGAATGTGGAGAAAAAGCAAATTGACTAACCACAGAGAGATTCTCACCAGATCCCTCCTCAACTACAATAAAGCTGTGCGTTTTGAGAGACAGGCATACCTCTCTTAAAGGACCCATCGTATGCCCATTTTACCACAGTTGATATGGTTCCTTGGGGTCTTAATGAAATGTCTGTAACATATTTTGATCAAAATACCACGAGGATCATTTAAAATTGACCGGTTTTGAGTGCCCCGCCCCCCTCTCAAGACATAGAGGAACCACAACAAATCGCGGGAGTTGGTTCTTTCCAGAGTTTTTGGGACAGTAGACATGCCAGATACCCAAATTAACATGTAGAAGCACTACAAAATCACCTTTTAAGTCCGTCACAGCGCTCCGAAAAACATTATATATTTTTTACACTACACACATATTATGCTAACCATAATATTCAACAGTAGAAAATGTATCTACACATTTTCCCAATAGCATCATGAAGCACAGAGGTGCTCTTTGGCCAGGACATTTATTTCGAGAGCAACAACTTCTTCTGTGAAGACTTTGTAATATACTACACTACCTTCTATCTTGGGTCTCGTAATGAACTTTCAAGGCTTCTGGTATTACTGCCATGTAGACAACATCAACCTACACACATCATACACCCCATATGACCTCCTGGTTATGTATCAGACAAATCCACATGGATGAAGGAACATCAAATTAAACAGAAATATTTATAAACATGAACACATAGTCCTCATGGTTAATCAATATCTCCATCACAGTATTAACATCAAAATCGCCTCATTGTCCTCCCCGATATACCTTCTCTCCTAACATCCTGACATGCCTAGCTAGCACATTCTGTTCACTTTTTACCTGATCTCCTAATAATTGTTTTATGAACCTTAGTGTTTCAAGGTTTACAACTGTACTAAAGATTAAAGGTGTTCCCTCAGTTGTAAAATGCTTTGGATAAAAGTGTCTGCCAAACCAGAAAATGTACTTCAATTTCATCCAATTTCTGTTTAAAAATACAGGTTTTATGCTTAGTGGTTAACTATTTGTGATTAGAGATCACTTGCTTAGTAAATAAGAGATTGCGGGAAAGATTTTGTGCTGCTGCTGATACTAAACTAAAACACACACAAAGACATATTTCTCTTATCTCTCTCTCTCTCTCTCTCTCATCATGTTTAAGTTTAAACCTGCAGGTTTTATAAATGTTTGTTGACTATGGGAATGTAGCTTCATTGACATGTGAGAGGTTGTGGGTTTGGGTCCAGCTATGGGCAGAACTCTTTTAGATCTCTCTCACACACACACACACACACACACACACACACACACACACACACACACACACACACACACACACACACACACACACACACACACACACACACACACACACACACACACACACACACACACACACACACACACACACACACACACACACAAGCTCTGATATATTAACAGGAGCTTAATGGGAAATAGGAATGAGGATGGGTTTTCAAAATAAAAGCCCCCAGGCTGGATTTAAAAAATAAAAAACCCCTGATAGTAATAAGACCTTACCAGGAAGCCTGAATGGAGGCTGGAGTTGATATATACACACACACGCACGCACGCACGCACGCACGCACGCACGCACGCACGCACACACACACACACACGCACACGCACACGCACACACACACACACACACACACACACACACACGTTGATCCATTTAATCTTTGTGTGCATGGCTACGCATGAAGAGGCAGTTATTTATGGCCGCTCGCTCCACTGGCTGACTTATCTAATGCACGTCACAAATAAGGGGCATTGTTGAGAATGTGGTTAGAAAACCTTCAAACCACTACACTGTTCTCAAGTATTGATGGACGAATGTGATCAGATAGATCATTAATACCCGCGACATGTCCGATACCTCCACTGGAGGGTTCCATACTGAATGTTTTAATCGAGGACTGGTTTTCCATGCACACTGACAGATTTTCTTTTCAAAGGCAGGTCAAGATTTGTCAGTGGCATGAAAAAGTGGGCTTGTCTACAATGTATTTGTTGAGGCTGCCTGAGAGGAGGAGATATGAGCTGGGTAGATTGTGCATAAATTGGCAATAGGGCTCTGTGATAGATGAGTTATAAGACTTATTAGCATGTATGCACACACCCTAGCCATGGCTCAACTCTCTGCTTTGTCTGAGGTAAACAAGCACTTGGTGTAAGACAGTTCCATATTTTACCTCTAATTTCATTTGCACAGCTCCATTAACCATCAGTCCCAGAATGCACCTCTTTTAGTGAAAACACCTGATGTTAGGTGATATAACTTTGAATGATGTCAAGTATATGTTATGAAAACCATGCAATGTGCCTCATTTACATAACACTGATTTAGTGTACATGCATCCACACTAATATTGCATTAACGTCACATTTGTTTGTTATTGCTTAGTCGTCCTTTTTTAATAAAAAGGTGTACAGAGATGGATCCCAGTGTTTCCACATGCTCCATAGCGAACAATGTGAGCTGCACAATGAGGACTTCCTTCAATCTAAACATAATAATTGTTATCATCATTGAGCGAGAGGTGGGATACACCCTGGACAGGTCACAAGTCCACCACAGGGCCAACAGACAGAGACAAACAACCATTCACTCTCACATTTGCGCCTCTGGTCCACTTAGGTTCTCCCATTTAACCACTATGTTGCTTACAAAGATAATTAAACAGACCAATAGGACAACAGTGTTTGCCATTAACTGCCTAGACTGTGGTAGCCCACCAAGGAAATTTTGTGTCTTCGTTAGTACTTTGTGCCATTACTTCATTGTAGAGCTGTGGGCTGGACCACCCTACGACTCTGTAAGCCTATCATCCACCTTTTATAAGGACAGCTCAGATTTGTAAATGGTAATACAACTGTTAACTTGTAAAGTCTACACATCTGTTTGAATACACAACTGTGTCTGTAAACAAGGCCAGAAATGTGCATCCACAATGTTTTCCTTGGATTTAGAAAACTGCAAGAATGACTGATTCGGTTTTGTAAATATCAATCACTGTTGAATCGAGGAAGCACCAGCTTTTTTTTACTACCACAATTATCCATGAATGGACGCAGAAAAACTCCACAAACCATCTGTTTGTCTTCTATCATTCTACTGGTTTGGTTTATGATGACATATTGTCCAGACTAAACAGGACTCTGAGATGGTTCTGCTCCTGCTATTTCACTTAACACTTTATGTTTTTGAGAGGCTCCAACCAAAGTAGTAAGTTGCATTTCTTTCTAAATAAAAACATTTCGATGGAGGTCATTTCAGCTCATCGGGTGTTGTCCCCCTCCTTCCATCACAGATGCATTTGCTGAAGGTAAAATAAACACGAATGTCTCTTGTGACATATTTATAACAAAATGTTATCGCTATATAAAAGCAACATGATGAACTGCATCTGTCTGTCGTTCATGAGAGATAGGGCGCTACACGGTGGGCAACAGCCCAGCAAATCTATTCATCTCAACTCTTCACTGCCAACTTAGTGATCTATGCTCTGCACTGATGCAGATCTGCAGTAGTGCTGCTCTGCACAGTTCAAATCCAGGAGGTTGAAATTAGGCCTGATACCAAGAGGACAAAGTGAAATTGAATACATTTGTTCACATTATAACTATGACTTTTAATTTGCTATAAAATTAATACAAATATTTCTGTACCATTAGAATATTTATATAGTAGCGTCCCCGCTTACAGAGGACACGGAACTTCTTCGTTGTTTAGTAACTTTTATTATCATTTACACGAACATGTCCACTTCGTGCTCTTACTCTGTCACTCGCACACATCAACAACCCCTCACTTCCTCATTGGCCCCCGATCCCTAACAAAACCAGCCAATAAGAGCCTGACATCCCCAAACAACCCCACCCTATTGGTCCAAACAGTCACATGTCCCACCCCGATCCCTTCACTGACCCTCAGCATATCAAAACGCTCCTTCAACACAGTGTTCTACTGAACATACGTCAAAACCAAACATAAACATAAACCCAGTCCGTTACAATATTATAGGTTTGTTGGGTGCTGCATGTGTGATCTGTGATGCACATAATCTTGGTTTCTTCCTCTCACAAATGAGGGTGTAAGACGGGAAAAACAGAGGCACATGAAGGGGATGACGCCCTCGGACACTTACCATTATTGTCCCTCCTGTCTGTGTCCGTAAAGGCCTCAACACCCTCCGCTGCACCAGAAAATTTGGCAGACACATGAGAGGTGGGATTTCTGTGATCGTTGCCACCACCACCGACCACTGTAGTGAGCAAGAACACAATCAGACACTGCATAAATATGTTTATCTGTACAATGACTCTATTACATATAAGGCCCAGAAAAAACACTTGACTTGAGGTAGAGAAACACACTTTTAACATTTGCAAACCCAGGTGGGGATTTGGTTATAAAAGGTGTAGAGACGTTGACTAAAGAAATACACAATATTGCCAGGGGGTTTATGAGAGAGGCTCCACGCTCACATGAAACGAGACAGTACAGAATAAAGCCAATTCACAGCAGATTTGGTTCTGACTGTAGAGGAGCATGAAGGAGATAAATACTATCTTTGATGATTTCCAGGTATGACAGATTTACAACTACATCTTGGTATATCTATTTCACAAACAGCTGTACTGCAGCTTCCTAAATTCAAATGGATCCAAATCAGCTCCTAGAGCTGATGAATTAAAAGCAGATGGTCGTGACTAAGGACTAATTCCTCTTTGGGATAATCCACTACATTCTGATGAGAAATCCTCATGACCTCCTGCATTACTTACAGGTGGAATGAGTCAAAAGTGAAGCAGGGAAAATCACAGGAAACAAAGTATTTGGATGAATCGCATGAATATTATTATCAAATTTGAACACAGGGACTTTCTAGTTTAATAAGTCATATCACTTAAAACCAAATGGATCCCTTATCCCCTCCGTGCAACTGAGTGATGCAAGTGAGAGACAGAAGAGAGATGGAAGAAAAAGAAGAGAGGAGATGAAGAGCTGTAGTGAACATGCCATGCAGTCATAATGAGTGGTGCAGTTAAGGTTGGCAGAGTTTAGGAGAAACACAACTACCTTTAATCTGTTGAGGTAAGATTTGGTGTGAACCACCAGCAGATCCTCCTCAGTAGCTTCAAGGGCTTCCACGATGTTCCCATCAGTGAGGAACTGCTCCTCTGTGACAACAATAATAATAATAATAATAATAATATTAATGGTCAAAATTGGTCCTCAGCAGAGACTGGGGGATAAGGCCTAAACCGAGGAGCTCAGGGTCTAAACATGTTGTCAGAGTATGTACCTGAGTATGTACCAAGCCAAGCTTCTTTTTTTTTTTCATTAAGAAGTCTGGCAGCTGCATTTCAAACAAGCTGCAGTTTATGTAGACTCTGCTGGACCTGACATAATGTATACAAAAGATATCTATAATCACTCAAATGAGGGGAAGCAAAAGCATGGCTCTAGATTTCTACTGAATAAAGTTCAACTAATCAAAGTTAGCTGAAATGAAAAAATCAAGGCTGTAGGGTTAGTAATCCTGCAAAAGCTATCAAGAGCAGGCTGCACTTTGAAAAAATACAACTTAAATATACCACCTCCTCCCATCAGCCTTCTCTTCACAGCTCCGGCCGAATCAATGTGAGCAGCCTGACAGATGCTAGAAGACGACTCACTTTTCTGTGACTTGCTTACTAATTTCTGACTCTCTCTGCTTAAGCTGTGTACGTCTCCGGCTGAAGTATCAGTCAAGTGAAGTGAGAGCACGGCCAAGGTGCACACAGGCGGACAGGTCTTTTAGTGACAGACAGGTACGACAGTCATTTCATTTAGGTGGAATGAAATGACTGTTCGACTGTTATTTGTTTGAGTTTATTTAGAGATGGCTATCGGAACGTTAAGATAATTTCAACAAATAAGATAACAAAAAGTTTCAGACACAAATTACCAATCTTTCCTCTAACATGCATTGTCAAACTGAGCTGAGGTGGTTTACAAAGGTGATGGGAAGTTTTTTACAGTCCAGGTATTTAAAGACCAGTTTAAGGAGTTGTGTTTTAAAAAAGTATGCCCCTGACTTTGAATGTAACCCTGATAAAAGAGTCAAATCTATTACAAAATAAATGCCATGGTATTACTTTCTAAGAAATGCAACATCATCTACTTTTTCTATACATTATTACCGAGGGGTATTTATGAAATCCAAGGTTCTCCTCTGTAAGCAGAAGCTTTGTATTTTCACTCTTAAGGTTTTTTGAATTCATTAAGCTGTGTATAGCACTTTCTATAGCTAAGATGATCCATGGTGCAGATTGACAACAACCTCTTATGAAGTCGTGCCAGTTTGGCAGCTGCTATTCATGGCCTTGAAACCTGCACTGGTCTTCATCTGCTGAACTTGCTCAGACTCCCACAGGGAGTGTTCTTTAATCGCTTGTGTTCTGGTGTGCTTTTTCCACACTTCTACAACTACACTTCACCTCCTCAACTCTCCTCTCTTTGCCTTTCTGATCCACTATGAGTGATTTCCCATTTACAGTACCTGCTTGGGGACATGTCCCCATCTGCCTCTCTCTTACCTTTCAAGAAGCGGATGACTTTCCCCCACTTCCCTGAATCAAATGGATGGAGCTTTTCAAGGCCCATGAAAGTGATGTTGTAGTCTGGGTGGTACACAATGGGCAAACATGTTCGGGGGATGCTGGCGTACAATCCAGTGGGGTGAGAGCTGAAAGGAGAGTGTCAGAAAAGGCTTTCAGTACATTAGTGCTGCATTACATTTACATGAAGTGATTTCCCCACTGGCTTAATAAGCACCACTGGCACTTTCATGCTGTTTGTTGTGCTGCTCACTACCTTTTGCCTTCACTATCTTCTTTGTGAGACATGTTTCTCGGGCATTGCTGCATTCATCTAGTGAAAGAAGAGAGAACAAAATAAGATTTCAGTTAAATATACACACATTTACAGATTTAAGTGTTGACAGCAACACAAGGAATATTACAGATTCTAATGGAATATAATGGATCATTTCAAAATGCTGTTATTTGGCAGTTTGGTATGTAGATATTGCAGTGTCCATTTTACTGCAAATGCAAGAATGGCAATAAAAAACTATATCTACCTACTAAATCTACTTGTATTCCATCTGTCTGAATGTGGAATGAATATCTTGCAAACAGTTCATCTTATCCATTTCACATATGTGTATTGTAAATGGCCTAGTGCCATTCAGTGTGTAGTGTAGACTCTGGTGCAGTGTTGATGCGATTCGGACATGTGATAGGATCAATATAATACAAGTTTAATTCAAAGGGCAAACACCGCTCTGTAGGAGTCATTGGGCGCAGGGGGGAGTGCCTTCAGGCTGTGGACCGAGTAGAACACATATTCCTCTACGGCCTCCGATCCACTACAGCAGTGGTCAGCAATTGGCGGCTCACAAGCGAAATTTGTCCTCGGAGTTCATTTTGGTAATCTGATTATTTTGATTTTTCACCATATCTGACTGACACAGAACACTGGCATGGCAACAACATTCACAGAATCACTCTCTCAGGAGAAACTACAGAGTGTATATTTAAAATGTAGTGAACTTGGGTCTGAATATTGTGTTTATAGCTTAACAGAACTCTGAAATAGCCGACATGCAATTAATGAAAAAATAACACAAGCTCAAGAAATAAGTCAAATGAAAAAATACATTTGAACAGTAATAAAGCAAATTCAGTTACTTTTCATGAAAAATATTGACTTATATTATCTTCAGATAAACCAGGTGAGATGAACCCAACGTTTTCTAACTTCCCTCTGCATCACAGAATGTTGTGATCTACACAGAACATCCAACACACAGACAATACAACGTGTCAGTAGATAGTAGAGCTGTTTGAGGACTCACTAATGACCAGGAACCATTCTGAAGTAGCTCTGGAGCTTTAAGAGGGAGAGAGAGAGAGAGAGCGGGGATCGTTCCCAACAGGCAAATTTAGAGCAGCAACACTGAGAAGTCAAAAGCCTCTTGCCTCGCGCATGCGCAGTACGTTGTGTACATTTCAAACGACGCAACAGCAGCACAGACGGTAAACGTGTGTGAGCTGTGTGTAGTGATTTAACCCGAGAGCAATTTACCGCCCAATGAAACAACAGCATAACCAGAGCTGCTGTATGAGACGTCCTGACTCAGTAAGAGGGAACAGAGGCTGGGACTCACCTGCTCCTGTGTGTGCGTGTGTGTGTGCGTGTGTGTGGTGTGTGTGTGTGTGTACGTGTGTGTGGTGTGTGTGTGAGACGGTCACCGAGCAGCTGCTGGAGTAAAGAGGCAGCGGAGACAGTCAGTGTGTGTCCGTCCTCTCTGGCTCAGTTGGGGTTGGACAGCAGCAGGGAGAGCGTCTTTTCTGGACACTGTCTCTGTGTCTGTGTCTTTATATCTTCCTGCTCCGCCGCTACGTAGAGTGCGTACGACGGTCCGCTCGTTCTCGCGAGCTCCTGCCAGTTACGCTGCTGACGTAAAACCTCTGCCTTCACTTTCACAATGCTTAACTGACAAACACAAGACAAAATGAATGGTAGATGCTCCAGGTTTTAATATCCTCACAACCCCTCTTTGAATGCAATGATATGATTATATACAATGAAACGTTACACAAAATGTCTCTGATTCACTTCTTCACATATAAAAACTCTCTGCCTAACTTTACAGAACAAACCAAAATGTACACGTCAGGGCCAATTATATGTCCCACTCCATGCACAATTCCCCATTCAGTAACGTGCACGTTTAAGTGTTTTCTTAAATGAAAAAAAAATGTTTTGAAACATTGAATATGTGTTGAAAAAAGTAAGAAAATAAAACGCAATTAACATATTGTCACAGTTATTGTCAGTATTGTTATGGACTGACTAGTTTAATTAGAAAGAAAAACTATTGACGATACAGGGGCATTTCAAGGCCAATCAGGAGATTTAAATAAAGTAAATAATTATTATTATTATATATACTGTTATACTTACTATATGCTTGTATTATATTGGTATAATTACTATCATATATAAATATATATTATGTTATATTATATACTATATATACTGTACTATTTTTATATACTGTCTAACAATAACATTACCATCATATCATCAGTACTATTACCATCATCTTGCCAGTGCACCTTATCTACCTATTTATCTTGTGTTTCTGTTTTTATTCTTTCTACCTCAATATTTTTTATCTTATTCTATTGTATTGTATTTTATTGTATTCAAATATACCGGCTGCTATGACAACTTAATTTCCCTTCGGGGATGAATAAAGTAATCTATCTATCTAACAAAATGTATGCATAATGTATTAGTGTGACTTTATCTAATCATATTTTACAGCAACATGTTTTGATAATGTTCCAAGCAGCTTTGTGTGATTTCTCAGAATGCTTTGCTCAGTGGGGTTTAAATCAGGTGACAGCGGAGGAAAGTCCACAGCAGTCAGGACTCGTCGGTCTTGATTTATTGGTTGGAAAGCTCGATGACGTGTTTGGGGTCAGTATCCTGCTGCAGTACTACTCCACAAATGAGCAAACTAAGGGGTGTAGCATGTTTCTGATGCATGACATGTTTTTAAGGGTGTTTTGTTAGGGTGTAGTAAATTGCAGTATTGCCAAGCCCAAGTGTTTGGCCTGTTTTCCCCTGGTGAGAAGTGTTGAGTTAGTGCTGCTTGATACAGCCTCCTTTGACACTGCCATTCCAGGTTGTAGTAGTATGTTCTTTATTCAACAAATTCTGCATCTGTGATAAAGTTGCTTTCCATTCTATATCCAGTGATTTATTGTATTCTTAAATTTTTGTTTGCTCTGGTGGAGGTAATTTTTAAAGTTACCACAAATATACACTTGAGACAGTCTTTAGATAAATGTATGTAGTTCCCACCACTCATTAAAGATATTTCTGTGAAATATGTATCAAATGGCTATAATTTCCTTATTTTCTTGTGTCTCAAATCATGCACTTTAGGCTCTTTTTGCTGTTCTTTCACACAACACAGATGCAGGCATGACGGGAACATATGAGAAGGCATGGCAAAGCTTACTTAAGTAACAATGTGTTTAATTATCATACAGTGTATAAAATTCACTGTGGCATGAGTGCTTTATGACCATTTTTCTATTTGTAATACAGAACACATTCACATATGGACTCGCATCTGTATTAAAAAGCAATCATTGAGCTCCTATCACTTTGTTTCCCAATTGTTTATTTTTCCCAGATATTTTCAACCAATGCACATTTGATCTTTTTTGTGTCTCTCTTTATAGATCCACCCCAAGTTGGATCTATAAAGTTGTACCTTGTGTCAAAATATGCAGCAAGGATCTTGCAAGGGGAAAAAAACGGAATTCTTTTACTTTTACGTCAGCAACACAACCGATGTTTCTGCAAGGATCAATGAAGTTACACCTTATCTGATGTATAGGGTTAGGGTTAGGGTTAGGGTTGAAGCTGCACAATAATGTGCAGCTTCCAGCAGCTATGTCTTTACAAGAGTCCTTCACCACAGCTTTCACCACTGCAATGCAGGCACTGACAGGCAAAATGTTACCTGTAATTCCTCTGAATATGATGACTCTGTAATCCTGCCTTTTGGCAAAGGAAGAGGCAGACGTCTATAAATAGCACGATATGTTAATGTGTGTGTACAGTAATGGAGAGGCTCTGTCTCTGAAGTGAAGAAGAGAAATGTATCCGTCGGCCCTCGCAATCTCGAGAACTCGAGAAAAACTTTTATACTCCTGTCAGTTGTACTTCACCGTGAAAAATCAATGACTTTGTTGTGGCTTATGGTTTATTTTTAGCAAATGTTCATTTCCTATGCTTTGTCTGAAGTATGCTGCATGTGGATTATTGTTTTCAAGCACATCTGTCCTCAATCACACCTTATTATTAGTTTCAATTAAAAATACTCAGACAGAACTGTGAGTGTTTGTAGTGTTAACAGAAAAGGTTTTCTGACATGTTTAAGTGTCTGTTCTAATGATATATACAGAGGTGTAAAGTAACGAATTACATTTACTCACGTTACTGTAATTGAGTAGTTTTTTGTGTACTCTGTAATTTTTTGAGTAGTTTTTGAAATGTGTAATTTTACTTTTACTTGAGTAGATTTTGACTGAAGTATTGTACTTCGCTACATTGGAAATTACATCCGTAACTGAGTAAAAAAAAAAAACATAGTTCAAGGAGCAAGGCAATTCTCACTGCAGTGGTAGATGCTGCATAGAGGGGATGCGATTCCCTGACATGCATGTTCAACATATGAAAACTTATCGTAAAGCTCACTGCTCGCGAAAAATATGCGCAACATGCACAACACTGCACAGGGAGCCACTGCAGAGCGGCTGAAGAGGCGCCCGCGGCTGAAGAACTGCGGGTTGTCGACCCCTGGCTACGGCGAAAGAGCGATTTGTTTACTGCTCCGCCGTTAAAGAGATGCGGACGTCAACACATTCGTTTGGCTATAATATTAGTTCCGCCTCGCATTTTCCCCTCCCGGTCGCGCGCCCCGGCTGTTATGCCTCCGCACCACACAGTTTGAGAATCACTGCTACACAGGGCCGGCCCTAGAACACTCTATGCAAGCTTCACTCCTGGCGCCCCCCCTTTATTTTTTTTTCAAATGATTTTCCACAAAAACGGAATTGTAACTTTCAGACGGTATTTTGTGTTTAATGAACGCGTTCTTTTGAACAACACTGCCTGAAACTCAATAGCGACTCTTCGGCTGTGCTGGATGTTCACTGCTGTTCAAATTCAACAAGAGTTTGTAGACTAGTGCACTAAAGGTGGACCAAAGTTTAACCAAAAGTTTAAATATACAGTGGGACAGCGGCATTTTAACTTTTTTATTTTAGCTGTCATGTGGTTCATGTCTTGACATGTCCTCCCAGAACTTCGTAAATGTTGTGTTGACATGTTAAATGTTTAGTGTTTGACATTTTTAATGTCATTGCACTTATATATGTAAAGATTCTCCTTTAATTAAAAATAACTGTTTTTGGATTGGATTTATGACCCCTTGTCCTTTTTGAACTGTGTAGGAGCGGCCCCCATCAAGTTGTTGGAAGTAACTAAGTAACTTTTACTTAAAGTACATTTTAAATTAACTACTTTTTACTTTTACTTGAGTAGATTTTTGGATGGGTACTTTTACTTGTAAAAAAAGTACTATTTCAGTACTTTTTACACCTCTGGATATAAAGGGGTTAGGGTTAGTAACCTGATATCAGATATCAGTAGAAAAATATGATGAGACTCCATCCATCTATAATCTATAGCGCTTATCCCTCTAAGGGTCATGGAGGGGCTGCAGCCAACCTCAGTGGAGATTGGAACTAATGACCTCAACACTGCAGGGCCTACGTAGAGATACAAACAGCCATTTACACTCCACTCTCTCTAGTTAACCAAACCAAAAACTTTTATTGATGTAACTTCAGATTATGTAGTTTAGCTTGACAAGTGTCCCAGACATTTCAAGTACAATCCAGGAAAGTAAACTTATTCGGTGACAACATCAAACACAAGAACAGATCAACATTCTTTCATCAAATTCCTGGCACCAAGGAATCTACAGCAAAAGGTCTACACAGGTATGCTGTTGCTGGACTTAACCAAGCACCAGGTGGTAAACACTGGATCTGGTCCAGTGGAAACCCTCTGAATGTCGTCTTTAGTCTAGAGCTCTAGTGTTAGACACCATGTCCCTCAATAAGTTCCAGCTCAAGTCCAAAAAGGGCAACTTTACCATCCCAGATGTTGCAATTTGTTTTTACCGACATGCTGTTGTGTTCAAACCCGGCCCATCTCTGACTGATGAGAGCTTAGATCAGCTGTCAAGAAATCAGGCCGGTAGGAGGACGTCATTTTGACCCCCTAGTCACCATGAAGGACCTGGCTTTTTCCACTGACAGTTCCCTGGACCTGGTGGGACAGATGTTTAAATGAGGGCAGCATTTCAGTGGCAAGAGTAATTTTCTATGGTCAGTGAAAGAAGAACCAGAACTCTTGCATGTAACTTTTTAAAGAGTCGATCAATTAGATGGAAATCTATTGTTTATATTGACGCCCTGTCCATATTACTGCAGATATATTTTCTATGGATAATTTGTGTTTATAAAAAGTTTCTGTCCACAAAACCTTCCTTTTACAAAATATCTCCATCCAGACGAGAAAACAAAAACAACTTTTAATGCTCAAACAACAATTCTGGGCCAGTAGGTGGCGATAAATCTAACAATCAGTTAGGGCACTGTCGTCCAAGAAATATTGTTAGAGGCAGACATTTGTGAATGTCTGCAATGTAGTGCAGGGATGCTAAAATCAGCTGCTGACTTTGAATTAGACCCAGCAGTGCTAAACTAAAGTAGCGAAACCGTGATGTAGGTGCCATTTCCCACTCTAAGTTTGTGAAAATCTGCCCATTTGTAAAAAAATATCTGTTTTAGTGACTAGAAAAAAATGCAGTTTGCATGTGGACGATCGGCACAAACACAAATTACAGCTAATAGGTATTGATTAACATCTGTTATTATCCAATGTGATTGGTTGACCGTTGCTGCGTCTCAGATCGTCCAACATCACTGAGTTAGATCCCCTGCGAGCTAACTGGCTTCAGGGGAACTTCGGTAAATCCAGTGATGTCTTTACAAAAAAAACATCAAGAAAAAGAGAGGATACAGGAACTTGGTACGAACCGACACGATTTACAGATTCAGCAGCAAGTGGTGGGGACAAACTTACATCTGGGGCTTCTCCTGCTCTTGGTACATGAAACAGAGGTGACAAAATGGATCTGGTGTAAATAATGTCTTTTACTGCTTCTATTACAGTACATTGTCTATTCTGCATCCAACTTTGCTGCAACAAGCTATATAGACTCTATACAGGATTGGTTTCCTGTTTCCCACTCCATAAATATTTCTTTGGGGCTGCCAGTTGGAATTCTTATTTCTCTGCTTCAGCAAAAGTGACTGACATTGTGAGGTGCAGATCTGACATGAATTAGATGCTCTGCTTAGGGCAATAAACACCCAACCAACAATATTGAGCATCTGTTGCCATAGCGACTGTCAAAATATTTATGTGAGCCACTCATTCTAACTCACTAATGTGAGCGAGAACAAAAACAATAAAGATTCTACAGCCAAAGTCTCATGCTGACGATATGAATGGACCATGAGAGAAACAGCTGAAGTGACACACACTCCATATCCATCACCTGATTTCATAAATCCTGTATTTTCTGTGCTGAGGTAGTGATGAGGCCACATGGACAAACGCATCTCTCCTGGCTGTTTTGAAGACAGAAAAGAAAACAACCTCTCAGACGTCCTCGGGGAGGTATTTGTTGTTTTCCATCTGCACCGCTAAAGCCTGAAGGAACAATTATCTCATGCAGGGACTGACTCTTCCCTTAACACTGATTCTTGGATAATTTCTCAGACTAAGGTGCTCGTCTCAAGCAATCGAGTGCACTGGAACATAGTTAAGGCTTTCTGCAACACATTCTACATTGTTAGAGGAGATGTGATACTTTAAATGACCTCAGAGTATACTTGGAATAAATTCAGTTTTCCAATATTAAAGTCTAGACATTACATATTGCTGCCTGGTGTGGTAATGTTAATTTCTTTCAGTGCCAGTGAGCAGCTAAAAACCAATGAGGTGTGGTGGGGCTAATAACCCTGAGTTCACAACATTGTCATTATGTAGTAATATTAGACCACTGTCCTTCATCCTAATTTATCATCGTAAATGTTTTAGAATTAATACACATGGTAAAATTGGGCTTTAACATTTTCTTATAATAGAGTATTTATTCAGCCAAACAGCCCCATGGGCTAAATATCATTCATGGATCATGTTATTTGTTTGTTTATGGCACTGACTTACATAATTAACACTGCAGACTGGAAGCAGGTGGTCATTTGAGTCTTGAAAATATGTATTGTTTGGTGTTGAGCTTGTTTGCATCCATGTTATAGAGAGGCCTTAAAGCATACTTCATGTGACCACAATGCTTTCATGCAGGGACGTCATATTTTATTAATTTACTCAAACTTGTATTCATACAGGGATAGGCCTGTGAGAACAAGCTCTCTTTTCCAAGTAGATTTAAACACGTCTCTCTGTCTCCAAAGTCCTAATCAAATATTTCAAAGGAAAATAATTTTAGTAATATGATTTATATAATTGTATCCGTCTATAAGTCCCCTGGTCACTCAAACATATATGCAGGACTCACACATCCCATCGTATTAGACTATTCATGCCTAGTTAGTTTCTCCTGACTACCTCGCAAACTGACAAGTTGTTTGTGTTACATTCACATTGATTTTGCTTAGTTTCAGTGAAGAGATTTAAGGGCTAGAAACTTACATGCACTAAGGTAACACTCTTCAGTGGAGTTTATCTGAAGCAGATTTCACAAGACACATTCTGACAGAGACAATGTCAGGTTTAGTGCTGAGTGAGCTTCAAATAAAGAAGCTGAAACCTCATTCAGAAGGAGAATTAGTGAAGGAGCCTTGTTGCTGCTGTGGAGTATCTTGAACCAGACAAAGACCCTGAACAGACCTGGTACTGACAACTGTTCTGAGGGATTCCATCAGTGCTGAGTATATGTTGAACACACCCAAATGTGTCCTGAATGATTCCTGAGATCGCACCAACACACACACACATTTATATATATAGCACAATTTCATTACGGCATTCACTACTCATTCTTTCACCTCACCCTTGTTGATGGTGACCCCCGCTGTCTGCATGTCAAGGTTTTTATTGTATAAAGTTTGACAAACTTAAAGGGAAAGTTGAAAACTTTGTCATTATGCTATTCCAAACCGGCTCCTATTAAATATTTCTGAAAATAATTCTCAAGAGGTCACAAAGAAATGTCCACTCAATCTTGTACAGGATGACCCCCACTGTCTGTATGTTCACTTTCCCTAGGAATTAAAAAAAAATTTGAGTGAAATTCAACTACTTTTTTATTTTGGTGCTCATTACTTCTGCTCATTCACATAAGATGTGACATTTTCAACCGACTCTTGGTCATGGTGACCCCACGGTCTGCATGTCAAGAGGATTTTACTGTAGACATTGTGAGAAAACTTATGGTAAAATAGGTTTAATTATTTAATAGTTTTATAAAGTTCTAAAGAGGTGACTAAGAATTGTTCCACTCACTCTCACGGTGAGTGCCACTGTCTTTATGTCACGTTTCAAGAAATGTCAAAGCAAAAGTTTTGAGAAAATTTAAGAGAAAGTCTACTGAAAAATGAATTCTTACAATGAGGCCGTTATTAAGCACATCAGGGGTTTTTTACATTCAGCTTTCAGTAATTACTTTTAGGTTAAAGATAAACCGGTTCACACAAGTTCTGAAACATTGAACTTTGAGTTTTGAAAGAGCAAATCCTGATTCTTAAATGTTTTTTTTTTTATAGTTTTGGAATATGACATGATATTTTATCACCATACCCACCAGTCTGAATGTATTGTAGTAATGCTCAGTTACGCTGCTCTATATGTGGGAGTAGTTCAAATAAAGCTCAGGAGGCGATTTGTGAATGTTTGCACCGTATTACTTATACGAGAGGAAGCAGCTAGGTTAATTCATACAAATGTTATTTGTATGGATCCATAGTGAGGTGAAAGGAGACATGTTAACTATGTGACTGATCTGCTCTCTGGTTTCTATTTCACAAACAATCTTTCTCTTGACAGCAGTGAGCTTCTTCATCTTCTGTCCACATTGTCATCATCGCCATCATTGTTGTAACTTCACCTGGACACTGACAAAATCTAAAATTTCCATTAAAAGTGTTAACGATTGAAAATAAAAGATGATATAGTAAAGAAATATAAGGGTAATTGATAAGTTTTAAGGGGCATCCAGAGTGAATAAACTGAATAAACATATCAAACATCCATCAATCAAATTGTATTTGTATAGCCCATATTCAAATATTACAATTTGTCTCATAGGACTTTAACATGGTGTGACATCCTCTGTCCTTAATGCTCAACAAGAGTAAGGAAAAACTACTAAAAACCCTTTTAACAGGGTAAAAATAACGTAGACACCTCAGAGAGAGCCACATGTGAGGGATCCCTCTCCCAGGACGGACAGAAGTGCAATAGATGTCAAGTGTACTATATATCAAGCAGTCCTGCTGCAATCATAGTCTATGGTCAGCAGCCAGCAAGATCATAATCCACCATGGAGATCGGATGCCACTATAGTCCACAGTCATTGTCTACTGACGCCAATTAGGATCCATCATCAGCTGCTACCTTGATCGTGGTCCACCACCATTATCAGATGCCAACACAATAAAGGATCCGCCATTATTATTCCGATCAGCCAGCATGATACAGAATCTGCCTTGATCCACCATTACGATCGCTGAAACGCGATCAACAGATCGTAATCCATGGTGCGGCCACAGCTGCGATCCTGGATCTGCGGACGATAAGGCAAAGGGACTCCGGAGAAGGGGTCAAGTCAGTAACATATAGTGGTGCGATATGAATTACTTTGATGTGATAAGGATTTGAGAAGAGGAAAGAGAAGCTGGAAAGAGAAGCTCCGTGTGTCATGTGACCTTATGACACATGATCTTAAAGAACAAACAGAGACTGGTAGCTGAAAGAATTTGTTTGTTTTAAATTATTTTACAAGGTAGTTTATCTGGATTTTGTTCACCCTGATGTTTGGTTACATTAGAAGTGATTCATTAAAACAAACAAAATGCAAACAGAAGCATAATGCAGACAGAGCCAATAATGAATATATTTTATTTTTCTCTTTCCATTTCCATGAAATGTAATGTAAGTTAAGAAAATGTCATCTCTGCTTCACGTGTATCAGTGTGAGGGTGTGGGGGTGGGGCCAGCCCGGGCCTGTGTGTGTGAGTGTAAACTCCGCGAAGGAGATGAGATCGTAGAGCAAGACGAATCGACCAAATACACCAGCTAAATGTTTGGCAGGCCGGTGCATCAGAGTAAATATTAAGTGGCACTTAAGTGGTCTCACTCTGGAACTACTGTGTTATGTAGGAATTTTTGGAGGACACCGTAATCTATTCAATATTTAAGTGTTTGAAATCCTTTATAAAATCCGAGTCTATAAGTTTGTATTATTCTACAATTTCTTGCAAATCCTCTCTATTTGGTCCAGGTCAAAGCTGCACCAATCCACTTTGCTTTTCTTTTAATAATTGCAACCTTTTTACAGAATGCTGCTACTGCTTTGTACCTCCCCTCGCAATTAAGTCTTCCAGCTTGGGTCCAACTGCGCCATTTGGGG